>NC_137206.1:10587815-11017815 GCF_960531495.2 Zeus faber | reverse complement strand
TATATGTATGTGACAAATAATCTCTTGAACTTGAACTTGAGGATCTCTGCTGTAGTCCACGCAGCACAAGCCCTGGTGTAACAATTCGCTTGTCAGGGATCAGTCGGGATCAGCGCACACACCCACGGCAGACTGTGCAGGCGGCTGCTTTGGGCTGTCATTGCGGTCACGAGGGCTTCAGAGTCACTCCCCTCGAAGTGTTTTGTCTCGCAAGTTCAAAATGCACGATCAAGTCAACGGATTTCTACGCAAACGCTAACGTGCGTTAACCACGTCGCGCTGGAGTTGGTATATTTTGGCCATAACTGGGTCTAGAATGCAGCAAGCATGAGATTAGTAGTTCTAGGGAAATGCTCTGGGCTTATTTACTTCCGAGCGCAGCTTGTACATTGTGATATACTAAAGGCTTATTATCTGAACTTTATAAACTTTTAATCAATACTACCGGGTCATAATATCCACATTACTAATCCTTTTTTCCCCCCAAAGATTTCTTATTTTACCATTTACAAATAGTAATCTCCAAAATATCAAGGTCTTGGTCAAAAAATATTGTGATATTTGATATTGTCAGTATGACCCTACCCCAACATATACCAACGAAGGTCATTTAGTTGTTGATGTTCCTTCTTCCCTTGCCCTACAGGCAGAGGCAGTCAGCACAGTGAGGACACGCACACTGAAGGGGTGTTGGTTTTGGCACCGAAATTGGCTGTTTAAAGTGAATGCTTTTTTCTCCACCCTGCCTCTTGCTATTATTTCTTCCTGACTATCACGTCATGTTGTGACATGTTAGGCCTCTCCTAATAGCAGAGATTGCACTCTGATGATGCCGCCTGACCAAATCACCTCCAAAGGCAAGGTGGAGAATAGGTGGAGCCCTGTCTGTTGGTCCTCATGCAATCAGCAGTTGCTATCCAGTGCAGCAAATCAAAAATCATGACATGATTCATTAAAAAACATTTTCAGGCTTTTTTTTTTTTGTTTATTTTGGACTAATAGCAAGACTAGGGGATATTATTGATTTTCTATGTCAAAGTGGGATTTTGAAGCAGAGTTAAGATTAATGATTTATTTATCCCAATCTTGCACGGAAACACGACATAGGGATATCGTTAATTATTGCAAACCAAATAATGAATGGTTGGTAATAATTAATTTAGGCTTTCGGCACTCTCTTCAGAATGAACTGTGATTAAAGGCTATACAAATAAAGCTCACTTGACTTTGGTTTTGGTTTTTAACAGATAGTTGTCTATCTGTATAGCAAAGGTGTGTGTGTGTGTGATCGTGATCAAAAGTCAAGTTACTGTGTGTCTTCTGTAATCACATATTCCTTATCAGTCCCGCTCGGCTGAACAGATAAGAGCAGCATTGTTACCTACTTTCCACTCTGTCGCCTCACCTGCACTGGTCTATGTGGTCACGCTGCAGAGAGTTTGAGACTGTGCGGTGAATCAGCTGTGAGATACCTTTTCTGTGCTTTGTCAAATGACAGTATGCCTTTCCATTGCACTCGCCGACAGTGACGGTGAATTTCGCTCTGTGCTGTCTTTCAGAGACCCCCGAGATGAGATGTTTGAGTGTTGTCGTGGCGATGAGCATGAGTAGCCCCCTCGGCCTTTAGCGCGTGGCAGACAGAGGAAACACACGGGTGGGACACACACACACACACACACACACACACACCCACCCTCATATGAATGGGCACTTTCACGGTGGACCATGGGAAGTTGAGTTCCAGCGGTACAGTCGACTCACTCTCTTAAACGTGGTTTCCCAGAGCTGAGCTTTGGAGCCGAGGTTGCAGCGACGTTCCAATGACCAGGAATCCGGTAGGAACCAGCTTCATCTCCTCACTGCCTCTCCGACATTCGGCTGTTGGCTGCGTTACCCAAGCCCTGCGGGAACCAAGGAACAAGCTGCAACTCTGTCGACACCGGTATGAGAAAGGGAAAGAGGTGTCGGTACAATTGAGGTCTTTATTAGCGCATATAAACCCTTGATCCCAATTCAGGGATGAAGAAATACCAGGAAACAGGCACTCTTTATAGATACAATATATCCTGAATTCCCCACCCTCGGGGCAATAAAGTGTTATCTTGTCTTGTCTCACACATTGGAGGTTAGGCTTTGTTTTTGGTGACAAATTTATGCATTAGTACTCACAAACCAACACACACTCATGTAATTGATATTTGTGTTGGTTTGGGCACTATAGGGACTATATCACTTTTCCAGCTGCCTTTTTAGGAAGATATGGGGCCTGGAACACCACATGTGAGTGTGGATGCCTACACACGCATATTTCATCAACCGATGAAACATCCCATATATTTTAGACGGTCTTAGGTTGGACTTTAAGTTGTTATTGAAAACAGCTGTTTTTTTACAAGTAGAAGAGATGTTTAACAAGCTTTTGCAAGTGCTCAACCTGCTGTCAGTCATTTGTCAACATGGATACTTCCACTTGTCGGCAAGAGAGCAAGGAGCTAGTTGCATTTCAGCTGAGTCATGGCCAGGGTTTGGGAGAAGTACTTAGGGGATAGGTCAGGTTTTGTTTTTTTTTTGTTTGTTTGTTTTTTGTGTTTGTGGGAGTACATTTTGTGTTTTGTTCATGCAGCACTGTTCGCGAACCTTCACAGCTTTATCCCCGATGACATGGCGTGTACATTTACGTCCCTGTGTGTAAGGTGTGTCTGAGATTACAGTAGCCTTATCGAGTTTGGTTTATTGGGCCAACTGTCTACATTGATGCCCCAGAAAGCTTGACCTTTATACCGCCACTAACAGCGACTACAGCCTGTGGCTTCAAATGCCATTTAACATCACCTTATATAGACATTGTGTGTGTGTGTGTGTGTGTGTGTGTGTGTGTGTGTGTGTGTGTGTGTGTGTGTGTGTGTGTGTGTGTGTGTGTGTGTGTGTGTGTGTGTGTGTGTGTGTGTGTGTGTGTGTGTTCATCTCCAAGTATGCAGAAATATCACGTGTGGTTGTGTGGAACACTAAGATGTGTTGCAAACGAAGGTACTTGGAAATACATACAGGGACAAACAGCAGCGAGGAAGTGTCAAACGGAGCGTTAGAGCAGAGTGAGAGAATGAGCGAGTGGGACACTGGGAATGCGGCCCAGCCTGTTAACCAGCATTGCTGTGGGAAATGTAAGACAAGGGAGTTCGCACTTTGGAGGCGATACAGTGGAGAGAGAAAGTGAGTGTTCGCCTCCAATGCGTTTCATTGTTGACTTTTGATTGCCTTGTTTGCTTTCATGACAGGCATTTGAAAACTAACATTCACTCACTCCCCCTGTAAATGAAAACCATTAATGAATTTTGGTGCCATGTACTCTGTGTAGAACTCAGTTTCACTTGACCTTTTGGATTACAATACTTCATTCAAACACACAAAGAAAACGTATACTCATGTTCTTATTTCAATCAGACGATAGGCTGAATGAAAAGTACCACTTAATCAAGATGAATTGGTGGTCTGTGACAAAAATGTTTGTAAGGTGGAGATGGATGGAGGTGGGAGCGCTTGAACACAGCATCTAAAATGACACGCAAGCACCAGTACAAATACTGGCAGGCAGCAATAGGATTGGTTCTCAGAGGGTGTGGCCCACTGATTGGTAGAGTGAGATTACAGCAGTTGTTAAAATCTCTGTTGTTGACAGTGAGAATTGATAGAATTAGTCTTCAGAAATAAACTTTGGCTGTAGGTTCATGTTTATTTCGCGGCTATTGATTGTTATGCCATTAAAAATTATTTCATTCAACTGTGAGCCTCTTAAACATATTTTGTTTCCCTTTGCTTGTCTCGCTATTCTATGGAAGGGTCACACCAATAATGCCTCAATGCATTGCTGTCCAGCAAGGAGGTTTATGTACAATCTTCAAAAAAGTCTTGGAAAGTCTTCTTTGTCCTTTCATATAACTCACGTGAGCAATGTCAGAGCACATCATTTGGCAAAATGGAACTTTGGATCTCATAGCTAGGGCCATACCAAATTCATGGTAAATTTTTCTCAGGACTTCCTAGTGCTGAGTCAAGCTCCGCCGCTAATGGAGACACAAACTGCCAAGTCAGCACGACTCGGCACGGTGGCACTTCAGCACTTTGGCACTTCACACCTCTTTTTTTGGGGGGCAAATCAAACATCACGCTCCGTGCTGTAATTTCTTTACGCCCATGAATTTGGGAGGGCCCGACTCATAGCATTATACATCAACGGTTCCAAATCTAGTTTGTACAGAGTTTCAATAGTGATTCAATTCATAATTGGCAAGCTGAATAATGTATAGTAAACCCTTAATGTGTAAGGATTTCATGGTGTTATTTTTCTGTGCCCTGTCCTACCAGTTTGCCTGGAAAGCTGAGGGGTGAACCTCAAGGCAAGAGCTACCAGGTAAGCATCATCAGCGGCTCCACGACAAGATGGATCATGGGGGTTCCATGTAATGCTTTAGTGCAAATTCCTGACCATTACCAGTATAATATAGAAATAGTATTATTCATGCACTCAACAATATCTACATGAGCTGTTTCAAATATTACATCTGGGCGTGTTTTCCTCATTGTTGTAAGAGTTAATAAGTGCAGGGTGGCACCTTCGTGTTTTCTGCCTCACAGGAAAACTCTTAGTCTTTCGAGATAACCTGTTTGTCAAGGTCTCAATCTCTGTAATAACAGCCGTGGGAACATGATCCATAGCAGAGCTTTTACATTTTAGAACAGAGACACATCACAAAACCACAAAGCATTTTACCTCACCCTGCATGGCAATTGCATACATATACACACTAGCTCTTGTTGACATGTGAAAACTATTAGGCCCAAACAAGTGAATAGAAGGAGGCTATAGCTATGATAACAGCAGTAAGCAAGTTCAGGTGCAGGAAAGGAATTTAACTTCCAGATGGCAAAGTTCAGTTCAATAGAATTGTCTCACTTCCATTCATTTAGAGGCCATTCAAAGTTCACAATTGTGTTAAGAAATTAATCAAATGCTTTCTCATTAACAGAGAGCGCAGAAGAGCATCTTCTGTTGAAGACTCTTTAGAAACCTCCAGTGACCTGCCCATTCCCAGAGGAGATATCGTTCATTGTCAATAAAAAGGATGAAGCCTTCTCGAATTTAGCACACTTACAACCTAGCCAGACTTTCTTCGCTGATAGACAATATGATTATAACAGTTTATGAACTGTTTGGATCCAAACCGAGAAGTGCTAGCTTTGGATCAATAGTCAGTAGAAAGTAGAAAGACAGACTATGAAAAACTTGAGAACCAAAACCAACTTGTTGAGTTATCTAAGCCCAGTAGGACTATGTTGTCATCTGCCATGGTGTCAGTTCTTGCCCCACACTGGAACAGACGAAGCCACCGAACTAAGAAGGGCATAGCAACTGAGGATTCTGAAGCTCAAGGAAATTCACAAAATGTGATGTCTGGCCCAAACACTAGGGTGAAAAGTGTGCCCATGCAGTGTTTTGAATCCTACACCCAGCGCAGTTGGGATAGGGGTTTGAGAGATGAATTCCATGTCCAAGACAGAACTCCATTGGTGGGAACAAGGAGGAGCACAGAGGGCTGGTCAACTATGAGTGGTCCCCCAAGACTAAATCTTAACTACACAACCAAGAAGCCAGCTGTTCAATCTGCCTCTTTGGATGTAGGCGCGTGCAGGCTGGATAACAGAGGAACTGCAAGGAGTGTTAGTAACCCTGTTGCCACGCCATCACGTTCGATGGCTCCCATCGCTCTTAACGTACATGTAAATGAAAGGATGTCACAACCATGTTACCAAGAGCAGATGTCATCACCAAGCTCCAAGCCAACAACCAGCAGCCTCCTTCTTTCGCTAAGGAGAATTGGCTCCAGTTTCAAGAACTCTAGTTTGAGCCCCGCCCTCTCTGAGACAAACCACCTGTCTCTGGCTGGCTCACCTAAGGACAGACTTGCAGACTGTTCGATGTCATACTCTTCTCCAACCTCACCCAATAACAATGGGCGAGATTGGTTGAAATCCCCTCCTTATTCATCACCCACAAGGGTGGATGAAACAATCCAAAATCCCCCCATGTCATTCCCAAATCATGGAGACGGAGTCCACTTATCAGCCTCACCCAGTATAAAACACTATGTGGACACATCATGTTCCCACATTCCTCCAACAACCAGTAGGACCAATCCAACTCTTTCTTGCCCCCAGGAAGAAAAACAAACCAGCAAAGGGTCAGAGGAAGCAAAGTGTAGTAGTTCAGACAAAAGTACAGATCCATCGAGGCTTTCCCAATATGAACAGTATGCCTTCCTACAAAAACAGGCCCTTCCAAAAGGGACTACCCTAAGGTCAAATGCCTGGTGGAGACAAGTGAGCCAGGAAGGACCCCACCATGGCCTCAAAGACACAACCAATATAATGAACAACAACAACAACAACAAAAACAATGCAGGAGCCTACTCTGTATGCCAGAGCAAACCAAGTCAGAGTAAATCAGAAAAAAATGGTCTAACTGCGAGAACCCGACCGTTTACATCTCTATTGTCCCCTTCATCGATAAGTAACTCCACTATCGATCATGTATCGTCTTTAACTACCTCCCCCACAAATGAAAATGACAACAAATTCTCCTTCAAATCTGAAGAGCAATCACTTTTCGCAGACACGTTAACCTATCAAAGTCTCCCTCAAAAACCAGTCTTTTTTCCCCTCTCCAGCCCACAGACCAAAACAAGTCCCCCTGTTCACACCCAACGATTTTCTTCCCAAAGTGATGCCTCCCTTTCTCCGAGTGGCTCTAGCCCCCATGCACTGTCCCCTATATCCCCCAGCTCTCCTACCTATACCAAACCCCAACCACTTGGCTTTGAAAGAACTTACCCATCCATATCCAAGTCTTTGCACCATAAAATGTTATCCACCCTGATTTCATCATCACAGGCTAGAGGTTCTACTAAAACGAATTACAGTTATGTACCTACAATCAGCACCACCTCTTCCTCTGCCCTCACCACCTTCTCTGTGTCCACAACGTCAACTTCCACCCCCGTCCTTCTCACTTCCCCTACCATGGCATCTGCTACCCCTTCTGTCAGCGCCGCCTCTCTCCTAACTCCTCCAGTGACCCCTACCCTTGTCCGCTCTCCCTCTCCAAAAACTTCCCCATCGAAGCCAGACAGGACTTTTTCTGATAGATTAGACTTTTCTTTTACCAAACTGCAGTCCGGGCCAGAGGAAAGCGGGGTGAGACAAGTAATGTGGCAGGGTTCAGTGGATCCGCTGTGCGTTGAGGCAAATGAAGGCCAGACACCAGGACCTTCCTCACAGAGCCAAGGGGCCCAGACCAGGCCGCTGTCTACCTTTAGGCCTCCATGGAGTGTAGAGGCTCCTTCCATTTTCTCTTCCCTCAGAATGGGCAGTCCTACTGAAACTAGATCCTCCTACTGCCATCAAACTCCCAAGATCACCAGCATAGAGTCATTGAGAGGAGAAAAGAGTCATTTGTCCCTATCCGCTGAACCTGCTGAGCGTCTATCCAGTAAAGGAGAAAGTCCTCAGACAAGAACAACAACCAGCTCTATGGAGTTCTCCGGCCACAAAGAAATGTCCCTGATCGTACCTGGTGAAAGGAAGAAATTATCAAATGAGGGGAGAAAAGGCTCTTGCCCTACCTTTACTCCATTCTCCCACCCTCCTGACTTTGCTTGTGGCTATAATCATCGCTATAGTTCCCCGCCTTATTCCACCCTCATGTCCACACGATTATCACAGGGAGATGAAAAGAGCTCATTGCCCCTGTCACCCCACTATCAGCAACAGACTTCCTCACGTAATACGTCACCTATTTCCCGGCCATTTAATTTAAGTCCAGGTCCAAACCGAACCTCACCCAACTCAAAATGTCTTCAGTCACCAATGACCCCAAACCAAACCCTGATCCTCCCTTCCCAAAACAGAACTGGCTCATCAGAGGGTCCTCAGTTAAATATTTCAAAACTAACAGAGGATAACAGCTGCAACTTGAAGCAGAGCAGTCAACATAGCCAAAATACTCCTTTGAGCTCCTCTTCAGCGTGTGTTAATGTTATTGAAACGCTGGTTTACAGCATTTATAGGGTTAATTCAACAGCTGCTCCAGAAAACACCTCGCCCAAACCTCTAATGCTGCATAGTGCCAACACACCGTTGTCTGTCGTCACCAACTCAAGCAAACAGCCACTCTCAATAAGCCGAGAAGTTACAGATAATCCATGCCATCAGTCACATGAGGACTCAGAGAGAAGGAGCTCAAAGGAGCATCATTTCCCTCCCTTTGCAGGGAATAACAATTGCGTAAATGAAGTATGTAAAAGCAATATTTCGAAGGATGTAAACCCACAGTTGAAATGCCAAAAGAAAGATGATTTTTCTAGTTTAAATACATTAAATTCCAATTCAGCTATTCAGGAAACACAGCTTTTACCAGCCAAAGCAAAGCGACTTCACAAGGCTAGTAAGAAAATGGACCTTGTCCTAAGCAAACTGAGACAGACATTCAGTAGTAGATTTTGTGATGATAATATTGAGCTTTCATTGAAATATAGCCCAAGTTCCCAAACACCTTCTATCAGTGGATCAAGTGACAACAGCAATCTCAGTGACATCACTGTCAAGAGCAATGAAACCTTAGATGGGGATAAAGAGAAAGAGCAAGTTGAGGAAAAGGGTGACACTGGGAAGGAGAGATGTAAGGACAATAGATACACTATTTCACCCCCAGAAACTCAGCCCAACAGAGCAGGTAATCAGTCCTCCGCTTGCCCTGGCAAAATCACTGTAGTTAAAGATCAAAACAACCGCCTTCTTTTAGATAGTCTTCAAAAGGATGAAGGGGGCACTTTTACAAAAGAACGGTTTACCGGAAGTAAGGCAGAGGCTCCCATAACAAGCCCCGGCCAAACAAGGCAACAGTTTTACAAAGATGACAGGGCTGATTCTAAAACTAGCCAGGCTCCCTGTAGGGATATTAGTCCAAGACCTCAATCTTGGAATCCTCACTGTTCCCCAAAGTTCTCTGTCCAGTGCAGTATCTCCCCAGGCAGCTCAAGAAGTCCCTCCTCCCCCTTCTCTTCTCTTACCCCACTCTCCCCCTATTCTCCAGATGAGGGATTAGACTGTGTCTTTTTCAGCCCCAAGGTCCAGCATCCACAAGAATGCGCTCCTCAATGTGAGCATGGAGTTGCTGTCAGCTCTTTAGGTCCACCAAGGAGCCAGTTGTCCACAGGTACCTTAACTGGAGTTCCATGTCAAGAGAAGGAACAACCCACTTCGTACAGTTCCTGTGCAGACCTCAAGTATGGCATTGAGGCCGGGCGGTCTATTTCTGTGAGTTCTGTTCTCTCGAGCCGGCGCTCCGGATCTGGACGTATTTCCACAGGATCACGAGTCCTCAGTGGGAGTGACTTTGCTGACCCAGTATTCGACAGGGGCCTAGATGAGTGGTCCGTCACAAGTGGTCAGGCATCAAAAAATACATGCCAAAGTATGAATGACTATCAAGCCACTGGTGACTACCGACTATCATCTGCCCCGAGTAATCAAGATAAAATAAGATCCAGATCTCTTCCTCGGTCGCTGACCAGATCGTTGTCCTGTTGGAGTTCAGAGGACACCCAATCTGAGCCTCTGACTACCACAGCCCCACCTACCGACCGCCTCTGGAGTCCTACTCCTCTTCGGACTTCTCATTTCTCGTGGAATACAGAAGGTGCCCTGACCCCTCCTCCGTCCCCTCCTCCGTCGCCAGTGGCCAGGCGACTGTCCAAACCTCCCAGCCTCTCCCCTGGGTCTCCTGGGTCCCCTGACGCATCTAAAGACAGCCAGTCCCTGAGGGGGCATCTGCCCACCAGCGGCTATGTCTCCAGTCTCTCTGCCTTTGAGGAGTCTTCAGACAGCAGCTCGGATACGACCACAGACGATGAATATTACCTGGAGACAGGAGAAAGCGAAGAGAAAGAGACCGAATTGTAAGGGACTCGAGTGTTGGCAGATGGGAGGAGAAGGAGGAAGTATGGCTGCTTGTTTCACGGTCTCTATTTTATCTATCTTTCTGACTTAAGTAGCTGTAAAATATATAAAGAGTGAACAAATAACTGTTATATTCAGGTTGATGTACAGCGCGTGAAACTGATCTTTGATGGGGAAACATGTCATTAATAAACATGAGCTCCTTATCTACTCTTTGGAGTCATGCAAGACGTCAAAATGTTGATAACAGATAAGGTGGTTTTTCCCTCTTCTGTTTTGAGGAAATGCCTGTCGTTTTAAGGGGTTTACTGTAAGCTATAGTTTGTTAATAATCAAAGTTAACCAATTCATGCTTTGGTGACAGTTATATTTTTATATATTTATTTATTTTTTACAAATCTTTATCTTTCCAGTAGGATAATCCAGCCGATTTTGAATAATTTCCTACTTAATTATATACACAAATACGGGATGGTATTAAAAACTGTTTCAAATTTGCTATCTGTTCATGCATGATTTCTGTTTGAAAAAATGTGTTTACCTAATAATTAGGAGCATAATTAAGAGGATAGATATCTTTTTTATTTTTATTGTTTTTTAAATCTGCAGATTGTTACTTTTAAACTATATTTTCAGATGGAATTGTGGAAGAAAAAGTTCACATATGATCCTGTGTATTATTGTACACATTTCTGTTGCTTAACATAAATGAGTACCAATGTAGCTCTTGTAGATCATCCCTATTTCTCTCTGTTCATTTGAAATGACGGTCAGGTAATAAACCTTAATTAATATTTGAGCAGCAGCATACTGATAAACTACTGACATCCATTTCATCTAAAGAATATTTCCCTCACTGACCCTGTGAATGTTGAATATTTGTATTCAGAGGGTATTGCCTATATATTTTTTGAGCTGTCCAGGGGAATCACAGGTACCTACGTTCCCTTGACCCTTCCCTTGTTAGTGGTCAACATTCAGTTTTTCTCACACTTATTTACCACTGTTATTATCTTGCATTGTCTTCTGTATTTTTAAATCATTCCCAAGCGGGGCTGTTGAATGTTTTAATTGTACTTAAATGAGTGTGTGCATAATGTTCTCACAACAACAATTGAACTATCAGATAACGTACTAATTGTGAGGGGTGGAGCAGACTGTTTTTAAGTGTACAGTGTACTTTGAGTGTTTTTTTTCCTTTCTGATGTAAAGTGTGAGTTAAGGCGGAGGATAGAAGGAAAACATTTGGGGGCTACATATTGCATAATGTGTTTTTTAGAAGGTTTTCCGTTGTGCCCATTCAGTGCAAATAGCTGAGGGTTGTTTTGTTTTTTAAATGGAATTCACACCGAGGCCAAACTATTTGCTTTGCAATAGAAAGAATGACAACACACGGGTGAGGCGTAGTGGCCTCACATTGCTTCGCAGAGCATCGTTCAATTCCCGGCCTCTGACGTTCGATCTTTAACCCCTTTGTCCTCGTGAAAATGCTGCGACCTCAGCCGTAATGTTTATTAAGAGTGTGCAGTCACCCGTCAAGTGACATTTTGTTGTCAGGGTTGTGCAAAGCCATGAATCTGTCTGAGTGACCATTAGGAGAGGGAGAGAGGGAGGCGGCACAGCTTAGGCCCTGTCTTTGCAGGGGGCATTTTTTTTTATGGATAACGGCATGAATACACTGCTAATTTCACTGGTCTGATACAGTGTTCTATGTGTTAGTAGATTTTTTTAATGATACTATATTTGGGATACTTAGCTTGGAACACCTTATAATGCCTATGCACATGTGAAATGTTTTGAAATGCTCTTAGGAATTATAAGAAGCCGCTCCAAGGTACAGTACGGTAAATGGCGTCAACTCCCAGTGTGATGAGTCAAAGCAGATTTTCTTTAAAGAGGGACAGGCACGTTTGTCCCTAAATTCATTTCTAAATAACCTTTTTTGGATTATGCAACCTGCAAGCTTTTGCCAAGGATGGCTTGTGCGATTGCGCAAATTGCAGTTACATGACCTCAATAAACATGCACATGTTAAAAGGGCCATCATTTGTTTGAAAGTTATTTAAAGCAGGACGTTTCTTTAAGTTTGCTTATAATCCTTTTCAGCATTTTCTTCACTTGTTTGATTCAATCGATTTTGTTCTCGAAAGTTTTATGCATGAAAGGGATCGAATGTATTTCCTTCTTGAGCAGCGTGAATGTGGTGACTAAAGCCGTTGCCATACCATTTGACATGTACCTATACTGTTAAAAAAAAGTATTTTTTATAGTTTTTCCCCAATAAATTATACAAAATTTCCGTATTTCAAAATGACAAGAAGATTTTATAAAAATTACAAGAATAGCCTGTTTATTGAAATGTGTCATGTGATTTAACAAAAACAAATCGGCATAAATGGAATACATTAAATATCAGGGTTTTTTAACAGCTTTTAAATGACAATTTTAACACAACTAACTGTAAAAATAAAGTGTTCTTTATTCACAAAAGTAACAGCATTTCTGTAATTTTACAAAATAAATTATTTTGTTATGACGATTTATCACATACATGAAATATTATTAGTTAATGATACATTTTAAATTGCAAGAAAATATTTGACTAAAGAAATAAATTATCATTTTGAATAACTTAACCACACCTGTACTGAATAATAATAATAATAATAATAATAATAATAGTAATAATAATAATACATTTAATCAATGAGTGGTGATGTAAAATTTTATAAATTTTGTGGAACATTTTCAAAATCTCGCTACAGGCATAAAGTTTTTGATAGCAGGACTTTTATGAAAAGAAATTTGGGCAACTGCTGCAAAATTTCACTATATTTCAGACTGATTTTAAAGTATTATGCAGACAAATTTTATCCTACTTCAATAAGATTATTCTCCTTTTTTTTACAGTTTATCATTTTTAAATGAAGAACGACACGAGGTTGAAGTAGAGTTAAGCTAAGAGATGGGACATGGGTGTTGTTTGCGTAACATGATTATTTTTTAATAAACAAGAGAGTTGAAGTGCATTGATACAATTGTGAAAGGTCCTTGGCACACGGCTGCTCAAATGCCACCTCTTCAGTCCAAGCACATGAATTATTAAACAATAAGAATTAAAACCATCCACCCATCCATTTGAGAAGCTGTGTATCGCAAGCTTGACACACAAGCGATGATGTGCCCTCATGTCGCTCTTGAAAGTGTTCAAATCTGTCACAAAAGAAGCCAAATTTCAACCTTTATCCGTAGGAGTTTTTATAGGTCTGTAATTAATCATTTGAGCTTGATTTGGTTTTAGTTGGTAATGTTAGCTTGGCCAAAAGTAGTGGACACCTGAGTGGACACCTGAAAAATTACATCTACTCATTACTGCGTTAAAGTACTCATTTGAGGTATTTGTGCTTCACTTGAATGTTTCTATTCCATTCAACGTTGAGATTTGCTTGACATAACTCAATTAAGTAAATGTGACGTTTTATTTCTTAGTGCATTTAGAAAAAGAAAATGCATTTGCTTTGACAGGTTCTTAATGTGCTGATGTGAATTCAAATATTCTTGATGGATTTTTTTTTTGGCAAAACTCACGAGAGTTAATTAAAACTTGGGCATTTGCAATTTTTTTACCGTGTACAGTTCATTGAAATTACTGTTGACAGGCAACCATTCGTGGGACAGCCTTCACTCCACGCGAGGCCAATTCAAGTAAAAGATAACGAGTTTTTAGAAAAATGTAAACGACGGCTGACGGACGACTACAACTGAAGTTTGGGTTGAGCAGTACAATGTGAGCTACGATACGAGACGCCGAACGTGTCAATGTCAAGAAAACGTTTTTCTGCGAAGGAAGAGATTCCACTTGAAACAGGAAATGTGAGAGTCCGATGGCCAGGTAGTAAATGTCCACATTCCAGTTCTTCCACCAGCAAGCCCTGTCGTTTCAAAGCTACTGCACGGCTAATTGACTCGTTGACTTATTTTGCCTCTCCCGATCCCCTGTTCCTATGAATTCAAACAACCTGCAGCCCCATTCTCCGCCCTCCATCTCACGCTTTCCAGCGCTTTCTGCCTTCTTCGCCATCCACCCTTGTTGTACCAGTCATTTGGTGCCACAGCCTGTACTGCAGGGGAGAGGAAGAGGTCCTGTGAGCCTTCAAGACAGAGGAAGAGGGGCCCCATGAGTCCCTGCAGGAGATGTTGCATCAGACACACACACACACACACACTGCATTACACTGTAAAGCACAAACATCAATTGTACACACTCGTAAAACTTAAAAAACAAAACAATCCCGGAGATGTAAAGGGAAGCGTCGTCTGAGGCAAACCGTGCAAATCGAAGTAAATATTTAGAAGTGGCACGTTCCGAGCGATCGCGGTGCATAAATAGTAGTACAGGAATCAAAAACCCAAACAACCCCGAGGGGACAGCCGGGTTTACATTTCTGAGGTGCTGAGAACGACGACGACAAGCTGCTTTTCCCCCCCGGCAGGCCCATCCGCCGGGCTGCACGCGGGATCCCGCCTTGGAGGGCCCTGAGCTCATCCTCTGCATAGTTCATGCGAAATCTGAGATGGAAAGAATGCCGAAAAAGCTTGACTCAAACACGCGGAGGAGCGTTCCCGCTCGCCAAATACTGCACGTAAGTGCAACGACAAACTATGAAATGATTTATGCACCCATGAGGGAAGAGCGCTACGCCCAGAAACACGGTTGATCCTAAAAGCAGCGAGCTCTTGATTTGAGCAGGGGTCAGTCAGTCGACTACGACATTATGCACATCATGAACGCTAACTACTTCAAATAGTTTCAAAACTAGAAGCAGAATTACTCTCAGTAGTATACAAACAAATGTGTCCCGCGTCTCCCCCCCGGGACACCCTCCCCACCCTCCCTCCAGCCGCTGAAGAACAATGGCAGGAAGCTGCAGTCTGACAAGCCAGCCGATCGCATTCCTATCATTCCTTTACAGACTCATAATCCATATCAAATGTGTTATTACCACATAACGATAAAAACAATTATGATAATAATAATAATAATTGTCATTATAATATGTGATGTTATCTGAGAGATAACATTCCTATCGTTCCGATCCAAACTCCTGGTTCCTACCAAATGTGTTATAACCGAATAATAACAATAACAAATAATTATAATAATAATAATTATTATTATAATATGTAATGTTATCTGAGAGATAACATTCCTATCCTATTCCTAAACTCATAGTTCCTACCAAATGAATTACTACCGCATAATAACAATATATAATAATGATAATAATAGTTATTATGATGTGTAGCGTTATCTGATTTGAAGACGTGGTAATGGTGATGTCGTCATGGGAGCTGCCTGTGGCCAGGTCTGAATGCACACGCCGAGCCGTGACGACGACACGCCGCACACGCGTGAGACGGGCGTGGAATCCCGACAACCGCACGGAGGACCAGCGGCGGCCGGAGCCGCTGTCGGGCCGGGGAAGGGGCCTTCGCACAGGGGGTCGTGGGAAGGGCGGTGGGGGTGGGGGTGGGGGGGGGGGAGGGATCGACCGCCGCCGATCTAACTCCGTGGAGCCGGTTTTCCCGTCCTGTCTTTGAATACATTTAGGAAGATGAAAGTCGTCCGTACCGGACTGTTTTTGTTTTCACGGCAACGTGGTTAAAAAACAAAACAAAACAAAAACAAAAACACACTTTTACGTGACCTGCAAAAACAAAAACACACTTTTACGTGACCTGCAAAAACAAAAACACAGATGTGCGCATTTCAAAAGGTGTTCATGGATTTGATGAGGGACGAAAACGAGGGGGCACCCGGATTTGAACCGGGGACCTCTTGATCTGCAGTCAAATGCTCTACCACTGAGCTATACCCCCACTCTCACTGTCTCTGACATATCCTGTTTTTTATAAATAACATATAAAATATACAAACTAAGGATGTATGATTGTTAAAGTATTATTATTATAGTATTATTAAAAGCACAACAGTGGAGAGAACATGTCCTACATCTGTCCTTTCAATCGAACCAACTTGCAACTATTTTTTTCCCTGCGTCGGAAATGAACGACGTAGCCGGAAGTTACCAAGATGGAAAAGGAAAACAGCAACAACACTGCGTAGAGATTTTTTTTTTTTTTTTTTTTAATAACGCAGATATGATGGTTGAACAAAAGTCGAAATCGATCGCCTCCACCTCTTTTGAGCACATACTAGAAATAGACTCAATATCGCAATTATATAAAATTTTGCCGGCACCGGATGTTGCGTCGGTTAAAGGCGACCCAACGGGAAGTTTCTTGAAATTGAAAGCGAGGAGCACCGACCCACAATGGTAGGTTTTCACATTCTACGGCACATTGGTCGCGTTTGTGGGTTCGGGGATGGAGTGAAAGGGAACACCTGTTCGTCGCTTTAAGGTTTAGCCAAACATTTCCGCCGTGGAGTTGTTTCCCGCGTGGTTTACTTCGCATGTAGCGCGTTGTGAATCTGATTAGTCACTGAAGTCAGGCTAGCTAGCTAGCTAGCACTCAGCGCTAGTTGAGTTTTATCGGACGGGGTGTGGTTCGGCTCCCTAGTTACCTACATTATTAAAATAAATGTGATTATTACGCATAGTAATATAATGAAACATTCTTTCCAGCTGTAAATTCTATATTATCAGTTGTACTGTAGTACTGCCGTTATTATTGGTACTAAAATCTTTTATTACTGTATTATTGTTATTGTAGTATTATTGTTCTGCGTTTTTTTAATATTTTCTTTTATCTCTGCCTTTTTCTGGCCCAGAGTATCTGAAACACGACAACGGCAGTACGCACAGACATGGCTGAAAGACGCCTTGTCGTATCCGCTTTGATCGATATTGATCTACATTTCGAGCAGAAATGAGTGAAAAATGTCGTGGTTTCATTAGTTTGAGGAGCGGGACGCTCTGTGACGTCAAGTCCAAGCCTCGTCCCTCGGAAGTCATTTCGCATCTCGCCACTTGCGAGTGTGACGCTTGGACAACTTGAGCCGGTGCTGCGCTTAAAGGAAATGTGGAAAACTGTGACTCGTGCCGCCTTTCACAAAACAGTCGACGCGAACAGCCAAATCGTATGGAGCAGAGAAACAAAAGGAGAGCCGTGAAAGAAAATAATCCACATCTGGACTCACGCGGTCGGCGAGCGTCCCTCGGCCCGCTCCAGACATCCCCCGCATATGATCACAGAGCTGCAGAATCGGAAACCTTGGATTACGGAACCTCAATGCCTCGGAAACCTGTAATACGTACCTAACATGACTAAACTGGGAACTGGACTAAACCCTTTTACTTTTGTGATCCGACAGAATACTCGAGGACTTCGCTCCCAGATGAAGGACAGTGTGCCGGTGGCAGGCTTGTGTCCACAGGGCTCCTATGGGGTCCAGGATTCTCTGCGGAGCGGGTAATGCATTGGTGCAGTATTTTAGAAGTAGCAGTACATTGTGTGTAAAGTGAGATATTTTTTTTTTTTTTTTAATGATAATGTGGACTATATTTGATACTTTATTTAGCTCTTTATATGAAACAGCCATGCAATGTATTTGTCTTATGAGTGTGCTCCTCTACATGCTGTTTCTGTTGTTGGTGGCGGGGTCCACCATACACGGGAAGTGAAAGGCAGCCATGGTGAACTTGTGTAGCTAGTTGTGGTCCGTACACTGTGGATATGGATGAACGTTCACAAAAAGAAAGAGTTCCCTCGGGTGGAGAAAATATCTCCACTATCTTAAGTGACTATTTTTTTGCATTGCCACTTTAGGGGGTTTCCGCCATAAACAGTTGATGCTGAGAGAGACTCTTTAGTTACGGGTTCATTTTGACGGTTTTACGTTTTTGCTCGTGGTGACCTACGCGGTTTTAATTTTGTCCTTTTTGATTCCCTCCCATTTTCCGTGCAGTTTTTCCAGTGTAAAGAATGACATCCTTCCCAGCCACTCACTGGAGCTGTCAGAGAAGAACGTAAGGGATTTCAAGAATTTTCTGGATAATTCATATTGGCAAAAGTTAATGACAAACTCTCCCTGTTTTGTTTTCAATTTTAGAAAAAAAAAATAATAATAAAAATAAAAATGAACAAAGATATGTTAATCGTACTTCGCCGACAAGACCAAATTGAGATTTTCTGCAACCCTGAAATTGATGTTGTGTCCTAATTGTGTGTTGTTTTTTTAAATGAATGATATTAAGGATGATGTGTTTCTGTGTGGGTGCAGTTCCAGCTCAACCAGGATAAGATTAATTTCTCCACGCTCAGAAACATCCAGGGTCTCCACGCTCCACTCAAACTGCAGATGGAGTACAGGGCCGCCAGACAGGTAACCATGGAGACCTGCAAACATACCGTGGCACTCGAAGTTTTCTGTACCTCTTTCTGCATCAATCTGACTGAAATGGAGCAACCAAAATGATTTAGAAATGTTTTTTTCAACTTTTTCTATTGATGCCACGAACCAGACTTTGGTGGAGACCAGACAAAAATAGTTTATTTTGTGCTGAAGCGTTTGAAAATCCCTAGAAAAAAAAAAAAAGTGATCATTGAAAACCTGTAAATTCTCCTGGTTTTGTTATTTAAATTGTAATGTAATTTAAAAAAATGTTCCAGAATAGCTTTAACAACACAGAGATAGACACTTATAATAAGATGACAATTAGATTAATAATATAACAGATAAACAAATATAAATAATAGACAATTCGACTAAGATTGTTATATTTTAGTTAATAAAGATTACATTGATAATGGATTATATTTGTTTAGTGTGAAGTTCTTAAAATGAAAAATAGTGCTTTAAAAAAAAGGACTTAAGTCCGTTATTTTCATTTTGTAATGCCATAATGAAAACTGTTGTTGTCTTTATGAATTTTAAGGACTTGGATGAAATTCTGATCACATTTGGGGTCAGATTTATGCAGGCATTCAAAAAACTCCCAAATGCTTCATAGGCTTTCTAGCAACACTACAACAAACACTCACATCTTTGTTTCCTTTTGGTGTGACGTCCGTTTTAAGTTCCTTTTCCCAACATCTATCATCTCTTGCTGAGTGGCATTACACTTTTCATTGTTTTTCCTTTGTTTTTTTTTTTTGCTTTTAGATTTTTGCTTTCGTTTCAATTTTCCCTCTCTGCTAATACATTTCTTTCCTCCCTTCCCTTCCTGCAGATACAGCGTCTGCCGTTTTTGCAGAGCTCCCACCTGGCCTTGGACACTCTACGAAATAACGACGAGAGCATCAGCTTTCAAGACATACTCAATGGTACATCCAAAAACTGTTTATATATATATATATATATATATATATATATATATATATATATATATATATATATATATATATATATATATATATATATATATATATATATATTTTAATTGCATGGATCCCAACCCACCATACCACGTACGTTCACACAATATTGGCATGAGAAAAAATAATAATAATAACGATGAGTGTCTTGTTACCTTGCAGATCCTACTCAGAGTGAGATGATGGGCGAGCCGCACTTGATGGTGGAGTACAAGCTTGGACTTGTATAAAAAAATAATAATAATAAACTGATGGAAGCATATGAAAATAGACCAAAAAAAAAGCTTTAGTTATTGTCTTCACTTTGTTCCTTTATTTTAATTGAGAGTTGACAGCTGATCCAAGGGATTTACAGACATCGGCCATCCCTCATGTAGAAACATGTTTTTTCATCACGGCTGAAATAGTCAAGGATGGATAATAACTGCTTCAGGATCTGACATGAAAGCCAGGAGAGAACGTAGACCATGGTTATTAACCCTTGAGTTTTAATTTTAACTGTTGAGACGCTCACCTGAACAATAGTGACTTGTGTGACTTCAGCTTTTGTATGGTTGGATTACCCTTTGGCGTTTTTAATAAACTCGTACCACACAATGATCTGGGTTTGCCTGTATGATGTGATGAGGTCATAACTTCAAACTAAGGTTTATCCGTTTGCAAAGACCACAAAACACTATATTGAGCATTCGAAAGATGTAAATGACAAACCTTAGGATACAATACATGGTGGACTTAAAAGGATGTTGAATGATTAGAGAATACATTACAAACTTACGGAAGAATATTATATAACATAAGCACAATAAACACACCAATATGTGATCCATAAGTACCCGCAAGTCCAGCATCTCTCTTGGAAACAAAGGCTTGACATCCATTATAAGTTTTGTAAGAAAATGTATTAATGTAGTGATTGCGATAGCGGCAATGTTATGTTATTCAAGATTCTTTGTCACAAAGTCATAGAGTACTGTGCAATGAAATGATAACAGGGCAAACTCCTGAGAGCTGTGCAAAATAATGTAGGAATAGAATAAATTGAACTCAGAAGGAAATTGTGCAGAAAGCAAAAAAATCTTAGCAAAGTATATACAGTATGTTAAATGTATGTACAGTATGCACTGTGCAATGGGAAATAGATTTTCGGTAGGGGGAGCAATCCACAGATGTGACAATGTGCAAGTGTATTGTGCAATGAATGACTGAGTGATAGTATACATGAATATAAATATGCAGGCAATGTAGGTACAGGTACTCCTCACTTCAGGACCAACCTGTTTAACGACCGCTCAGACTTACAACCAGCTCTCTGACCAGTCTATTGTACACTGTGTACAATACTGCGGCGTGCGCACTGCGTCAAGCATCTCATCGTGCATCACCTTTTATACACTATATATAATATATACACTACATACCGTACACTATATATACAATTTACACTATATACACTACATACTGTACACTATATATACAATATACACTATATATACTATGTACACTATATGTAACTATACTGTATATACCATATACACTATATACACTGTATACATCTCATCTCATCACCGTTCTCAGTCTGTGTCGTTCCCGCAGTCTGTCAGTATTCACTACACTAGGGTTCGCAATGGCCACGCCCCCTTACCGTGAAATAACACGGGTCCCCGCTTATCGACCAATTCGCTTGGTCCTCGGAACGTAACTCGGTCGTTAAGTGAGGAGTACCGATGTACAGCTATACAGATGGATCCGTCGTTTGAATAGTAACGACAATAATAAATCTAAGCTTAACGTCTTGTGACAGTGAATCCACAGTGAAAACACTTACAAAGGTACAGATCAAATATTATCTACGAGATAAATGTGTGAGGAAACAACATATTCTTCTTCTTGAAAGCTGAAACTTTGCGCATTTAAAACTAGGACCTCGTAGCAGCAACGCATGATGGGAAGTACCTCAAGACGGGAAAGCAAACTATTATTTTTGAATGGTTATTATTGTAACAGTCAAAAAGGAATTAAAAAAAAAAAAACAGTAATTAACAGCAGCATCGCAACTGATCAGCCCACACAATAATGTTACATTTTGTTTTCTTTAAATGTTTGGAAAATAATAATAATAATAATAAATACAATAGGAAATATGTTTATAAATTGGACCAATCATCACATTTGCAAACAGTTGTTCTCCATGATGAATGATCCATCTATCTATCTATCTATCTATCTATCTATCTATCTGTCTATCTATCTATCTATCTATCTATCTATCTATCTATCTATCTATCTGTCTGTCTATCTATCTATCTATCTATCTATCTATCTATCTATCTATCTATCTAACTATCTATCTGTCTATCTATCTATCTATCTGTCTATCTCTCTTTCTACCTGTCTATCTGTCCGTCTACAAAACATACATTTTCACAAGTTAATAAAGAAGTTGTTTGATGCAACATTTGTTATATAAATATGTTTGTGAGTTTTGGACTGTTTGTAGAACAATGAACCCATTTAAATACGTCCTTGCCATTTTTTCAAAATATCTCGCAACTCTCATTTATCTGTTGACCGTTGGCGCCATTTAGTGGATGTAGGAGAAAGCAGGGAAATTGCTGTTGGCTTTTTTACTCTTGATTTCACATATTATTTCACATATTATTTACGGATAAGATATATATATATATATATATACTCATTTAATTTCAATTGTAAGATGTCTCATATAATGTCAACCCATATTAGGAGTTGAAAGTCATAAACTAGTCAAATTAATCAATATATTATGTTTTTTGATTCCAAATTTGCAAGATTCGAAATATTTATTTGTAACACACGGTGTACATACAGCGTGTAGTGAAATGCTTTAAAGGCAAACTCCAGAGATGGGGCTGAGCAGGGTATCATAAATAGAAAAATATTAATAGGAATAAACATAAAAACAGGAATAAAATAAAAATCTATATACAGCATTATTTCTAAGTATTTACGTAATGAATCTGTTACATTTTATTCCATCCAACGGTTGTTTATTCCACGTTTTCGTTCAAACGCTGCCCCGAGAAGAAGTCACCTGCGGGCAAACGGAGCAGAGTCTTGTCCAACCGCCAGCGCAAATCTAGTCGCCATGGAAACGACGCGTCAACACATTTGCGGGAAATGCCCCGCAACGCCCCCCCCCCCTCTCCGACGGCTGCGGTTACGGGGGGGCGTGGCTACCGACGTCACAAAGGCTTCACGCGCTGGCCTTGTGACGTCTCAGCCCCCCCCCCCCCCATCCACCAATAAACGTGGGCGCTGGGGTGCGCCTGGCATCATTCAAACGCACCCAACCTACCGCTCTTAACAGCAGACAAATAAGAACGTGCATTCCACACACAGACACACACACATAGACCGACACGCACACGTAAGTAACACTCAAACCATTTCTGGCAAAAGTCTACCGCCATGTAAACACATCACGGGGATTTCGCCGCCACCCGGCTGCGACGACCATCGACACATACTATCACAGTGACATTGATTGGTTCCCGAAAGTAGCGGCCACTCCCAACACTGCTCTGCTTCTACAGGCCTGGCTCTTCATACAGGACGGCCATGCGACACCTCAAGAAAGACAGCGACCGCTCACCCACCATGAAGGTACGGTTGGCTGCTTGCCGCCCCGCCCGTTTGGCGAAGTCCATATTGCCTGTGCGGTGGTGGGTAACGCGGCTACGCCTGTGTCCCTTGTCTAGGACGACTCACGAGGGAAGGACTGCGAGAGCGAGGTTCCGCCACCGACACCGCTACCACCGTCCTACATGGGCCCGCCCAGGAAGAAAGCCAAGGCCGAGAGGACGACGCCGCCGGCGCAGCAGAGTAATGTCCTTGCATTGGTGGTCTTTTCCAACCGCCATTTCCAAAAGTGACCAGATCTGTTGTTGAATAGGCCTGGTATAGAGGCAGAATCTATCTATCTATCTATCTATCTGAAGATAGGAAGATCGTCCTTCTATACAACCAAGAATAGAATCGTTCATGTGTGTTCTTCGCTCATCAGCATATTTACGAATTCAACATGTTGGTGTGACATGGTTATTTATGCGTTGCCCGTCTCTCTCTCTCTCTCTCTCTCTCTCTCTCTCTCATCCCTGCAGCGTTCATCCTTGGAGGTCATGTCCACAGCCCTCTCGAGGGGGTGCAGAGCTTTCCCGTGCTGGTTGTGCCTGGACCGACCATGTCGGAGCCCTCACAACCAAATATACTCCAGTGCACCGGACAGATGGGAGACGGTTTTCACGTGATATCAGGTAAAAACGGCGTTGCCGACATTGGAACAGGTGTTGAGGTGACGCTGGGGGCCTGTAAAGCCCTTGATATTAGATAGAGTGAATAATATGCGGGAGACTTCAGTCCTCGGTAAAGACAAGTCGCTTTGAACGCGCACGGCCCTGGTACGGTTAAGGCGATACTTCACTTTATTATGAAGCATGCTGTCAACTTGTGCTATCAGCGCTTTTTCTTTATTTAGCAAATACACAATAAAGAGCACGGAGACGGGGTAAAAAGCAATCCAAGGGCAATGACAGCGTGAGACCACTGTGCTTCTAACGCTGCCTTTCATCGCCGCCCCCCCAGCCTCCACGGGTGACATGTCGGGCTACCAGCTGCACAACCCCAACTCCAGCCTGCCCCAGGGCGTGGTGATGCTCGATGATCCCCATCAGGCTGCTGGCGATGCCTCCAGAGAGAAGAAGCTGATGAAGAACAGGTAAAGGACCGCACAGATCCCACAGCATTTACAGTGCACCACCCACCCCCACCCCCACCCCCTCACCTGGTCGTTCTCATTCCGCTGCGGGTTGCTGCGAGGGAATCACGTGGGTCGTCCCCATCCGTTTGTGCAGGGAGGCCGCCAAAGAATCCCGGAAAAGGAAGAAGGAGTACGTGAGCAACCTGGAGTCTCGGGTCAGCCAGCTGGAGGCAGAGAACCGGAGGCTGACGGCCATAGTGCAGCGCTTCCAGAGCATCCACAGCATGGAGTTTTTAAATCACATAGATTCTCTGTAAATGTCGTAGCAGTGTTATTTGTTGTATATTATTATTTGCTTTTAAATTAATAAATATTTGTAATGACTTGAGGGCGAGAGGGTTTTCCATTGACCATGGCTTGAAAGGTCTGGTCAGAGGGTCCAGGTCAGGTCGGTGAAATTAACACAAACCAAATAAACCGCGCAATGGAATAAAATAGAATTATATAAAAAAAAAAAAAACATTTGAGAGGGTTTAACCTGAATGAATCAATGAAGCACTGTTGTAAAAATGCCATTAGAGGCGGCAGGGGTGGCCATAAATTGAGTTTTGAGTCAAAGTCAGAATCAGAAATATATAATTTTGCGTCCTGCACTACGCAGCGCGGGAAGGCCATGTACGTACGCGTTTGGCAATCACGTTTGGGACAAAATAGTGGATTATACTCGACACCATACTCGTGATTCGGTAAGCTGCATCGAGTTTGGAAACACTTGTGAGAGGTTTTCTGTGAATTAATGGAAGTGAGGGGGTCATTGCCACCCATTAGAATTATGTATCCTTTACTATTAACGACAGAAATGAACTCATTAAAATCAAGGCCTCTTGCAGACAAGACCATGGTGCGAGCCTGTAACCATGCAGCAGCAGCAGCAGCAGCAGCAGCAGCACTCCTGAGTGACCGCGAGGTGGCAGTATCGTTCAGCACTGTTCTAACACATTTTACCAACCGACGGTGCGCGCCGTCACCTCCGGCCCTCCTCCAACTCCGGCCCTCCTCCAACTCCGGCCCTCCTCCAACTCCGGCCCTCCTCCATCTCCGGCCCTCCTCCATCTCCGGCCCTCCTCCAACTCCGGCCCTCCTCCAACTCCGGCCCTCCTCCAACTCCGGCCCTCCTCCAACTCCGGCCCTCCTCCAACTCCAGCCCTCCTCCTCCATAAGCGACCAGGTCAGGTCAACGTTTCCATTTTTCTGTTGTCCTCTGGCAGCCACCGTGCCATAACAAAGTGGTTTATCGGTACGACAGCGATAGACACGCTTCGAAATCGTCTACGTTTCTGTGGCTTTCTTCGTGTTTCATTGACAAGAGTACCATTTTCAAAACGAACCGCCAACTAAAGGTTTATGAATAAGGTGTTTGTATTTAATATGGTTAGAAATAAGATGTATGATTATTATTATTATTATTTACGTCCTGTGGACCTGCAAAACGTTACCTGAGTTTCCCCCCGACGTCAAAAAAGTGCTATCTTAAACAGTCGCAGTAAATAAAGTTGAAGCGTCGGTTACGTGCGTTACGATGTGGCCCACCTTGGTGACGACATTTTACCTGTACAAATCCATTTTAAAGACGGGTAAAACAAGATCAAAACAATAAATAAGACGTTTGCGAAACGTGTCGCCTGGTCAAAACGCGCACCGCGTTGTTAGGAGTCCGGGAGAGGTTAAACGAGCGTCTGACTCCGGCCGTCTCACGTACTTTATTTGCGACTTCTTTCGAGTGTGCCGACGAGGAACTTGCGTGATGGCGCCGTCCCTGGGTGGTTACGACATTCGGCGACTGCCACCACGCCGCGACGGTGTGATGCACTTAAACGTTTAGACTGCCACATGTTTGGGTTTCGATGGCGTCTGGTTTCGAGGTTCCGGTTGAATGAAAGTTGACGTTATTTTACTTTATTTTCAAATCCCAATGTTAACAGGTATGTTTATTGATCGGACACGAGTGGGGATCGAGGCCCCCCCCCCCTCCAGCGCAGGTAGCAGGCGCAATTTATGCGCAATTGATGGCGCTATTAGCGGCTGCAATCCGTTCTTTGTGAATTCGCCCCTGAGTGTGTACTTTATTATGTACTACACCATTACAATCCAATATTATCCAGTACACCAGCTCAGCCATACATTATGATTTAAGTTGCCTGTAATGGTTTTTTTTAACGCTGTCATAGAAGAGGTGTTAAGTCAATGATCTGTTTCAGCATCAAGGTTATAGTTGGTGGTGGTGCGGTACTGAGCTGCATTATATTCAGAGTTGTTTCTAATATTCTGTCCCCCTCATGTATGTAAGTGGGGAGGCCAAAAATTTGAAACACAACAGCACATTTAACTATGACCACACTCATAAACATGTAATTTAAGTTGCACATTTCCGACTCTGTCAACAAAACTTTATACAAGTAATATTCATGGCTGAGCTGGTGCATTGGTTTGTATAAGTGTACGTAATATATACAAGATATATACTGTATGTATGTGTATGTATGTATGTGTACATATATATATATATATATATATATATATATATATATATATATATATATATATATGTATGTGTGTGTATTGGACCCCCCTGGTCCCCCACTCAAAAAGAAAAATCCTGATAACCTGATCTCAAACTTCTAATTTTTAGTGACTTTGTCCTTGAACCTTTAGTTTTGTGACAAAAAAAACCTCAGCTCAGCTGGACATTTACCATGTTCCATGAATTGTGGTTTTAAACTCCCTTCATACTGTATAGTGTTTGCAAAGTGTAAAAAAAATAAAAAACCTGACTGGACCACTTTCGGCCACATGAGTTTGAACATTTTTAACACATCCCGTAGCCTGAGTCCGAGTAGACATTTTACACCGCAGCACGCCATAACTTTTCGCATGAAAAATCCAACTCTCCCTCAGAATGAATAGACTTCTGTTTGTCGTTCTAGGTGTGAATCAGGCTTCAGTAAAAACGTTCCCACTCATGCTCCCACTAATTCATTGCTGTTATAATTACACTAACGCATTCCATCGGAGCGGAATGGCCGTTGCTTGTGTCAGAACAGTCTTTTTAACCGGCTGTTGTTTGGATGGTTGGACTCAAATAGCCAAAGCCCCCGTGGTGTGCCAGTGGGTGGGGGAGGCTATTCTCAAAGCTGGATCCCTCAGCCGCCCAATCGATGGTGTGCACTTAAGTAGCACTCTGCCACTCTGCCCACTGATGGGAAGACTGGGGGCCTTGTCTCTCCGCCTTGGGGTTGGGGGCTCTAGGTCTCTGGATCAAACCCTTCAAAATAGGCCAACCCCTCCAATAACATGGTGCATGATAAATCCTCATGTTTTTTTTTTCCCCATTCAACTTTCAGTATCAATTATTATTCTATTACTGTGTTGTAATTGCCTATTGTTTTCATGAGTCCTGCTGTAATTCCCCCACAATTCAACTCTATCTATCTATCTATCTATCTATCTATCTATCTATCTATCTATCTATCTATCTATCTATCTATCTATCTATCTATCTATCTATCTATCTATCTATCTATCTATCTATCTATCTATCTATCTATCTATCTATCTATCTATCTATCTATCTATCCATCCATCCATCCATCCATCCATCCATCCATCCATCTATCCATCTATCCATCTATCCATCCATCTATCCATCCATCTATCCATCTATCCATCCATCCATCCATCCATCTATCTATCCATCTATCTATCTATCTATCTATCTATCTATCTATATATCTATCTATCTATCTATCTATGTTTATCAATCTAATCGTGTCTTTCTTTAATGTTGCTTTTTTCTCTATCCTCTGTCTCTGTCTCTCTCTCTCTCTCTCTCTCTCTCTCTCTCTCTCTCTCTCTCTCTCGCTCTCTGTCAGTGGGTGGTGAGCATCATTGGCTGGGCAGCAACGCAACATGAAGCAGCTTCCCACACCTTGTCGCCAAATGCCATACGGCCGATCACAGCGCTGCCACTGTCCGACTCTAAAGACGTCTTTCTCTCTTTCTTTCCTCCTTTCTTTCTCTCTGCCACCCCCGGTCGTCCACATTTACCAATACAATGAATATTCCTTCTCCTCCAATAGTGCATTTGCTTTCTTGCCTCGCCCAAGTTAGCATGATGTTGAAGTTAAAGTGCTTTAAAGTGCCTGTACGCCTCCACGCCTCCTCCACTGGACCGGCCCCTTTTATTGGTTAAAGTTCCCCTTTTGAAACACAATTAAGTGACAAATAACCCGGTGTGAGTCTCGCAGACACCGGAGGATGTTCCTGTTCTCATCCAATGTTGTCTCTTTAATGAGATGGAAAGAGAACTGCCGCTGCCCAATGCTGATGCGCTGATCCATCTTTATCAGGCGCGACGTCCACAGCCACCTCGGCATCCTCCACAACTGCACCACTGCCAATAAAACCGACCGGAGCGTGGAGAGAGAGAAGGAGGGTGGGAGGGAGGGAGGAGGGGGAGGGAGAGGGAGGGGTTTAAATGAAAGGAGAAGCCCAGAGGAGAGGGAGGAAGGAAGCAGAGGAGGGTTTAAAGAGGCCCCCGAGGTCGCACCCTAGGAGGCCTCCTAAGGACGGACGCATGGCACCTCGTTGCTTCGGGGGAGCACTTAGCCCCCACCCATGGAGAAGTGCATGGCTGCATCCAACATTGCTGCCGGAGCGGTGGGGGCTTTATTCCGATTTAATTCCGCTTGCAAAACGTCCCCCGCCACCATCCCCAGCCGTTATCCCCCGGTCCCGTCACTCTATCCTTACGCTCTTATAACCCGGTTATACACCAGCATGCGCACTTTGTGATGCCCAGGTGAGTATTTATACCTCTCGTTCTCACTGCTGTTAAACCTACGCTCCGTCTCCAAGGAGAATGTCTCCGGGATCTCGCTCTATACTCGATGCGTGTTTTATTTCTCGCTTTTACAGCGTCAAAACACTTTGGCCCTTGCAAAGCTTCGATTTTCTCCTGAAAGACAGGGGGCGCTGTGCACAAACCACCAGGGGAAACGGAAAGGACTGCGATACGCATCACGAAGAAGTCCCGAGAAAAGGATCTGAATAACTACAAAAGAGCAGTAATATCAAAATAGAAAGTGTTAAATGTATGTTCATTTATTGTAGTCAGTTGCAGGTTTTTTTGTTTTTTTTTGGATTTTGTGCAAAGTGTCGGTGTAAATATTATGAAGAAGTGCCCGGGTATTAAAAAAGTCCAAATTTTTGGACAGAGACGCTGCTATCTCCTTCCATGAATTCAACTCCCTCTGGTTATTTTTGTGGTCATGCATGGATGGATCGTACAGATTGTACCTGCGGACCTCGCACGACCTTCCCTCGGAACACGTCCGTCTTGAATTACCTGAAATTGGGAAAATTGCCGCGCAGCACTGTGGCGAGCGTGTGTGTGCGTGCGTGTGTGTGTGTGTGTGTGTGTGCATGTGTGTGTACAATGACAGTAATATACTTTCCAACAGGATGTACTAGAAAAAGATCATCTAAGCGACCCTAAACACCGATAAATGGTTAAAGAGAATGAATGCCGTCATTTTATTATTCTATCACATCATATGATTTTGATTTTACTGTTATTGTACAATAAAAACCTGTGCTTGGTCTTCTCTCAGGCCCTTTTCTCACTTCAGCTCGAACCTGAAATGGTTTGATTAATGATGATTGGCCCAATCTCTCATTCCCATGGAACTTATTCATTCAGTGTCTGGAAGGGTCCGGACGTCACTGCACTTACGCCAGTGACCTAACATCACCGAGTCACTGAGGCAAGATGCCGGCGGCACATTGCAGTGCGTCGATAGAAGACGCACATCACAAAGGGACGGGTTTTCCTAAAGACAGGTACGACGAGATAGTGCATTTGCGTTCAACAGCGTTGGGAACTGGGAAGGTGAGATAACCGAGCTGCTACCATCAGATACGATTTCCTCGTTTTGACACAGGTTTTCATAATTCTTCCGGATGTGCAAATGATCTTAGCCGACCTGCATCTCAACCCTCACCGGGGAGGACCAAATTATTCAAAATGAATTTGTTACATCAATACACAATGAAATAAATCAATAATTTAATGTTGTGGTGTGGGGATGGTGTGATTTGAGCAGCCACGCCTGACCTGGAGCTAGGTAATTGGGGGCCCAGGATCAGGGTTAGGAAGGGAGGAGGGGGCAGTCTGTCGTCACCCTGGGGGAGTGTCGCCAGTGGACCATGCTGTTCCGTGGAACCGGGTCCCTGCGAAGGGGAACATTGTTTTTATGTTTGTCTAAGGTATGGAACCCTGTTTCAGAGCCACAAGTATATGTTTATATATTATTTTACATGGGAGTCAACAGGCATGAGAGTTCCTAAAAACAAATGACTTAATTGTTTTCATTTGAGGCACTTTTTTCCAAAATATTTATTTTTGAAGTGAAATAAGAGCATTGAAAAAGGTCGTATTGGCACTACCTTTATGCAGACACACATCAATGCAAACGTCTTAAATGTATACATGCAACAGATAATTTTATTTAATAATATAACAAGTTAGTAAATTCAATTTTATAATGAAATTAGTATCTATACAGGGATGAGCAACCCTTCCGGGACAGTATGCATAATTATTGAGCTTGCCATCCTCCCTGAACCCACCACCCCCCTGGGGATGAATAATATGTTGCCTTATCTCGTTGGTCTTTTTTTTTTTTGTGACTCGCAAAATAAAGCCAGAGATGAGGATCTGGGCACGGAGCATGAGGAGAGGAGGGGTGTTGCTGGTCACCAGACCCTGCAATATATAAGCTAATGATTCATACTGTATCCCCCGCTGACCTGCTCTCTATGATCAACTCGTCAAAGACGTCAATGAAATGGAGTTCTTGAGTCACTACAGTGGGTCTGTTCTTGAGGAGGACGCGTTGGCGGACTCAAAGGGTGAATTCAGTGATTGCATTTATAAAACGGCAATCTGTCTTAGACGTCGTGCAAAGAAGTTGCAGTGACTTCAAAGACGAACCTCGCTGAATTGTACAGTTTTGCGGTATTGGTTCGATTAATACACCGTTCTTGCTTCCAGCCAGGATCCATCCATATTCAACCTGTCAAACCTACTAAAATCTGGGCTGAACTTAAAACCTTTGGTGTGGATGTGACGTTCAAGACCTCAAATTGATGCTGGTTGGACAACTTACTGTAATGGGAGACCACGTTAAAGTCAGTATAATGTACATATGGTCTCTCTCACCCCTGGCAATCGGTGTGATTTTCCATTTTGATCCTTTGATATTTCGATCAGGCAAAGGTCGAAACCTGCTGATTGTTTTTTGGAAGCAAGCCGTAATACAGGGTGCAGGAGAGCAAGCACGTTGCAGTCATCTCACCATAGAATTTCAAACAAAGATGATTCCGTTCCAAAACGCAGCCACTTCAAGAACTAACTCAGCAACTTCTACGCTACTTCCTTTGTGTCTTCCTCGAAATAAAACCTGTTGGATCGGACTCCTTCGGTGAGAGCTTCCTGCTCCCTTATGCAAACGACCGTCCACTGAGCTGCTGTTTCTCTGGCAAATCCCATCAAAACCTGTCGCTTCACACGGCGGAGCCTTGACAACTTGACAGCCCCATAAAATGTTCTGGGGGAAAAAAAAATAAAAACCGAGACAGGGTTTCAATTAAACACACTTCACTCTGAACTTTTCCTTCCTTTATTTTTTAAACGGCGGCGAGGGAGAAATATTTCTGGCCTTCATCCTTTCACACCGCACAGCCAACGATACGTCTCTTCATCCGCCGCAAACGGCGCTGCATCGTCGCCTTCCAAAAGTTTAATGGGGCCCTATTATGCTCCTTTTTACACAAGTTAATATAGGTCTCTGAGGTCCCCAAAACATGTCTTTGAAATTTGTTGCCGAAAATACCACTCAGATTGTGCATTCAAGCCATTCTAACATGCAATAAAAATACACCATTTTTTATTGGTTTTGTTTGGAGAAACAGCGGATCGGATGGAGCAGGTGACCATACAGGAGGCCTGAACGTTTTGCTCACAGTGATTCCTTTGGCATTAGTTTACCTCATTATATGACACCTTTGCCACATCTAATATGAACATCCGACGTTGTAACATTATATATACGACAGAAAATAAGAAAAAACATAATAGGTCCCCTTTAAAGACGAGTTACCCCTCTGTGGGAACCGATCTGTTCCACTGGTTCATTTCTCCGATGGAATATTTGGCCTTGGCTCAATTAGTACGACATATTTAGTCTCCTGCTTTGATATATGCTCCCCTTGGCCGGTTGTATGCATGTGTATTTGTGTGTGTGTGCTGTGCAGAGGTGGAATAGAGGATATAGAATTAGAACATGAGAAGGAAAATGCAGTTTGTGTAGGAGTAAACAATCTTTATTTTTGTCTCGGGGGGGTTAAACCGAAGCGTAGAGACTCTTGGTGCTGTCAAGCTGTGACCAGGTAAAAGCAATTAGACGAGGCGCACACAGGGGAATTTGTCGTTAAGCAGCGGCTTTACACACTTTTAAAGCAGAAAGTAGTATTTTCGTACTGTGCACTTTCAATGTACAGTATCTGTAATGTATCTCAAGCAAATTCAGTTCCAGAGGTGTTTGACTTTGACTTCACCACATTTCAAAGCATATATATTTATATTCTAATTTATATAGAATTTATAGTTCACAGTGTGTGTATGTATGTATGTATGTATGTATATATGTAAATATATATATATATATATATATATATATATATATATATATTTTATTTTTTTTACTTACTGTATGTAGAAATCACAATGTGGTACTTTTACTTGAACTTTAGTAATTTTGAATCAGAGTTGTCAATTTCAATCAAACCCAGGCAGGGTTTGTATTTTTACTGCAGTCAAAGGTCTGAGCGCTTCTCCCACCACTGTTTTCGGACCAAGCAATGACGATAAACGGAAACACAGATTTTTCTTTATTTTTTTCTTCTTTTTTTTTTTACCTGTGCTGTCAGCATGCTGGGCATACAACACAGAGTATTTGTATGCTATTGCATCGAGGAAAGAATTAGTCTGCGAGTAGAGTTCAACTTCTCAACCTGCAGAACCACTCTTTATTCATTCTTTAATCACCAAGAACTGCTGCAATAACTCTGTCCTGTGGACGACCTGTAGGATGACAAGAGCACAGTTTTTTTTGTTATACAGAGCCGCCACCAATCCCCCTCTTTTGTAGAACTATTTTCCATGTTTGGGTCTATAAACAACTAATCACTACTCCAAGCGGGGGAGAATCACCACGGGTGAGACAATTAAACATAGAACCAAACAACAATATGAACATGGAAAAACACAGAAACAAACAACAACATGTACACAGAAAAACACAAACATCAGACAACAACATATGTAGAAAATAATTATTTTGGTCCAGGAAAACTGGAAGAGCAATTGGACACGTAGCCCCTTCCTGTCATAGTTATGGCAGTAAATGAGGAAGAAAAGGAGAGGGATGCAACCAGGAGGGTGCTGGGGTGCGTTCAAAGCAGGTGGCAGTGGCATGAGCTCACCTGTGATGAGACCACCTGTGTCTGTGTGTGTGTGTGTGTGTGTGTGTGTGTGTGTGTGTGTGTGTGTGTGTGTGTGTGTGTGTGTGTGTGTGTGTGTGTGTGTGTGTGTGTGTGTGTGTGTGTGTGTGTGTCTTGGTGCCGGTGAGTGTACAGGACTTATCCCAACTGATTCCGGTATAGAAGGTTGGCGCTATGTCGTGGCCCTCCAGGCAGCGGAAAGGGCGCCAAAGCCCTCCGGCACAGACACCCCGCGACCACAGGAAAGCTCCAAGTACTCGGTAATGGTCATCGAAATGAAAATAGTGGAGTTCGATGTGTTAGAAAATAACTGTGGCAGTTCTGCCTGCCACAGGCGTTTTTTAGGGCCCTCTGACACAGAGACACAGGCAACTGGGTTGAAAACGCACTAGTTTTTATTGTAGAGAGTGTGCAGAATGGAACAAGCCCGGAGCAGATGGAAAACATGTCACGAGGCGGGCTCCTCTCCTGTAAATGTGGGGTTGGGGGTTTTGCCTGTTGCTCGTTGATTGCCGATTCCTGACGCAGCGTGGGGGTGTGTGTGGCTACTCAAGCCACACATACCCCCACACCACAATAACTTTAGTTAAAGTATACGTGCCGAAGTTTAATTCCACTCACAGTACCATTACAGCTGAAAATGTACTCAGGTATTGCAACAAGTGTTGTATTTGGTTACTTTCCACCTCTGCGTTTTAGCAAAAAGGGCACAGACCAGTCAAAGCTGTTTACTGCGGTCACGTCACACACACAAGTATAAATGTCACAACACTTTTTATCCAAACTATGATTTTTAAATCACATAACACTAATCCGTCTTGGTCGAGGGCAGAGCGTAAACATGACATTTGGAGCAGCTGTTTGAGAGGGAACACGCTTGATTTCTTTCTTTGATGGATTAACAACGACTTTTCTTCTGCCCTGTTTCAAAGTAAAAAAAAAAAGAGTGTTTTCAATATTTACCACTGTGAAACTTCCTCGGAGCACGCGTGTGCATGGAAAAAGTGATTGAAATTCCATTCTTAAGTAGAGGTGTGAACACTCAAAGATAACTAAATTGATGTTAAATGTACTCAAGTATTTGAAGACACATTCCATCATTCATTAATTAACCTCCATTAGTCAAGCGAAAGGTGTTGATTGGCCAAATGATTTCCTCTTTTTGTGCGAAAATATTTTTTGCACATTTTTTTGAACTAAAACTTAAAGCAAAACCCATTTTACAAACTTGTTGCATTTCTTTTATTAAAGAAATACAGTTTTATTCAATAATACAAATAATATTTTTAATATTTACTTTCAAATGTAGTGGGGTAAAAGCAATCCTCAGTGTGCTTTGGCTATATGCGTGTATGATGGTTCAACACCCTAACAGAAAAACATTGTTGAGACTATTTTGATGCCTATACCTTTTTGTTGCGGTAAAGCAGCCGAGCAATACATTTTATTTGTTTTGCTGTACTGCCAAATAGAGTCAAATGCAGACGTCAGCAACACTTTATTTTCCATATGTCGAGACACATTTTGTCATGGTCAAGGTGCACAACAGAAAACGTGTAAAAGCAGTATAGGAGACGAGGAAAAAATGCACAACCAATTGGCCAGCAGTGCAAAGGACAAACAGCTACAATGTGCAAGAGCAAATTCAATCCCGATTTTTTTTTACACTCTTTTTACACTTTTTTTACAATAAGTTATGTCTGAATATGCTGCCGTCTGTTAATGATGATCGTTGTCACGTGCGACCGCTTCGCCGCCTGGTTTCACGTTCCTCGTTTCATGGCGTCTACATGCTAATCATATTCAAGATTCAAGATTCAAGAGGTTTATTTTGGACGTCATTTTTTTTTTTTATAGGTCAAATAGTTCAAGACGTTGTTTCAGTAGCTTTTGTGGACTATTTTTCATAGCGGAAGCGCAAAGAAGCGCAAAACTTTGCAGAAGCCGAATAGCCACAATTCTTATTAAACAAGGTAGTTATATCATCATGGAATCAATATTACGTTTCAATGTATTCTCTTGTAAGTAGCCTTGTAATAAGGTCATTATTGAAAATAACCCCCCCCCCCCAGAATGGTACAAGACCCAGTCAGGGGTTATTTTACTGGCTGAATATTTTCCCTCACTTAGATTTTTGTTAACGCAAACAAACTAAGAACTGTGAATTCCGAGTCATGTACCAAGGCCAACGTCGTCCCCAGACGACTGCCGACCGATTGCGTTTGTCACCGGGAGACAGCTTGTTGACAAACTGCCGTCCACAACACGGTCTGCTCTGCGATCAACAGTGGCATGTTGACCCCACAAGTGTTCCTCTTAATCTCCCCCCGAGGCCCTGATGAGATGCCCGTCCAACCTCCTCACAACGCCGCGCCCCGCGGCTCCGAATGATTACCGAGCAGGGTCAGAGGGAGGAATAAAAGAGAAGGAGGGGGGCGGGGGAGAAAGAGTCCCGCACAAATAGATTCCGAACGAGAGAGGGATTTAGGTCTGTGAAAACCCGCCCGTCGTCGCGCAGTCTGAGGCGTAATCCAGCAGCTGCAGAGTCGCACGGGTCTTCATCTGACTCGGAGGTCGGTTTTGTGCATTTATGCGATTTGGGGAGGTGTTTTTCTGTGTGGAATTAGAATGGCGCGAATCAAATCAAATCAAACATCATAACACATAAAGGCAAATAAAAAAAACGACCATAATTGAGAGCAAAGAAAATAAGTCTTGCGAATAAAAACGTTGACCTCGACAGCAAAAAGATTTAACTTTATCTGAGAAGGAAAATTAATAAAAATAATATAAAAAATAAAATATATAATATAATATAATACAAAAATAATTCCACACAGAATTAATACATTTTTCATTTGCTTGAATACATTAATAAAATAAACTAATTAGTAAGCGTTTCCTCTCCACTGTGATTGCCCTGGTGGAACCTTATTTATCATTTAATAATTTCCGCTTCAGATTCTGTCCCATTGTTCTTGGGATAATGTGTTTTCAGTAACATCTTCATCCAGAGCTAGAATTGTGAGAAAACTATGCAACGCATCGACTTTGGCTTGATCCTCCTCCCCCCCCCCCCCCCCCATTTAACATGGTCCATCGCACGCCTTACAGATTGAACAGGGAACATTTTGGATTAAAATGGATGGCCGAATTCTGGATTTTGTGAGAAGCCTGGACAAACACTTTTCAGACTACTTCATCTTAAAACGATTTCCATGTGTTTGATAACATGTTCTTATCCTCTGAGCAATATTTTCTGGAGCTTTCAACTCAAATTCCTTCCCGATACAGTTATCTCAATGAATCTTCAGTCTCGGAAAATGATCGTGCAGAGAACGCATAAGCAAAGGATGATAAATAATCAAATAGTCTGTACATTCTACAGATTCTGCAACTCCAAAAAACGGGAAATGATGATAGGGGGAAAAAAAGTGGAGGTCATATCCAAGATCATACGGAATGATCTTTGATAGGACAGAGTGCAAAAGACATAAAAGTGGAGTCAAATTGCCTGGTGTTCAGCAATGTCAATTTCAATAGGAATAAATGAGGTAATTTTGTCTTCGGAGCAGGAACCCTAACGCGATGCGGGCCTGAGGGCAGACGCTCTGTCAGGATGACTTTCGCCTTTCTTATAACCTGCGAATTATAAATTTAAAGAGGCTGGGAAGACTGTTCTTATTGGGAAGGTTCAGTTTGGCATACCATTCCCACACAGAAAGTCAATTCAATAACGCTTTGATAAAGAAAGTTGCATGAGAGCAGAGGTGCCATGCTGTTGTTCCCGACGACCCATTATAACGAAACCCCAATAGCCTGAAAAATGGCCCATTGGACATGGATGGCACGCTAACCCTAACCATCTCTAACCTTATACCTAACCTTAACCCTCTCTAACCTTATACCTAACCCTTACCATCTCTAACCTTATACCTAACCTTAACCATCTCTAACCTTATACCTAACCCTTACCATCTCTAACCTTATACCTAACCTTAACCATCTCTAACCTTAAACCTAACCTTAACCATCTCTAACCTTATACCTAACCCTAACCATCTCTAACCTTATACCTAACCTTAACCATCTCTAACCTTATACCTAACCCTAACCATCTCTAACCTTATACCTAACCCTAACTATCTCTAACCTTATACCTAACCTTAACCATCTCTAACCTTATACCTAACCCTTACCATCTCTAACCTTATACCTAACCCTAACTATCTCTAACCTTTCAAGATTCAAGATTTCAAGATTCAAGAGGTTAATTCGTCACATACATATACATACTTTCATACATATATGCAGTGAAATGTAATGCAACGCACCCGGTGAAACACACAATATGTCCTTGTTAAATTTCTTTCTACTCGACCAACTAACTGATTCCTAAAACGTAATACAGTAAGTCGAATACTTTAGAATAAAATAAAATTATATAGAATAAAATGAAATAAAATTAAATGGAATAGATAAAGGGAATAGGCTTATGTTTATGGGATAGGAAATTATGTATATACAGATATGTACATTAAAGTGGAATGTGAATGAAGTGAGGTAGTGTTTGTGGGACAATACAGCACAGAATACAACAGTACGGCGCAGCAATACCGTATCACCAAACAACCCAGAACAGTGACACAGTATGCGATACAGAATGCTACATACAGTACCGAAGGTAGTGTAGCCTATGTGTGTGGCTCAGTGAGGACCCCTGGTGAGGTCAGCATTGACAGTCCTTATGGCTTGAGGGAAGAAACTCCATCTCAGTCTCTCTGTTCTCGCTGTGTGACTGCGGAGGCGCTTGCCTGACAGCAGCAGCTGTAACAGTCCGTTGTTGGGGTGATGAGGATCCTTCATGATCCTGTGGGCTCTGCTACTATAACTCCTGCAAGGAGGGGAGGGTAGTTCCAGTGGTACGTTCAGCTGAACGCACCACCCTCTGTAGGCCCCGCCGGTCCTGAGCAGTACAGTTACCAAACCAGGCAGTGATGTTGCCTGTCAGGATGCTCTCCACTGCTCCACAGTAGAAGGACTTGAGGATCCTCACCGAGACCCGGAATTTCCTCAGCTCTCTGAGGTGGTAAAGACGCTGCCTCGCATTTCTCACCGGAGTGTCTGTTTGTAGAGTGATACCGAACCTTATACCTAAACTTAACCATCTCTAACCTTATACCTAAACGTAACCATCTCTAACTTTGTACCTAAAATTAACCATCTCTAACCCTATACCTAACCTTAACCATCTCTTACCTTGTACCTAAACTCAACCATCTCTAACCCGATACCCAACCTTAACCATCTCTAACCTTGTACCTAATCTTAACCATCTCTAACCTTGTACCTAAACTTAACCATCTCTAACATTATACCTAAACTTAACCATCTCTAACATTATACCTCAAATTTTTAATTTTTTTTTTCAGAAAGAAACAGAGTAAGTTGTACTTTTTCAAATTGAATTTGAAACGGCGTCAGCATTGTGACTAAAGCATGAAGTGTGAGGACGGAAAGTGTGCGGAAGGTTGGTTGGCAATGAAGAGCCTCCACAATAAATCCACCACATGCCAACATGCTAAAAGAAAAACTTAGTGGGTTGCGTGTCCCACAGAAAGAAACTTATTGTATTGTTGTGAATGCACTTTAGGATATCATGTTGTTTTTTATTGTGCATTCCAAGTAATATCAATCAAACGGCAGTTGGTTTGCTTTGATTAAGTAAAAAAGAACACAGAAAAATACAGATAATTAACAAAATTAAACTTGATTAAAAGATCTTTTTTTTTTCAAATTGAAAGGTTTTTTTTTTTGGCAAAAGCAGATAACTCCATACTTCATGTTTCAGAGTTCAACAAAGCCATGTAATGGATATACTGATATATAACAGCAATATTTAACATTATTTAACACAAAAATAGTGGGCAAAGTGCTGGAAATTGCAACAAAAACAGCCCATTGATGGGCAATATTAAACATTTATAAGATCGTACCCTGGAAAATCCCAGCCAGACTAAAAAATTCCTGAGCCAATGTTTTAACCTGCAGAGAAGACCACAGCGGTCCTTTTCTAAAAAAAAAGCTCCCACAGCGGTGACCAGACAAGGTCGTGTCAGAAAGGACTCACTGTGCTTAAAGTCTTGGAAAGATCTCGGACTGGAAAGGTGTAGTTTATTCTCAGTTCTTTGAATTGATGCTTCCTGGGGGCAAAAAGTATGGATAATACATTAATGTTCTTGTTTTGCCCATAGCGGGAATCCGAGAAAAGCCTCGAGGTGTAGCGCTCTCTGAGTTCACGCCGAACAACAGCCCCGAAATAATACTGCAAAGCAGAGGCCACCGCGTTGCTGTCTTTCTTGTTTTGATTCTCCGACCATGTAAAAATGGTAAAAAGTCCTCTTTTCTCTAATTCCGGTCATGGCCATGGTGGCGAACAGCACCAAAAACATACTGGCACAGCTTTGTCGAATCGAAGACGAATTGCCATCCCATTCTGCATCCTGTACTTGGCAATGTCGCAGAGATGATCTATTTTGATGGCGTGGAAAAAAAAAACCCCCAATAATTCTTTATTAACACACTGCCCCCTCTTGTAAAGATTTTGACAGCGGTAGCAGTAAAGAATGTTCGCGAGATGTTCTTTCATTGTAAAGTTCTTTCTTCTTTTGTAGTATTAGTGCATGCCCGTTAAGACCTTCCAAGACGTAATGGCACAATAAAAATAAAATATGTCAATGATTCAACCTGTGTTCCACAATGGGAGACCTTCTTCTTTCTTCTTCTTTGTGTTTTTTTTTTTTTTGGCGGATTGCAATCCCAACTTGAAGCTGCACCAACCGTCCCGGAGTATGTAGAACAGGATTTAATTGACATTAGTCAATAAAATACAATGAGTAACAAAAACAAAAATTAAACAACACCTATATTCTATTAAATAATCCGGTGTTTATCAAGAAATCCATTACCCCTCTTTGTGTTTCCCACACTTTATCTCCATTTGTTCCGAGTATCCCTTCCAAATCCCATCTTTACCCTGCCACTCTCACCCTTTGTTCATTATATTTGACACATTGCATATTATGTGTTGTTACGTGCTATATTACAATGCGCACGTGATAGTGAATTTACTTTTCCCAATAGAAATGAAGTCTTATTTAAACCAGTGTGATCAAACCTTAATCTGGATAGAACTACCACCTCCCTTCTACTCCTCCCTTCAAAACTCAAGTGCTCAAAATGTCTTTTGTACTCTATACTATGTTCCAAAATGGTATGTCAATTATATGCCTCAAATTTTGTGATTTTTTTTTGCCAATAAGCGTTGAAAGATTTCAAACATTAGATCCTCCCTGACTGACTCCATAGTCTGTAAACCTAAAATAACTGCTCCAGAGTCAATACACAGCACCGCCCTGTCTGGCCTCGCGTCTTTCACCGGCTGCAGACCAGTAATCGCTGCCATCATCTCAGCTGTATATACGGATAATTTATCCGTCATTATGTTCCCTAAATGAATTTGAAATTGTGGGATGTATATGATAATTTTGGTCTTTTGAGCCATGAGTAAATAACAACATAATTATATATAAAAATGATTCCTTATATATTGGCTTGCACAGTGTCCTATTTCACTTTCCACCCAATCTTTTTTTAACTTCATGATACTGAAATCTATTTAAGCCAGAGGAAATAGCCATGGGGGGTGGGGGGCCGGGGCATTACTTATTAGAATAGGGGAATTAGAACTTGTTTCCTTAAAGTCACACTCTTCTAATTTATCTTTTATCTTCCATCCAAAGCCATTTCCCTTAAATTTGTTCTACTCTCAGCATTCGTTCAGGACACTTTTGGTGGAATTTTCACCCCAATATCCTCTAAGATGAATCCAGTAAGCTGCAATTTTGTCCCTTCTGAGCTCTAGTGTGGTTCCTCCTGTTTCTATCAACACAGCATTACTTGGGAGTTGATCTCATTGCACCGATGCTCAAAACTTCTCAATGCTTTGTTTTGCATTCTATGAATTTTTTATACGTTTTGTTTGGCCGCTGCTCCATAAACAAAACACCCATGCCATGAAACCCATGCTGATCTCATCAAAGTCCTATATATATCTATTAAGGCCTGCTTATTTGCTCCCCAGGCATAATCTAGTTATAGCTCTCATTCAATTAATCACTTTTTAAAAATTTGTTTATAGTTTGTTGTTTGTAGTTGTTTATAGTTGTATCTTCCGTGTACATCTTTCGTCGAGCCAAATCCCCAAGTATTTAAATTTCTTTACTTTTTCCATCGGTTGTCCTTCATCCACCGGGTGAAGACGCTCTTTGTGACTCCTTCCCTGTGGGAGCCCTGAAGCCCCGCCCCCGGCTGGTTCCGTTTCGCTGTTTATTCAAAGTTGATTAATATGACACGTGTGGCGCCAAATTCAACGCTGCACATCCATCAATACACCCGCCAAGAGTGAAGTAGATCGGATGAACGGTTGTTGAGATAAGAGAAGGACATTCATACATACATCATACAGATAGAGGTTCCTTTCTTTATTGTGAAGTTAATAGTTAGATAGTTTGATTAGAAGACGATTACATTAGAAGATAGTTCGATACTTCTCGGGTCAAGGTAAATTCCTCGCTTCTCTGGTCCAGAACAGGGGTTTCAGATGAATTTCGATTTGCTTTTTCTTCACAGTTAGACCGAGGAGGGAGCGCAGAAGAAAGAATCTGCGTACAATTCAACGGGTTTGGCAAAGATGAAGCAGGTTGAAAGTTGAAAGACTCAGCACCGGTTTTTATATGTATCACTTGGTACGACTTTGATATGTTTGGTCTGCTTTTTCCTCCTTTCCTTGCTCCTCTTTTTCCTTTGCATGGCATGTTGCACTCACTGTACCACATCAACATATCAGACGCTGTCATGGTATTTTGTCTCATCTGATCAACATCTCTACAAAGTCGCATTTAATTATCACATTTTCTGTTCTCTGTCGGGGCAGGGAGCGTGGTTAATTAGTAGGTGTTCTCGGTTGGTGGGTGCCATGCCCACTAATGGCTTTGGTACGCTCTGTTTGGTGAAACAGCCGAGATCACACTCTCATTCTGTCTTTTTTACCAGCCTCCCATTCTCCACTCCCTGCAAACTGGCAGCAGATTGGAACAATAACCATAAATAAATAAAATGGATAAAAGATTGTGGTCTCACTTTAATGGCATGGGGCCCAGTCAACCATAAACAGCTCTGGGGGAGAAAAAGTATTAAAAAAAAAAGTGTGTGTGTATATATATATATATATATATATATATATGTGTATATACAAAACACTATAAAAGAGATGTACCGTGGATAGGCATAATGCCGGACATCTTAGAGAGCAAAACATCTTAAACATCGTGGCCCTTGAGGACAGGTGGTTCCAGGCAGAAGTTGCAGAGTGAGCGAGAAAGTAGCCGAGAGTTTGAGAGGGCGTGAAAACGAGAATAAGATCTGAAGTAAACAACAAATTCCTGAAAAATAAAGGGATAGCATCATAAAACAAACGATCATTGCTGATGGGTTGTCTCTTTGCTGCGTGTGTGTGTGTGTGTGTGTGTGTGTGTGTGTGTGTGTGTGTGTGTGTGTGTGTGTGCGTGCGTGATAAATGCAGTGTTGGTTTTGCAAACGGCGTCTCGAGCCTCTTCATCTCCTCTATTTGTTATTAAAATAATCTGCTTTTAATAGTGTTGTTTATAGGGGCTCCAAAGCCGCATAATCCTTCACATCCAAGGGTGGATTCTTGCCAGTTAATCTAATCAATATTAATTACAGCAGAGTTAATGATTCAGAATGCGGCTCATCATCTGCCATCCCCAGCATGTGGCTTAACGTTCGCTTTTTGCAAAAAACACCGATGCCATTTTGTCATCCAAAGGGAATACTGTGATCTTTGTGCTATAAACCAGGGCTTCTCAACCAGTGGGTCCCGGTCTAGAACTGGGTCGTAGGTCCATTTCCATTTCCATTTCCATTTCCATTTCCATTTCCATTCAAAGCAAAGACATGCCGTCGAGATAAAACATAATTTTGTAAGCTCAGGAAATTAGCCCTTCATTGGATTTTTTTATTTAATTGGGTCTTCAGTTTCTTTTGTGCTTTTAAGCAGATTACTGCACTATCCATTTTGGGGGAAAAAATTTGAACGTTTGAATCTCAAATTGCGTTTGTTTTCGCGACTTAACAACCAAAGGCGAAGCTGTTCTTCCCTCCTCTTCTTGTCTTTTCATCATCCCTACTCGTTTCCTGTCCTCCAGCCGCTCCTCCCCCGGCCGCCCTCCCCGCCCAACCCACTCTAGCGAGCACCATGGCGCAGCAGATTGTCTGGTTCAATTTTGTTGAGCTGACCTTTTCTGCGGCTTCATGACTCATTGTCGTCCATCCTGGTTGGGGTGAGTCAGCATGCGCTCGCCGCCGATGACTGAAAAGATCACATCCCCGTAAATCACAGGACACGAGCGCAGGTTTAACTGAGGTTACGTGACGAGTGTGGAACCTGCTCCCGCCTCTATCTCTGCGACGCTGAACCCCCGTGGACAATTTGACAACAGCATGATTGTATTAGGCGGTTGCTGCAAAGGCCTTTCTAGTTCCAAGATCTAATCGGTTTCGAGGTGTCGGATTTACCTGGGGGTCGTCCTTGGTTACCGTAAATGATGCGTAACTGGCGGAGCTAGTTCTGTCGGACAACTCGACGGCGCCACATGCTTCCACGCCCTTATATGGGACGGCCTATTCCAGCAGCCGATCCCTCTTGCCCTATCTGGTTTTGCTGCCTGCTTGCTTGCTGACCCCTCATCCACCTTTTGTCCTCTATTATCCAGTGGAGGGGGGTTCAAGCTCATCACTCCATCCTCCTATTTCTAGCTCACCAAGGATCGTCGGGAGTGATGAGCAGTGGAGCCCAGATGCCAACCACCTCCAACCACCAGTCCAAAGGATCCAAACATCTGCCCGTCCTTGAGTAAACGACGGCGCCTTCCATCATTTTGTGACAGCGCGTTCTGGGAAATGATAAGGCTTGGACACGGTACATAAAACCGTAGGCTATACATAGCACTGCTTCAGGGTTCAAGGGCACGGGCTAAAGAAGCGGCTTGTATAATTCTGGCAGCTTCTCCAAATCGAATCTCTCCCCACCGGATTTGGCCCGTTGTTCAACCTCACAGCTAGAATCTGATTTAGCTTTTCCTGGAACGTACGTTCTCTCCTCCCACGTTTCTGCGTGTGTTCCCGTCTTCCGCTACCGTTTAATTAGCCGCCAATGACACAACATTTGCGATTGGTCCGCTGCCATGTTGAGGCTCTCCTGCAAATAATCGGGTTCGGTTCCTCTCGCGTTGGGTAAATGAAGCGAGTGATTGTGTGGTTTTTACTGCTCTCTTTCCCTTCATCTACCGCTGTCTTTCACTGCTCGTTGCACTAACACTAACTAAACTGACACCGACCAATGAACAGTTGCGGAAAAGGTATGGGAAACTGACAGTGCTGCGCTCGCAAAATAAGCCCAATATTACGTCGTTTTCGAACAGCCGTGATCCTCGCCTCCAGTCACGGCAGCGTTCAAAGAAAGGTCACCGTCTTTATAGTTAACACTTGAGTCAAACCCCAAATGTTAATCGGAATAATTATCAAACAGCGATGCTCCGAGAGAATAAATTAGATCTGAAGTTAACATAGAGATACCGTCATGGTGGTGATTTGGTATTTTTTGGTGGATTTTGTGCGTGAGCTGGTCTGATGGTAGCCAGCTGGTGGAGCTGAAGTAATGTGTCTGCAGAGTCTGTCGGCATCAGATGGCCATTACATCACGTTGGAGAAAGGCCTTCGTAAGGATTTTCCACATTTTTTCTGCGTAGTGAGTACCATTTGGAAAAAGCTTTCAAACACATATTTCTGTAAGATAGTGTAACATGTTGCGTACAAAAATACTACGCCCAAAGTACTCAATTGTAATGCATATTTCAAATACATTTACGTTTAATAGTGCCCCGGAAAGTGAAAGTTCTTGGACAAGGAATAGTCAATTACTTCTGATGCTTCACCTCTGCTGATGCTGTTGCGAACATTATGTAGGGGCCATCCCACCGGGGTCGCACCATTTGAGTGACATCATTGTACTCTTAATGGATCGGTGACATGTTACTCTGTGTTCACAACTCGAGACTTTCAAGCTGCTTCTGGCCGGCTGTGACGTCACACCGGTTCACGGGGAAATTAGTCACCCTGGTAAAATGAAGGTATCAGTTACTTCAACAGTTGCTGTTAGTCACGCTCACTGACAGAAAGAGAGGGGCTCCAGTTCCCTGTGTCAACAGACACCAGGGACAGTACGTGCAGTACGTTTTACTGTTTTTTTTATGACGGAGATGACATCAGGCTCTGCGTCTCACCTTTTGGGAGTGATGCGACATGATATAACCAACTTCTACCGACGCCGATTCCGAGTAAAATATCTTGTTTTTGCACGTCTCTCTCTTTCCCCTCCCGGGGCCATACGTATTGAACATGAGCATATGGCTGTCATCAAGGGAGGTCAGCGCTCGAGGCAGAACCGTGGTTGCGTCCTGCGGGCCATACATCTGCCCCTATACCCTCCTAGGGGGTGCCAGGGGGAGGGGGGGTTAGACAGAAAAAGTACGAGAGAGAGAGAGAGAGAGAGAGAGAGAGAGAGAGAGAGAGAGAGAGATCTGCCCAAGCGTGTGTGATTCCCACACATGGCTGCAAAAAGAGAAAGTGTGTGTGTGTACACGTAGGGCTGGTAGATATTGACAAAATATCACAATTTTGAAGAACACCGCGATATTGATAATTTGGCGAAGTTTTGGGGATGACTACTGGCGCTATTTACACAATACAAATATACACACATTTAAGAAACAATCAGTACTTTCATGACTCTTACGTCATTACATTTTTTACTATTACAATTATAACTGTTGTTTTATTACTAATTTTTTTTTACTTTGTGGAGCTGAGTCGAGTTAATTGCTTTTTTATTTTTCAATGTATATATTGTATGCATCACTCTCTATTTTATCTTCCTGCTGCAAGGCCTGAAGTTCCCCTGCGGTGGATCAATAAAGTACCGATGATACCGGAACGTGGATATTGTGACTGTGAATAATCATTACTGTCGTTCATAGTATTGTAACGCTCCGTGTGTCAGAAGAAGACGCACTGTGGTTATGACTCACTGGAGTTTATTGTCCCTTCCAGGTCATTGTCCGGGCCATATTAAACATGCCGAACTCGAACTCAGCACAACAACTCCAACACTTCTCTCTCTCCTCCTTCCCCCTCTCCCCCTTTCTCGCGAGATTTGGAACCGCCGGCCGTGCAACACATTCCGACAACCATAACAACCCCAACACGTGCAGGGTCATTACAGTATTATTAGAAGCATAGATTAGCAGTTAAAGGTCTAGATTTTCGGAAAATTGAAGACAACATTTAACTACATCACCATATTACGATAACCAAACTTCCCAAGTTTGTCACAGTGTCAAGATATCGATATTTTAACGCTATATCGCCCAGCCCGATGGGTACGTGTACACTTATGCACAGCTATACACACAGTTGCAAACAGGGTGTATCTGTTAAGATTGCAGTGCAGCTTATGCTCTGAGATATTGCCACTTTAATTGGACGCATAAGTGCACAAATGCTAAACACACACACACACACACACACACACACACACACACACACACACACACACACACACACACACACACACACACACACACACACACACACACACACACACACACAGTCAAACACACTGCAGCAGTGTGCAGTACTCCTCTCTGATGGCAGACGCTGGAGGATGGCAGAGGTTCACGCAGCTGATCTTCCTAATGCACTCTCCTCTGCAGAGGTCATAAATTAGTTTGAAATGTGAAGCAGCCCACCGCTGCCAACCTCATCTGCAAAGTGAGTGAACCGAAGCAGAAAGAGCCTCTGCGCGAGACGCAGTGTCAGGCTACGCCGAGCGCCCAAGCCCCATATGTTTGCAGTGATGGCACACACTTAATTTTTTTGGTTCGGCAAGAGACATTAGAGATATTAGATATTACATTTGGCCCTCCTCTCATAGTGCAGCGCTTCGGCACGAATTGACAGTTTTCCCTCACAGCTCACTCCTGAATAATTTTGACTGATGGGCCTAATTCCCTAAACCCTGCATTAATTGGAAAGTCATAAAATATATTGGATTTCCAATATAAAGGTAGGCAGAAAGATAAGAACCACCTTTTTTTTGTCTAGAAAAATTCTCTTTGCTTAGCACTTCTGAATGTCGTGAGAGAAGCAGAGAATGAAAAAGTGAGATATGACTCAAAGCAGACGTTGCTATTTTAATTTGATAGCATTTCCATTTTAACCTCCTTTTGAAGCGTCGCGGAAATGAAAAATTGTGCGTTCCGGAGAAAAGCCTATACAGTATTACTCCATTAACCATCCCTACCCGTTACGTTCTAAAACATCGGCCTTCTTTGGTGCCGTCGGAAATTAACTTGGTGCGGATTGACGAAAAAGTAGACGGGAGTTTCACTTTTTGTTCCAAACCATTTATAAAACCTTTTTAAATTATCATTTTTTTCCACCACCTGGTTTGGCACGCAAACACTGTATATTTTTGAGCCGGTCTCCTTGAGTGTGTTTTCAGCCATCCATTCATGCCACTTTCAAGGTCAAACACAGAGATGAAAGAATCTGCGCTTATTGAGGCCCATTCAGCAATTTCGAAAAACGTTTGTGTCTTTTAGCCAAAAATCGAAACATTGGCAAAAAGTGGTTGTTTTTGGCTGATGACTACTGACTACTGATGCATTCTTCAAGAAGCCTTCAGAGTCATTCCCATAATTTGGGGTTGGGGGGGTAAAGGGGTGGAACATTTCAAAATCGGCCGCAGGATAAAATTCATTAGCTAATACTTTTTAACATATTACAGTAAATAACATGCTTTTTTAACATACAGTAATTCATTTTAAAACAGTTTTCTCTATCTATTTTCAGTGACATAGTGGAAAGGTTTTGCTTGACAGAGCCCCTCAAACATTATAACTAACGTACAATAACCCGGCCTCCTCCTACATCGCTCCAGGAGGTCCGTCAATTCATCGGCCTGGCATCATATTGCCGACAGTCTGTAAAAGACTTTGCCACTATAACTGAGCCCTTCCATGCTCTGACTCAGAAATACGCCCGTTTCCAATGGACTATGGAATTCCAGGCGGCACTCGACTGACACACACACCTGCAAACCACCACACCAGTCCTGGGTTACCCACTAGACCAGGGCAACATGATACTGGACACTGATGCGAGTGATGTTGGCATCGGTGCCATCCTGTCGCATGTTCAGCAGGCAGGGAGTGTATGCTGGCCTCAAGCTTACACAAGCTGTCCAACACCAAACAGAACTGCTACACCACACGGCGAGAACTCCTAGCAGAGGTGGAGTTCACGTCACATTTTTGGCAGTACCCCTTCATCGTGTGCAACGACCACAGCAGCCTCCGTTGTCTGACAAAAATGAAGGAGCCTGAGGGACGGCTTGCCAGATGGCTTGAGAGAATCGGCGAGTACAATTTTGACATCGTCCACCTCCCCGACCGGCTGCACAACAACGCAGAGAGCCTCTCCAGGAAGCCCTGTCGCCAGTCCTGCCCATGTAAGCTACCAGGCCCCTCCCCTCATCCAGGGAACATCTGCCACCAAGCTGTGCAGTGTCATCAACCGGGCATTTCGGAGTCCATTGGGGGTAGAGAGACGCCTAGCCCCAGCAACAGCGAGTCCAGTTGGGGTAGAAGAAACCCTGCACACAGACACAGACAATTTAATGCCCCCTTGAAGAATCTATTTGACCAAGACCAGTGAGACTGCACTGTTTTGCGGCTGGTCCCCAGAGGAGCTGCAACAGGCCCAGGAGGCCAACTCAAACATTGCACCTATTAGGGTTACAGTCTCCCCATGCACTCCAACCACAGCCGTAAAACTTATACAGACTTACAGAGACAAAAGGCCTGGATGACACCCAGTTCTATTCACAATTTGTGCTGCCAAGCACCTTTCAGCCTGATATCATGAGGCAGATGCACGAAGGACTGGTTGGTGGATATTTTGGCGTGGTGCACACTGTGACATCACTTGAAACTTGATACTACTGGTAACGGCATAGTGACCACTACTGAGTCCGAGTGGTCACAATGCCCCATAGTCGGGCATAGTGACCAAGGTCGGAAGTGTTACAGAAAATGTGCACACTGTTCGGTATTGACAAAACACACACCACACCCTCCCAACCACAGTCAGATTGCCAAGTAGAAAGGTTCAATGCCACCCTGCAAAGGATTCTAGCCACAACAGCCGAGTTTTGTTACTGGGACCACATGATCCCCATGTTGTCATGGCCTCCAGAGCAAAGACACAGTGGCACTAGTTTCACCCCCAACTTCATGATGTTCGGCCAGGAAGTGAGTGAACCAGTGGACCAGGTTTTTCCTCTATTAAATGATCCATTGGTCTATTAATTCAAGGTTGGGTGAGAATAGGGATATAGGGTCATCCCCTCAGTATGAATTTGATTCATATATACAATTTTACTGGATATAAATGTCAGTGTTTGCACACCTGGCCAAGTATATCCAGACCCTATAAAACATGGCCATTATCATAATTTGTTAGCGGTGAAAGAGGTGAAGCAGCTGCAGAGTCCAAACCACGCCTCCTCCAAAACACCGCCACTTGTACTCAACGCTATGGTAGCTGAGGAAAACAATAGACCAAGCAGATCAAAAAAAAATAAAATGTGTTATTAAAGGGAGCAATTTCAGTCTATGTAGTTTGGTATGTTATTGATATGGGCCGTTATGGGATATTGATAACACCCTTTGCACCATATTAGGGGACCCACTAATGAGCTAAATCCTTCACATTTATTTTTTTTATTTTAGGGGGGTTACAAGACCTTTACTGGAATCCTTATGCACTCTGGATGTTTCTTTCGTTTCCATGCTGGCTTCATGGCTCAAGATTCTGTTGTTGTTTGGGATGATTCACAGTTATTTTAGAATTAGATATCCACATTTCCTCTTCAAAACTGAAACAAGGCAGTTGCTCAAAAAAGCAATTCAGGCCTCAAGCTCCCTGCCACTGACTTTACCCCCTTCTCCACATTGTGCAGTAGTCTTCCAAGTGCAGTACTTTCAATGCTGTTTTGAAAATGTATTGTTCAAAAGGTTTATAATAATGTATCAAACGGCAGGAGATGCCTGGAATCGATTTTTTTTACAACACCCATTGTACGACAAAAATATAATAAAACTATTCCAGTTAGTTGCTGGTGGTCCCCCTGAAGCCCCATCCAGTGAGGCACCTCAAGTTCAAGTTCAAGTTCAAGAGATTATTTGTCACATACATATACATACGGTCATGCATATATGCAGTGAAATGTCATGACACCTGGTGATTACGCATAATAAGCTTTATAAGCTCTAAAAATACAAAAAATAGTAAAATGTGCGTCATCGACATGAGGCACTCACGCAGGTGGTCGCAAGGTGCGGCACCACAATCGCGATACTGGGTTCTGTAATTAAATAATATAACTAATTGTCTGTGTTTTATCTTGATATAGAATACTTAAAAATGGCTTAGCCCACAAACACAAGAAATCAATAAACGGAAAGAAAAAGTTTAATGAGATATACCAAATGGAAATTTTAACACAACGTCACTCTTTGAGGTGAGATGGGAGATAGTTGAACAAAATGTGTCTGTGGCGTTTTCGAGTGTCGTTTTCAGGGCCCTCCGGCATAGAGACACAGACAAAAGTAGAAGACACACAAGTTAATTGTAGCGAGTAGGCTAGGTGAAACAAGCCCCGGAGCAGATGGAAGATATGTCATGACAAGGGCTCCTCTCCTGTGTGTGTGTGTGGGGATGGGGGTTTTACCTGTTGCTCATTAGATCAATCAACAAGCAACAGGTGTACAGTCACCCACTGTCCTCGGTCCTATTACCTAGACCCAGGACAGTGTGGCTGCTCAAACCACACCATCCCCACACCACATATCCCGACACCAAACTGAGGACAGGGAGACTGGGTACTTCCTGGTGCCGGAGGGGAGCTAGGGCACAGTCAGGTCCGGAGTGCAGTCCGCGTTGCCGCTGCCTGGCCTGCTGCATCCCTACATTGATCTGGTTGTGCTTCCCTCCCAGTGCTAACACTCAAACTGAGCACATACACCATACAATTACCCTAGGGTTAGGGTTAGAGCTATTCGGGTGCAATCTTGTCACCCTTGGTATGACTGTCCTGCAATTTTAATACCACTCATACTAGCTTAGATCACATACACACCCACACCCATCTTACTCCAAACACACCACCAGACCAGGGTGTGTGGGGCAGGAGAGGTGCGAGTGACTCGGGTTTAATGTGCTTGGATGGCTCGCACCCCACACAGACCACAATTTTAACTGCACACACAAACAGCACACGGTGGTAGGTTGGTGTGGGTGTGTGGATGGCCGGTCCTGGCGGCTTTCCCCTGGTGTTTGGTGGTGTCTGGCCTGCTGGGCCAGACACGGCAGGAGTGTGGAGAGCAGCTTTCCAGGACCCCTTGGTGGCTGCTCGACATCGTGGATGTGGGTTGCGGTGTGGGAGGCGGCTGTCAGCCTTACTCCCGCCGAGCGGCTTCTCTGCGGCGGGTGCCCTGCGTGCTGGCAGCAGTGAAAGGGCGGCATATCTGGCTGTCTGTGGGCATTGGATGGGGCTCAGTTCGTCCGAGGTGGGTTGATGTTGGGGTGCCTCGCATCCTATGGGCTAGATGGGGTAGTGCTCAGGGCTTGTGGCTTGGTTGGGAATTTAACCGGTTACAGTATGGTGGGCCTTGCCTTTGCATGGGGCGTTGGTGGACATGGGCCGCCGGGTGGTCCTTGAAGGGTGTCAGTCTTTTGGCCGCAGGGCCAGGCTCCAGGCCTGTCCACGCCTGGTGACCGCAGCCCGGGTTCTGCTCTTGCAGGTGCATTTCATGCCTGCTCATGGGGTTGGGTTCTATGTATGTACCTCATTGGTGCAGGGTCACTTCGTGCTCCCTGCAAACAATTCTTGATGATTAATAAAGAGTGGCATTGCAGGTTGAGAATAAGAACTCCACTTGCAGATTAGCTGTCCTGTATGCAATGGCATACAAATACCCTATGTTGTATGCCAAGCCTGCTGACAGCACGCATAAAAATAAAGAAAAAGAAAATAAGAACCCTAAACAAAATTCATACTGAGGGTATGACCCTATATCCCTAGTCTCGCCCAACCTTGAATTTAAAAGATCATTCAATCGAGAAAAATATTTTAATACATCCATGGCCCGCCACCTCCCTGCAGTGGCGTACTATCGTCAGATTGATTTAGTATATGACTCTGTGCCTGAAATATCAGAAAATACACGCCACGACTCCTAAAGAACAAGCTGGGCTTCCGTGTTGTGCTTGCCACATTTGCTGGGTAAAGTGAATGGGTTTAGGCCCGACGTTACAGAAGACTTCGGCCCTGGAGCAGAGAGTCTCCCCTGTGCTTCCTGACTACGGTCTGGATGCTGAAGCAGGAAAGGTTAACACCTTCATAAAATGTTGTGGACTAAAATGGCACTCCTTTCATGCAATGACTCACCACATCTTCCAAGAAAGCAGCTCTGAATGACGTCCATCTACCTTCCTAGCTCCCAATCTCTAACCAGCTCAACCCAGTGCTCAAGCTCCTCAAATTTTGAATCAAAACAATTTCATAAAATGACCCATGAAAGTGTTAGCTGCATTCTCCTGCACTTACACAATGAGAATACCCAAAAGTGCCTTTTTTCTCTAATCCTTCAAATTCAGAAATAAATAAATGAGGGATTCTTCCCTGAAATACTCAGAAGCACACTGGGTTGAAGATGCTTTATATATTTCTGTAGTTTTATTTGAAAAAGATATATATATATATATTCCTGTGTAGCGCTCAATCATTTTCTTGTGCAATTCTCTTTCGGAAAAAAAACCTCTGTGAGCTGGAATTACCCAACAGGTTGATTAATGATCATACGTTTAAAGGAACCGTCCTAAAAGAGACAGAAAAACAGAAAGGAAATTTCCTAGATTAATAATATATTATATATAGATATAATTATATTGAAATTATATACTTAAAATGAGGGACAAATGAGAGGATGGAGCATCGAAAGGGAATAACTGAGTGTCTCGCATGACGTTTCCAGGATAAATACCCCCAAACTCATTATCCAAGGGGTATTGGGTTTTCCTGCAGTTTGGCCATTTCTTCTTCTGCCGATAACCTCGTAGAATGCGGAATGAGCAGATTGTATGAGATGTGTGGCTGCGTTATAATGAAATGCATGACAGCAATAAATGGGGGTCTCACTTATCGTTTTCTAGGGGCAATAGCTGTAGGGGGCGAGAGGGAGAGAGAAAGCCATGCCAATTTGGCATTTCTAAATTTTTACTAGTTTGGTTCCTCTCTGAGCCAAGGCGATGTGTGTGTATCCAATGTGTGGCCAAGGTGTCTTTCAGGAGATCTCGGGTTTAATGTGTGGTGCGGATGCTGCAAATTTATATTGTGAGCCCTTTGACAAAATCTCGCCCGGTTGCCAAACCCCCCCCGATTCCTCACTTCCTCACTCCAAAGTCGCAATCTGCTCACACGACACCGAGTCGAGGATAGAGAGCTCGGCACGTCCTTCGTGCTGCATGATTGGGAATAACAGCTGACTTTAAACAGCGTTTAGCCAGCTGGCAGGCTCTCTTTCTCCACAGACCCTTCATCTGAATGAAGCCTCTTACCACACACACACACACACACACACACACACACACACACACACACACACACACACACACACACACACACACACACACACACACACACACACACACACACACACACACACTCAAAACCATCTTGTGCGGTTCCTTCCTGTCTCAATGTAAGGGCAATCACCATTTAGCAATAACAGTGTTTAATCAGAAGAAGATGACGGAAGCCGGTCTGCTACCAGATTAATCAGCCCACTTTACCACTCCTCTTCCGGGCTCATTATGGCTGAGCCACTAATGGTTTGATATGTGTCATGTAGAGATGGGTGAAAAATTAAAGGATAAAAACTGAATAAATGAGTGGAGAAACATAACTAATAAAGGTGCTTCCATATAGGTGTAGTCCATGATACAATTAAGCAATGCTCTGTGGCATGTATTAAAATGCTGAGCAGGCCCAGTTGACCTCGATTTTGGATCAAGACAGTAAGAAGAAAACTGACTTTGACAGAGGGTTCGTTATTGGGGCAAGGACGGCAGGAGCTTGAGTCCGCTCAAGGCCCGCTCAACTGGATAGTGTTTCAATAGGAACGGTGACTAAAGCGACATCTTTATTCAGATCTAAGGGAAAGACATCAGTATATAGGGTCAGAAAGTCAGCAAAAACTCAATCCAGTTCAACACCTATGGGAAATTTTGGACTGACGTGTTGGAAAGCGCTCCCCATCATTATCAAATCACCAAATAAGGGAATATCCTTTGGAAGAATGTTGGAGTTCCATCCCTCCAGTAGAGTTCTAGAGACTAGTAGATTCTATGGCAAGGCGCACTGAAGCTGTCCCGGCGACCCGTGGTGACCCAACACCTTACTAGGACACCTGTTCGGTTTTCCTTTAATTTGTCATCCGTCTTTACTCCATTCCTATGGCTGCACACCAGTGGAGAACCTTTGTGCAAAGAGAACAACATACTGAACAACTTTGTCGGATCTGTCTGTACATCTTCCCACCTGTGAAGACACACGCTTGACCAATTCAATCCAATGTCAATTTACTCTAGAAAGGGGAGGTGTGCGCATGTAGCCAGAGAACACAATGATAGGGCCATGACACCTCCCATTGTGTTCTCTTGTTCATTCACTCCCATCTGAGAACTACTCCTGTTGTAGTTGGCGAGGAGCAGCAGCAAGCGATGCGTCTCAAAGTAAAGCTTGATCACACAAATAACCTTTGTTTTAACTTTGGTGTCCCCTCAGAGAGTTACCTGTCATCCTGGACACTGCCGGATGAAAAATGAATAGACGCCCAAGTCACAAGGTAAGGTTTTTAGTGTGACTTACTGGCAATAACAGCTGTAGCCCACTCCTATTTTCCTTGTGTGTGTGTGTGTGTGTGTGTGTGTGTGTGTGTGTGTGTGTGTGTGTGTGTGTGTGTGTGTGTGTGTGTGTGGCTGTGTGTGGCTGTGTGTGGCTGTGTGTGGCTGTGTGTGGCTGGCTGTGTGGCTGGCTGTGAGAGAAAGAGAGAGAGAGAGAGAGAGAGAGAGAGAGAGAGAGCGAGAGAGACAAACAAACCCAACCAACACCACCACCAGAGACATTTTTGAGCTTCAACAAGATAAGTGAATGTGCTAGACAGTGAGTGAGAGAGCACTTTAGTGAATCTCTAACCATAACTGAATACTGTATAATAACTGAGTATTAAATGAATGGGGGAAAAACAGGTCAGTTATTCATGTGAGAATTTACAATCTAGAGCCACACAACACACTCCAACTTAAGAAAACACATGCAAATCGATAAAACACAAATGCAAAAGCCACAACATAACTGCAACTTAAGAAAACACATGCAAATAAACAAAACACAACCAAATTAGGTGCGTTGAGCTCTCAGGGCTACATTAGGTTGACCCTTCTACCGCGTTCATCAATCACTGGAAGTTCTCCTACGCACATTGTACGTTATACCAAGTGAATCAAGGGACTAAGTAAACCTTCTGTTTACAAATTCAAGTTCTTCATGGTCAACATAATTTTGAGCATCCTGCGATGGGAAATAAGTTATCTGGAGGGAAATGCAACCAATCTGTCCAGATGACAAACTAGAGCACTTGCATCCATGCATACAACCCTGCAGACCTGTGGACGTTGAACAAACATTCCCAATTACTGACTGGAATTAACAAGAAGCTTAAAAAAAAAACCTAGCAATCAATAACTTGCTGCACTACTGTACTGAGTAGTGGCTGTGGCAGGCTAGAGTATTATTCTTTGTTTCGATTGCTTTGGAAGATTGTGCAATGGAAACAGGTTTTAAGGAATTAATAAGTGATAAAAAAAATGAACTATAAGGACAAAAAAGTATATCTTTGATGAAGTATCCTGAGAATGTCTTCAGCCACTGTTCTTCAGTGACTGAGCTGCAGCTAGTCCATTCAGTTACACTGTAAATAGATATATAGGTTTACCGCAGACACAAATTAAATATTTCTGTGGCAGATAGAGCTGCCACACGTCACCTGAGTGGCGCATTCAGGGCCCTCTGACACAGAGACACAGGCAGAGATGTTGCAAACACACCAGTTTATTGTAGAGAGTGGCAAGATGGACCAAGCCAGGAGTAGATGGACACATGAAAGAGGCCCTCCGTGTGTGTGTGTGTGTGTGTGTGTGTGTGTGTGTGTGTGTGTGTGTGTGTGTGTGTGTGTGTGTGTGTGTGTGTGTGTGCGCGTGTGTGTGTGGGGATTGAGGTTTTACCTGTTGCTTGTTGATTGCTCTGATGAGCAACAGGCTTACAGCCACCCTGATCCCAGGCCCAATTACCTAGACCAAAGACAGGTGTGGCTGCCTCAACCACACCACCCCCACACCACCATTTTCAATTTCTTTTGACTAAGTTAATTAAACATTTGCTTATTTATTTATGAGGGACCTTCAGTGCAAGAGGGAGCACTGGCCACTGGCCACTAGCTCATGACACATGAAAGAAAGGGTGCATTTTTGCAGGGACAACGGAAACAACAACAAAAACAGAGACGATCTCATGGCCCGGCTGAGCGAGAGAAATGTTGCCTTACACAGCAAGCCACAAGCTGAGAGCCTGGGCTCCTCTGGAAGTCAGCCATCTTGCAAGGCCCGTCGCATTGTCTCGGGTTAATTAACAGTGTCCTGTGAGATCTTTATTTCTGAGAGCTTAATTCAGCAGTCTCTCCCGCCGCGCATCTGAAGGATTCTACTCGCCGTCTGCTGCAGACACACTTAAGATAATGAATAGCCAGAGGAGGATGCTGTTCTTTATCGCGGCCCCATGAAAGGCCACTCTCCAGTTGAAATCCGGGATGCTAAAAAACATTTCGTGGGATCGGGCAGTTAAAAATTTTGTTTCCAATATTAATATCATATTTATTTGTGGGGGGGTGGGGGGGAGGGAGGGCTGGGTTTGAATAATTATCAGCTCCTGTGACCTCATCAACAGTTTAACAACAATGTTTTTTGAAGACAAACTAAATAATGCAAACCACACAGTATATTAATCATATGTGTCCCACTGCAGCAAAACACGACTTGTCGCACATTTCAAAAATTGCCACGGGCTGCCAAATAAGTTGAAAAACCTTTCTAGCAGGAAAATTACATTTTTCCAGATTCGTGTTCCTTTTCGTTTTTTTTATCGATCAATGTATTTTCAAAAGCGAGTTTGATTCATAGATAGTAGAAAAATGTGAAACCGTCAAGTTAAATATTCCTGTTAAATTACATGGGGTAATGCAGTTCACTTACTGAGATGCTGAGCAGCGCGAACGCCGATCGATCATTTCCTTTAGTAAGGGTTTAGGGAGGGAGAGTTTTTCTGGCCGTCATGTGCCAACATGGCGAGAGCCTTTATTGTCAATTTCCACAATAAGTTACGCTGGCCATAAGTATAAATAACAAATGCTGAGTATTATAATAATGTGGACGATAATGATCCTCTCGGGCGCAGGGGAAATGGCATTCCGCTGCTAGGCTGCTGACGAGCCCCTGCGCCGATCCCCGAAACGTGCTGCTGTCCGCAGCTGGTGCTTGACCACGCCCCTTTGTCCGCCATCCAGGTGAAGATTATTCCTCCACTTCCAATTCACCGTTTTGATAGAGTCCAACCTTCAAATCTTACGTGTCTTTTACACACACCTGGAGACATTGTTGTGTATGCTGCGTAACACGCCTAGAAGAAAAGCTGACGTCACTTCCATAAACAAGACGAGGAACCTTTGGTTTCACTAGTCTGAAACTTTCATCCCTATGTTGTTATGGATTACCAGAAGTGGGTGGCGGAAGCTCTAAATCATATCGCGGACCTTAATCTGACCAGTGCGATAGATTCAAGTCAGTGTAAGCAGTGCGTACTGGACTTCATTTTCCACGATGATAGTCAGTTCTCTGACAGCGATGCTGAATTTGATACCGGCATTATTCCGGAGGGAACATTTCAAGAACATTTCAAACAACGGATTTCAACCTGAATGTGGCGATGAAACAGAATATTTTCAAGAACAACCAGAGGAGACCGACAACAAGCCCAACTTTAAAAATATTTGCTTGATTCGTACAAGTGACGCCTTTTTTGAAGCTCTGATTTTCAACTTTCAAATGACTAAAGAGAAAAAAAATCAAAAGGCACCAAAACCACCTAAAATATGCGGTGGGTCGCATATTTCAAGATTTAAAAAATGGGTGTTTTGAGTCAAAGTGATTTGATTCTGTTCAGGATCAGAAACAGAATCTGTCTATTATAAGTACATTTTTATATACAAGGAATTTGTCGTGGTGAGGTTTGATTTCTGTATTGTCTGTTGTACTGTTCTTAGCTATTTGTTTCTATTTTACTTAACCTGTGCTGTCAGCATGCTGGACATACAGCACAGAGTATTTGGATGCTATTGTGCCTAGGACAAAGTTAGTCTGCAAGTGGAGTTCAAGTTCTCAACCTGCAATGCAACTCTTTATTTATTCTTAAATCGTCTAGAACTGCTGCAATAACTGTGTCCTGTGGAGCACCTGTAGGATGACAAGAGCACAGTTTTTTGTTGTACAGAACCGCAACTAATCCCTTTCTCACCACAGGTGAGCCTAATAAACATAGAACCAAACAACAACATGTACGCAGAACACCGGATGACAACATTTATCGAAAAAACAGAGTTAATTAGGTCCGGGAAAACTGGAAGAGCAATTGGGCACGTGGCCTTTTCTTGTCATAGTTATGGCAGTAAATGAGGAAGAAAAGGAGAGGGATGCAACCAGGGGGGTGCTGGGGTGCATTCAAAGCAGGTGCCGGTGACGTGCGCGTGCCTGTGATGAGGCTGCCTATATGTGTGTGTGTGTGTGTGTGTGTGTGTGTGTGTGTGTGTGTGTGTGTGTGTGTTTAAGTGTCCACCGCTGAGTCTCCGCTGACTTATCCCAATTGGTTCTGTTGTGTAAGGTTTGTAATATGTCATGGCGCCTCAAGGCAGCGGAACAGCGAAGCCACCTCTGGTTGCCACAGCCGCATAGACAATCCCGGCTGCGGGAAAGCCCCACCCTGCAGCCGCAGAAGACCCCCCGGTCCCCAGAGAAGCCGGAAGCCTGCGGAGCAACCCCCACGCCCGGCCCCTGAGGACCATAACCCAGTCCCAGGGAGTGCTAGGAGATGCACACACATACAACCCACCCCCAAGTAGCAGGCACAAGATGCAGCTGCAGGCGCAGAACCAGGGCCGCGGGCGCCAGGCACGGACCGCGGGCCCAGAGCCAGGTCCCATGCCAACAGACTGACATCCCCATGCCCACACGCGCCTCACGCAAGAGCAAGGCCCGCCTCTCCCCACCACACCAAACCCTAGGCCTATTGTGTGGTGTATGTACTGAGGATGAGTTTTGGCACTGGGCGAAGCGCAACCAGATCAACGCAGGGGTGCAGCAGGCTTGGGAGCGGCCACGTGGACCCCCCCCCCCCCCCGGACCCTACTGCGCCATAGCACGCCCACCTCCTGTACCCGGCGCCCACCTCCCATACCCATTCTTAGCGATTTCTAATCTGTAAAGACAATGAGAATAAAAAAGCCATCACAGTCAAAAAAAATAAAAATAAAATAAAATATTGTGGGAGTCTCTGTCCACAAGTAAGGGTTTAGGGAGGGAGACAAAGTCCTTTTGCCGTGGTGCGCCAACATGTTTTTAAGAGTTTTCAGAGTTTCAGTTTTCATCAAGCGTTGAACAGAACGGCTCGCTGGCCACACGTTTATATAATAATTAATAAAAAATAATGATGATGATAATGCTGAGGATGGTTTTGGGCGCAGGAGGAATGACACTACGCTCCCTGGCTCGAGGGCGGCTGACGAGCCCGTGCGCCGATCCCCTCTGCAAGACAGACAAACACTAACGAATCTCCCTGCCTCGAGTCGGACTAATCAGTGGCACACGGGCGCTGATTAGGCCAATTCGAGGCAGCTTGGCGGCTGCGGGAAGGGGAACCGTGCTGTCGTCCACAGCGGGTGCTTGACCCCGCTCTTGTTCAAATATAATTAGAAATACAAATAGCCAAATATACTCAAATTGTACAAACGTATAAAATATATGGAATATACACAGACAACAGAACAAATTATTGTTCAAAAACCATTGAAACAAATGATGTTGTGTTTGTCAGATTTCTTAATTTTCTTCTGTTAATAGACTATTCTATTCTGTTCCACTTGACACGTGGCACAATGGCACAATCTACCTGGCACCATGTGGGTGTTGTATTCCCACCCACTTTCTCCCATGATTTTCTGTGTTGTTGTCTTTTCCCGGACTATATGTCGCCTCTGCCACATGCCACCGCGATCAATAATATCTAGATTAAGGAGAGGCCGGGATTAAAACCCTGAAGGGAAAACATTTTTAGTGGTTAAAAGAAATAAATTCTGTGACTGTTGACACCTGACCTGACTTACATAGTCGTTTCTACTTTTTTAAGACTGGGAATCCTCAGCCCCCAATAAGAAAAAAAAACAAAACCTTTTCAAATGGGGTCAGGAGATATTTAGGGACGAGAAAAGTGTTTGGGGAGGAACAGAAGGGAGGATTCAGAGGGATTTAAAAAGCTGTTTTGTTTCATTGCCGTTGGTTATTGATGCACATGGGGGATTATGGTGCCGGTCCCACGTTTTTTATGACTGTTTATTTTAATCTATATAAAGTGGAGGTTTACTGTTGCGAGAGGACTGAGGGCAAAAGGGGGCAAATCGCTGTGGACATGCCGGGGGACCCACATAAGGTTGCTGTCTTTTTCTAAGCTGTTTACATAATGACCTCCCCTCCTGGTGTTTAGTGGTCCAAGACGTCGTCACAAATTACAGTTTTACGATTTCCCATGAAACGCAGCATCACTTCCCACCGAACCAAATTACAATTTTCTGAGTTCCCATGGAACGCAGCATCAGTTCAAACTAATTTTCGAGTTCCCATGAACTCGGAAAGCACCGGCTCCCTCTCGTCTCAACCCAGCGCAGATACTGCGCAAAGCAACTAATACACGCCAATGAGTCTAGACCGTAGTGCACCGCGCACCTCGCCCCGTACGAAAGTGCCCCCTAGAGCCACAACCTGCACATATATAACAAATTGGTTGATGATGTTACAAAACGTTTTGCTACTTCCGGTAGATTGGCCAGGCTTTTCACCAATTCCTGCTCATATATTGATGAATGTGGATCAAACTGGACCACAAAATGTCTGAAGTAGCCCCGAATCCAACAACACTTCATTCATGTCCATGGGTTGGTGGTTGCTGTGCGCCAGACACTTTCAGTCGGAAAAATGCCAAGGCAAAAATAATAATTAAAATCTGAACAAAAACAGTGGGGTTCTGGTATTATTACCTCACTAAAAATGTGTTTGGTTTTGTTCCACGACAAAGTAAAAAAACAAAAACCCTGCCATTGCAATAGGGTGCCATGTGTGGATTCCAATTCATAACAACCATTCATAATCTATATGGAGTAAAACAGAATTATTTTTTCAACTTTTTTTGACACAGACATGCACACACAAAACATATGCATGTGCGTGCAAGCTCACGCTCATGTGCACATATAGAAACAAACTCATTTCTAGTCATTTCTTGTCCTGGAACTAATCCTCTGTCTAAAAACACACACCCACACAAAACGCACACACAGACACACGTGCACACTTACATGCACATATTAGCAGTGTGAGGGCCAGATGGAATCACAGCGTGGGCTGTTGGCCTTTCACACTGTGGAGAAACTCTGTTTCTCCAAGCTTCCTCATCTCCACTGACCCCCCCCTCGCTCTCCCTATCTCATTCATTTCTCTTTTCTCATTTTCGCGTCTTCTCTCGCATAGTTTTCCCACGTCACCTCGGCCTTTTTCCATCTTCCGCCCCCTCTCCTCTAAGTGTCCGGCGTTGTGTCGGTGACCCTCGTACGAGGTGCGCTGACCCCCACAGCTCGTGGTGACACTGAGCTCCCAGCCGGGATTTAGATGGGATTGTTCCCCGACTCGAAAGGTCGGAAAGAGACGCGCACGATCAGGGACGTCGGACCCTCCCGTCATCCGAGCCCGGGACCAGGCATCGCACTCCGGCATCGGCTTCCCGCAGCGGTCCACCTCTAATCAAATTTGGATGCGCCGGGAATTGATGGAGAGATGCTTAGTCTTCCAACTCTCCGGGTTTGCCTGCGCCGTAAATATTGATTACACGTTAAAGGCAATTAGAATAATTGGGAAAAGAGAAAGAGAACGAAGGAATGAAAACGTGCGTCCTCTGCCAAAACATTCTTGGCTTTGTCCCGCTGTTTGTAGATTGCAGACTGTGGAGGGGGGCAAGCGGCAAGCAGGCCCCGGTTCTAATTTAGAGAGCTGGAGTGTCTTACCGAAATAAGCCTTTAATTCGTCTTACGGTGGATAATGCACATTATACACTACAGCGTAACATCCTGAGCGAGGGAAATCACTTGCCAATGCCCCAGAGCTGAACTTAAGAGGCAAACTTAAAAGTTAGCCAGCTAAGTGTTTCAGGAAACATCCGGCCCCAGCAGCGCTGGAGGTTTAATCACCGCAAACAAGCAAAGGTGTTTTGTTGCCCCCGCCTGACGCTAAAGAACAGAACGCGCAGCTTGGAAATTGCTCCCCGGGTTCACGCAGAGTACAAACATGCCACGTGAAAAGACGCCGCTCCCACGTTCACTGTGCCGAGACTCTTTCATTACAGGAGTTGAAAACAAATGTCTTTTTCCTCCTGCCGGACGTTGGCCACGTCTCCCCGGCGGCGTGGCATCATCAGTAACGGAGCCTCCCGTTGCCAGGCTACAGATGGCGGACGCCCCAGGGTTCCCGTCCCGGAGCAAAGGGGTGTGAGCGACCCTGTTCTTTTCACAACGGTGAGCCACGCAGCTCGGGGCAAAGTCTGCATCGCCCCGCAACCCATTCCTCATAACCTCCCCCTTCTCCCTCCACACACACACACACACACACACATAGTGTCCGTGTCAAAATGTCTTATAAATATTTAAGGTGTGATCAGGGGACGGGCAGCTGCCTTGAGGGTGGTGGGACATGGAGATTCCCGCAGGGTCCATAACCTTCATTCCCTTCTGTCATATTCAATCCAATCCATTTTTCAGCTCAGACCACGCACATTCCTGTCGGAATGCCGGTCCGATCAACTGCTCGTGATCACACGCACCCCCGAAAAGTCATTTCCGTTATCAATATAGGCTTTCAATCAGCATTCCAGCTGTGCTGTGAGAGCTGTGGTTATATGCTTCATGACCCACGCCGAGGTTCAAGAACCTGTAGAAATCCCATTTCTTTACTGGAAGTAGAAATACACAACAGTCGAATTCAAAATAACTTCAAAATGAATAAAAATATATAACTAAATAAATAAAACTGTGGTTTTATCTTTCATGTACCAACGATGATCGATGGCACCATGGAAGTTATTTATGTATTTAGTAATGGACTTATCTGTTACTAAGTACATAAATAACTTACCTTGGGCTCCAGTATCATTTAAAGGTTTAATAACATTGATAACATTTTGTCAAGAGCAATTACATTTTTACTTTTACATTTTTTCATTCATTAAAAGTCATAGCGCTTTAAAATAATAATATCTCTGCCTAGCTTTTCAAAAAGAAACCCCAAAATCGCCCATAATCTTTCTGTACAGACCTATTTGTTTTATTTCTGGCTCAGGTCAGCGGTTTTGAAATCTGCCATCGAATGCCATGATCTTCAGGACTGGATGGTGCCGATGCCGCTGAGTCGATACAATAGCAGTATTGAATGTGGACACTGTTTCCTTGTCAGGCCCGCACCGCGTTGCACGGCACAAAGCCGTTATTATTAGCACCTCGGGGAGGTACGGGGGGGGTTTGACCGAGTAAACAGAGTGATGTGGTGATAAACATTCAACATCCTTAAAGGCCCTCCAACCCGACTCTCGCCCACTCATCACGCTGTTAAAATAAATGTGTCCCGCTCTGAAACGACTGGAACAGGGTTCGTCCATTGAGTCCCGCCATAGACAGGAGTGATTACCGGGTGACCATTTCACCTAAAATAAACAACACGGCGGGGAAGGTTGGGGTGGGGTGGGGTGGGGTGGGGGTGGATTGTGAGGTTCTTTCCAATGGTGGCTTGAGCTTAGGGAAGGGTGTGTGTGTATGTGTGTGTGGTGGTGGTGGTGGTGGTGGGGTGGGTGGGGGGTAAGTTGGTGTGGTACAGATATGAGATTTGTGAGCGTGTGCTTGTGTGTAAATGGAGCAGTTGTGATGCAGCAAGGGAAGGGGTATATGGGGTACCAGTTTGGAGGGCTGGAGTGGGGGGGTCCCTTGGTTAAGGAATGGGACCCCAGAGGTCCAAACTGGGTCAGACAACCGTAGAGCCTTGTTGGATGGCCGTGTGTGGGAGTGCTGTACACATGTGGAGGCACCTAAAGCGACGATACTTCCTTATGCATATATGACCAAGCAACCCCGCCACCCCCATACACATACACACATCCATTTATACATACATACATAACCCTTCCTCCTATATATATATATATAGATATATATATATACATATATCGTATTTATAAAGCAGAGGGCCCTAGTGGCCCTCATCCCGGGATCTGCTGAGGCTCTAGTGGTAATTGGTCCTAACGTCAGGCGTTTTGCCAGTGGACTAAAGAAATCAATAGAACAAAATGTACTTATGAAATATGCAGTTATTGTCCCCCCCACCCCTCCCGGGCTGATTCACTCGGGCCTGACCACTGATAAAGAAAGCAATCTAAAGCAGGCAGACACATGCATGTGAAGCAATGCTCCACCTTTCCTTATGTCTGAATAATTTCTGGAAACAGCTCGGTCAAGCCGGCCCCATCTCCCCGCTGCCCCTAAAGGGTCTCAGTCACCTACGCAGTAAAAGCTCCATTATAGCTAATTCGTATTGTGAGCGTGTACTCTGGGAAAAAATAAAATAAAATTGGGAATATGTGCTCCTTGGAAAAAACTGGGAACAAAACATTGATGCATTTGTGATGGAAAGTAACAAGTATATCAAGATGGCGCTCGTTTCGCCCGGTCCAGCGTTGGAAATATTTTATCCCTCTTGATGGGTCGTCTTCTTGCACAGCGACGACGCCCGTGGGGCTCTGGGGAGAAAAAAAAAACAAAAAAAACAACAACACGCAGCGCCCTGCGTGGAGACAGGCTCATCGAGAGGTGAAAATACCCCCAAAAATATCTCCACGTGATATCTTCCCCGCCGATGCTTTGAATCTAGAGCCCTGGCTTTGATTCCCAACAGCCGCGTAAATGAAAACTAACCAGACAGGCGAATCTAACAGAAATGGGCTGGTTTTCTGGAGCTTAAAAAACAAAAAAAAACCCACACCACCCAAAAAAATGAAAGGAAGCGGTACAAACAGCTGATATTTTCGGTGACAGGAGAACATCTGGGATGCCTGCACTGTTAATGAACCTGCCTGTTCATCCGTTTTGATCTCTTTTCTATCCAGCCGGCAATTCCCTCCACAGCGAGAATTACGAGGAGTCGCTTGCTGGAGCCGAGCCAGGAGGAAAGGAGGACGGAATCTGAAAGATAAATGGCAGAACAAACAACCGCTCCAACAAAAGACGGGGAGATGAAGTGAAAGAGGGAGAGAGAACCCGTGGCAGGCAAACACACATAGCAACACGGCAACAGACCTGGAGTTCACAGAGTGTGTGTGTGTGTGTGTGTGTGTGTGTGTGCATATGTGCATTGTGGAGACATTAAGCATTTGTGTGTTTGCCATCTGTGTTTTACGGCCATACTGCACAAAGCTGTGTGTGTGTGTGTGTGTGTGTGTGTGTGTGTGTGTGTGTGTGTGTGTGTGTGTGTGTGTGTGTGTGTGTGCGTGCATGCGTGTGTGTGTGCGTGCATGCGTGCGTGTGTGTGTGTCAGCACTCAATGTAGGGACACACAGTCATCATTTGTGTGTTTGTGTGTCTGTTTGCTGTCATATTTTTTGTGACCGCACAAGTATATTTTGGTTGATGAGTGTGTCTGCATTGTGTGTGTGTGTGTGTGTGTGTGTGTGTGTGTGTGTGTGTGTGTGTGTGTGTGTGTGTGTGTTTGTTTTACTATACTTGTGAGGAACGTTCCCCAAATTGACAGTTTCTTTAGTTTAGAAGTGCACCAGAAACACGGGTCCTCACTAACCATATATATTTACTCGGACCTTACTTTGATACCAGTACAAGAATATGTGTGTGTGTGTGTGTGTGTGTGTGTGCGTGCGTGTGTGCGTGTGTGCGTGTGCCATGCTTGGGACAAAGGTAGCTCTGGTGCAAGATAGAGGAGGGTGGAGGTTGAGAGAGGGGCGGGGGCGCGGGGCACGGTGGGAGGGGGTTGTTGGCCAGCCCCACTTGCCCGAAATTGCTTCCAGCTTTCGAATAAAAGAGGAAATAGCATTCTCTGGGAGTGGGATCCTTTACGTCTGCATTAGACGTTGTTCCCGTCTGAGCATTTTAAGCTGAAGCACCTGCTCCGCGTCCCTCCCCTCCACCTCAAATTATAACAAGCTTGTTTCTCCACGTTCCTTATTGACGTTTAACTTTCACTCCGAGAGATTTAAACCAGAAGTGAGAGGTTTCGCTTTTTCTCGCGACGGCCTCCAGTTGACCTGACGCCTCCATTAGCATTTTTTCCTTTTGGGTTCAGGAAGGGAGAAAAGACGCCTGGTGAGTCGAGGGAACCGCCGAGCGCTCGAGGAGCAAATCGTGAGCGTTCGCCGGGAGCATTCCCATCATTTGCATAACAATTTGGTTTGATTTATTCGCCTTTGCACCCCGTGTCTACCCACCGGCAACCGTTCCTGCTTTTCGCCTTTTTTAGTGAGCTTCACATATTTTCCGGAACACCACATACATCTCCCTGATAATAAAGCAGTCTTATACGTACATATATATGATGTATACACACATTGTATATTTCAGCGTCTTATGTGGAATCATCAGTTTGTTTAATGTCTTCCGCATGCAGAAGAAGAATAGCAGGAGTGTTCCTTCCTTTCCTTTTATCTTGCCAAAGAATAGAGATACACCGATAACTTATGCTGCATTGACGGGTGGGAAAAAAACAACCAAAAAAAAACAAAAAAAACATTGAAAAAACACTTCACTAGGCTTTAGATCATGGTCGAATTCTGCTCGAGGCTGGAAATACTTTTGTCCTAAGCTGTTGTCTAAAATAGAATACTTGCTCAGGACAATGTAGAAAAACAAATATTAACATAAAAACCGTGAAAGACGGTTTACAATGATACATATATCATTTGGATATTCTAATTATAGAATTGTCAATTTTCTGGCATTAACTTTGTATTGTATGTTATCATTAATAATTTGTATTGTATTATTGTACTACAATTTTAATATTATTGTGTTGCTTTGCAATTTTCTTGCTATATCTTTTATCGTATCCTGTCAAGTACCGTTTTCCTATGTTATGATATGTTTATGATATGATATGTTTACGTCACAAAACCTAAAATAAATTAAACTAAGTGAAAAAGTAAACATTACAAAAAAAAAAAGAAAAAGGCTTTGCAGATGTGACAGCAGCAGGGTTTATAAACGTCGCCAAATGAAAACGCGTTTCCCCGTTTCATTTCCCATGCGAGACAGCTGACCGAATAAAACGATATTGTCGGGGATGATTACTGCAACCTATCTGCGCTAAATAAACGGCCATTACAAATTTAACGGAACAGTGAAAAAAAAAACATTTCTGCATCGTGAGTGTTGCTTGCGTGAAACGCAAACTGTTTCATCGGACGCCATGAGTCTCCGGCACTCGCGGCAGCAGATGGCTGCCACAGGCCAACGTTAATACCGCGGGAGAAGACATCTTGACGGAGGAAACGGATGAATTTCGCACTTCCGAACGCGTCCCTTTTTCCCAGATGGACTACCTTTTACTCACTGACAGTTGACATAAAATGTTATTTATTTATTTATTTTTTTGTTTCTTTTTTATTTTTATTTTTTATTTTTTTACGTCAAGCATATAAGCATACACTTTAATTACCAGGGTGATTTTTGAGTAATACGATCAGCTGTGACTTACCTGCATGCTATTAAAAGGGTAATTGAAAGCGCGGTCAGAGCAATGACGTGAAAATCTCAACCGTCTCAGGAGGAAGGTAAAGGTAAAGCAGATGGTGGTGAACTTTTCCTCTTTTGTTCTTGTTTCTGTTTAAATGGTTGTGTTTTAATATCTAGAACCAAGTTAAGCGTAGCAAAATGAAGCGAGGCAAAATAATAAGTGGAATATTCGAAAGTAATAGCGCGAGAAGAAATAAAAACGTTAAATAACATTAAGCGAGAAAGATAGACAGACAGGCAGACAGGCACACAGGCAGACAGGTAGGTAGATAGATAGATAGATAGATAGATAGATAGATAGATAGATAGATAGATAGATAGATAGATAGATAGATAGATAGATAGATAGATAGATAGATAGATAGATAGATAGATAGATAGATAGATAGATAGATAGATAGATAGATAGATAAATGGATGGATAGATGTCAATATGCAATAAATAAAAAAATTAACAAAAAATAAAAATTGGCAATATACAATAAACTGAAAAAAAAAACCAACCCAATAAACAACTCTATCAACACGAGGAAAGTTTGCATACCCATGTATTTTATTGTAAATATATGTACACATTATTTTTATTCTTATTATGTATTTACTTTGCTTTTTATTTTATCCAATTTTATTTTATATTATTTTATTTTGTATTTGTATTTGTATTAAACATTTTTCTCAGGCTGTCAAGCTTTTTTGAAAGGACATATTCCTCGTATATGTACATGAACCTGGCGGAATAAACAAATTCTGATGCTGCTACTGTGTGTGCCAAGTGGCAAAAAAGGTTCGAATTATATGGAAAGCTAGATGGGCAAACAAGTTCATATACTGTAAGTCATGATTCTGTTCATAGAGAAAGAGAGAAACGGGCCAGACGGTGAACTCTTTCTGCTCCTGCACAAGGCAGCGCGCGGCGCAATAATAAGATCCACCATGGCACGGTGTGAACCGTGCTTATTCTCGCCTATGTTTTATCGATTGACAAAGCTTCACCTGTCAGGCGTCGCCGGCTCCTCGTCCGGGTGAGCAGCGTCGAGGACGATCGCAAAGAGGCCGAGTGCTCCCCGGGGACGCCGGCAACGCCGCATCGCTCGCTCTTGCGCCACGTGCTGCCGCGCAAGAAGCTACGACGAAGCAGTTGGGTTGGGTGTCGTTGGAGAGGGTATATCCGCAGCGTGCCCTCCTGCTCGCCCCCGAGCGGGAGACATCCCTCACTCGTCCCTCATCGAGGTCCGTCAGCCGCATGGTGCAAGGGGCAGTTTGTGAGGCGGCGTTTACCCGTGAGCGGCGCAATTGACCTCGCGGGGGCCGCGGGAACGCACAACGCACGGATACGTCCGGCACACGGCCGCCCTCGTTACCCCCGCCTGGGATTGTGACGACATCCTCGTTGAACGCCGGGGACAGTCCGGCCGCGTGGCGTCATGTTCTACGGAGGCGTGGTGAGGCGTCTTCACGTCGGCTCCGCGATGGCAGCGCGGAGCGGGGACGGGTGGGTCGATGCCGCGGGATCGATACTTTAGTACTCGCGAGCAGACACGTCACCAAGTCCCTCTCATCCAAGTCACGAGTCAGTCTCAAGTCACTTGGTCCAGGTCTCAAGCAAGTCCCAAGTTATTTTTGCTCGGGCAAGTCAAGTCACGTCACGGGTTATGTCAAGTCAAGTCACTTTTTTCCCCCAGCAATACGCAGTTTTACCTGCAGTATCCGGTCTTTATAAAGAGAAAGACATGGTGTTAGTACCTGTCTAATAATAACATTATTGGCCAATCTATCAACCCTGTTCAAAATGTACAACAATGAATTGTATTTGTATTATAATTATTGATATTCAGTGATATAAATGTAACCAAATAAACGCAAATTACTTGATAAGTTAAAAAAATGTAAATATAAGGCTTATTTATTTGTCTATTTCTTTTCAATCAAATATAACATTGCTTGTTTCAAATTTCAATTGATCTTTCATTTGGACTTTTAATGGAGAATTGTTTGAAAACCATGTCTATTTGGGTGGCACCTATGCGACACGAGAACCCCGAAGAAAACGCGGCGTGGAAATCAAAACGAAGTAAATAATACGCCGAGGTCTTTCTGTTTGGAATTCTGAAGAAATGCCAGAATGCAAGAAAAAGAATAAGGTATTTTTTTTTCTTCTGAACATCGCTGCGTCAGGAAGCCTCAAATCGTTGAATATGCAGAAAGTGGAAGTTGCTCTGGAAAAATCATGGCCAGTTTGAGAAGATTAAGAAGTCTTTAAGAAAGTGCCAATGTGCACATGTTTTATGTTGTTGGTATTTCAATTTATTTTATTCATATTTATGTTGGTATATATGTATATATTTGTATTTATTTTCTTATTACTTAATCATAGTATTTCTGTAAAATATTTTTTATTTAACATTTTTTACATTTTTATTTAATTGTACTTATATTTGCTTTTATAATAAATTTGTTATTAATGGCCGGTATGTGTCATGTGATTTGCTTTTAAATGTTTTTTTATTTTTTTTTTATAACCATTATTTTGAAAAATCACATACCCATTGAAGAAATGATCGGTATCGGTAAATTGTAACAGTGTCACATCGAATTAAAAAAAGTTTGGTCATCGCCCTTCCCGAGCGACTTGCGCAGAGGTCGGTAAGCGTCAGTGGTGGTGATTGGACTGCAGAAATAAGAGAGACTGGGAAAAGGGGCGAGGACTGGTGAGCGAGGCGGTGACGACGGGTCAATGGAAACCTCATCAGGGCACAGTCGGCCATAAGTCACCGACCAGGACGGGCTTGTTGACAGGAAGCGAGGGCCGCACCGCCGCTATCCAGCTCTCCCGCTCTCCCGCTTTCATTCGCAGCTTTCCGGGCCCTCGCAGGGAAGCGGCCTTGAGGTATGCGCAGGCGTGAAGGTTTTGAATTGGGCTATGTCATGAGTTTGGCCGAACTGCGGAGGGGAATTTATCAAGACGGTCGTCCAGGGGTCAACCCCACGTTCCCAAGGTCCTGTGTTCCCAACGGCCCCAGAAGACGAAAGTCCCTACCTGTGTTATATTAGCAAAAATGCATAATCAGATTTTAGTAAGATAGATCTGAACTGGTCTCCACGGCCATGTTGCTTCCAATCTCTTATTCAATGACAGTTGTGTCATACATTACAGTATTTGATCATACAAATCACTGGAAGTTTTTAAGTGAAGGTTATTTAATTTCAACTTTGCAAAAATCAATTACAATATAATTATGTAGATAAGATATATACATTTCTTTTTTAATATGCAGCATTAAAATCCATGTACATGTACTGTATATAGGGCCCTGGGAACTCAGATAAGCTCCCACGACCTGCACACTACCTCAGCAGCTGAATCAAACTTCACCCTAATACCCTCTGTTATAAGCGGGGGGGGGTTAAAGTGTTCAGGAGGTCTCCGGGAGGGACGGGAGCCTCTAACGGAGTGCCTGGGGTTGATGACGGCCATAACTCTGCTGCGCATCGCGTTTTTTTTCCAAGGTATCACAGAGTTCGGGCATAAAAATGCACCTTCGAGGCAATCACATCCAGCTTGGTCTTTTATGGCACAATAGACTCCATAAAATCGTAGTCATTACCAGCATCTCAACACAACGTGCTTTGTATTAGGGTTTTATGGATGATGATGAGATAGCAGGGAGGGGGGCAGGGGTATTGCCCCCTGTAGCCACCTATAACACTATTGCCCTCAGCAACCGCTGGTTTTTGACGTAATGGTCTTAATTTTTTTACCGTGTTGAGATTAGGGTGTTTTTTTTTTTATTGAAGGTTCGCTGTTATCACCCAAAAAACGTTTCCAGGTTTCTCCAACTCAAGTGATGCACGGCCAAAACATTTCCACGTGAGATATGGTTTCTGGGAGTGTGGGGCGCACATCAAACGTTTTTACCCCCCCCCTCCCAAAAAAAGAGAGATTAAAGAAAATGAATTGTGACTTATAGGCAAACATGTTTTATGATCCCTTCATTATTTGAGATCAATCCCACGCCTGTTGTTTTAATACCGCTCTCCAAATTTCTTTCAGCGACAAAACTTGCGATGAGGAACGGGGCTTTCGTCTGATTCATGCTTTCCGCGCGGATCCGTAAATTGAACGTTATCTACGAAACAACTGCAGTCTGTAGGGGAGTGGCTTGTGATGAATTGGATCCAACGCAAACTCTGTGAAAACAACAGTAAAATATGAACTTGACTGTGGCTGGAGGCCGCAAGTAAATACGTCTGGGATCTGGCAAATGCGTTTGGGTCCTGCATTGCTTGCTTACTTACTTACCGATTTTTTGTAAATATCTTGTACTGTATATGCATTTTACCCACTGTCACTTTTTTTGAACTCTTGCATTGTTGGGGTTGGCTCAAAGATGAATCAGATGGTCGCTCACATGAGGCTGGCTGGAAAAAAACACATGCATAAACAAGTTTTCTCCCATTTTCCCCACTATTCCTCCTGTGCATCAGTAAAGAGTCCGGGGAAGGCAAACAGATGCCTCGAAGTCAGAGCACTCAGAGAGTCGCTTTTGGGATTCCCGACGCTCTTGTTTGCCAGGTTGTCAACAAGCAAAATATTACATATTTTGAACCCCCCCCACCCCCCCCGCTGTTTAAAGAACTGCTGCGGTCGACTGTGGAGGGTGAACCGCAGGAGGGTTGACTGTACTAGACCGAAGCGATGCTGGTGGGGCACTTTGAATAGCGACAGAGCACTCTGAAGAACAACAAGTGGGCAAGAAGGGAGCGACTGCAAAACGTTTCTTTCGGCTTGTCAGCCTTTTATTCGCTGAAGCGCACACCCTCCTGCGCTCGGCAACAAGTACAGTCATGCCTCGCGTCTTCACAGCTTCACACATGGCAGATTTGATTCAGGTACTTGACTGACACGGTGCCATATTTGTAGTTTCATATCCCGCCACAGAAAACTGTCTCCGGCATGCTGGCTTACTATTTTAGTACGCCACAGGAGTGTTTAGTATGTCTGAAACCATAGTATGCCGTCAAATGCTATGCGCGGAAGTACCAGGATGCCAAACTACGTAGAGTGAAAAATTGCAGTATATAAACACAGCATGCTACGCCTCCGATCCAAGGAGGACAATGGCGCGGCTGTGTATTGACCACAGTTGTGTGGTATGTCCACAGAGCCATCGATCCTTTGACTCACACACAGTAGTCTAGACAATAGTATGCACATGTACTATGTAGTCTGCCATTCGGATGCAGTGCAAGACTTGGATTAACATTGCCAAGATGTCCGTGGAGATGGCCTTAGATGGCTTTACCTTTATGTTGAGAGCGGACGTATTACCTTTGTGGCTGAGTGTTACATTGTTAGGTATGCATACAGTACATACGGACTTCTGCTCATTGATGTTTTATCATTGATGGTATAACCCTTCATGGCACTTTGTCGGAGAAAAGTAGGGAGCACAACTCCAGCGCCGCTCGTCCGGAAAGACTCCATCTGGGCAACCATTCACCAAATGACGAGTGGGCGGAGATCGTCACAGCGAAAAAAGTGTGAGTGTGAGACTAAAAGAGAGTGAGAGAGAGAGACAGATTCAGAGATCAAGGTGCAAACCGGCCAGAGGGGGCCATTGCAAACACACTCCCAGTCGGTTCCCTATCAGAGACAGATTGTAGTGGGAGGGCCGTGTCCCATTTCTGTTTGTGAGCAACAGCAAGACCAGATGACAGCATGGTCTCAATCAGAGAGGAGCCTTTGGGGATCTGCAGACAGACGTGGTGGCAGTCCATTGTAACGCTCTTCGACTGTAACAACTTATCAAAGTGGGACAGAGCAAACACTACTTGTTGGGAGCACAAGTGTGCAAGTCGCCTGACCCAGGCCATGTCTCCGCTGATCCACGTGAACTCGAAAATGCATGTTTTTGGCGGCGGCCTTCTGACCGCACTACGATGGCGTTTTTGTCTGCCGAAAACTGAGCTTTTCGTAGACGATCTCCCGAGTGGGGGGAGCCGTATGATTCATTCCACTTAATCGTCTGTCCAAACAAAAAGGCCTGTCTGGCTTTAGAGATTTGATCGTAGACGATCTGTTGTCTTAGACATTGCGATAATCTTGCTTGTCAAAAACTGCTTCTGGTTTCCTGCACATGGAAGATATGTCAGCACTTAAGCCGTTTCAGTATGGATGGCCAAGTTTTATATTAAACGCTGTAAAAACCCTAGTTCGGACGGGAGACAAGCTGTTTTCAAATTTCTGCGGATGTAAAAATGAATCAAACTACTGGAGGAATTATGGGTATGTGGATGTTTATTCACTTCTGGTTATACTTTCAACTTGTAACCTCTCTTTGTGATGAGAAACAAAGCGCCAGAATCGATGTAAACGCCCCAACCATGGCGGTAAATAGTCGGTGACCAATTTCTCTTCCAGGCAGCTCCACTTTTTCTTCGGCGTGAGCAACACATTTTCCGGAGCATCACCCCCGCAGCTCTGTCGAACACCCCGGTCAACAGTCATCAAAAGCAATCGTAAATGACCGAAGCACGTAATTCAATTGGACCTTGCTCCCCATCAGCTGCACCGGGCTGCCTCACGAGGTTGATAGTCGCTGATTACAGCACTCAGAGATGGATTCGCATGGCTTTAGATAAAGCTTAAAGGCCCATGGGCCTGAATTCTGCATTGGGTATAATAACATCCACTGAAGGCAGAAATTGCCAGTAGTCGTTGTATTCGTGGGTAGTCTGTAAGCAAGTCAGACACACTTGCACACAGGGGTAAAGATGGGTACATGGGTAAAGACCTGCGTTATCCTCGTCGTCACATTCAGTCGGCGTAGTGCAGACGGAGTGGGAGCCGGCGTGCGGACGGACGGACTGGAGACGCATCATGGTGCCTCCAGGAACAAGACATTCGACGATGTTATCGACAGAGCGTCTGCCTCTGTTGTGCCTCCACCCGCCCCCCCCCGCCCCTGCCGCTGCTCCCCCCTCTCCACCTCCACACCGAGCCTAACTCACTTAGCGTCCCTGATCTCGGCTCCCTTTGCATGTAACCAGATTAGCAGCCTGCTCCGCGCTCGTACGTATCTCTCTCTCTCTCTCGACCACTCTCTATAATCCCTCACTTTTCTCTGTCTCATGTTGCTTCCCTGGAAAAACAAATACACGTTAGAGATTACGGAGCGTAGGGCTTCTGCAGTCCTGCAGGAAACCAGTTGTTGAGGTCTTAAAAATTCCACGTTTTAACAACATTGTTTTAATTAATGGTTCTCTGTTGGACCGGTGTGGAATATAATCACAGCAGCATTCCATCTGCCACTTTATTTTCCTCCTGCCTGGCATCATTTGACACCCACATCATGATCGGATCTGTTCATCAAAGCTGACTCACCGTCTTCCCCATCACAGTCACTCAAGACGGGATGGCGAGGGGCAGAGGGAGGAAAGGCTGCTCAACCAACCTCCTGTCATCAATAACTTCCCCTATTCTGGCAACCTGTCTGGAGTTGCATAATGATGGTGATCCAGGGACGTAAATAACTGCGCCGACTCCTGTGGGACGGCGCGTTTGATGCCAGGACAGTCGTGACGCAGGCATTGTCCATCCCAGGTGGAAGCAACATTTTAACATATCAGCATATCTGTATTTGAACAAAATATTTTCCGGGGTGAAAACAGGAGACAATGTCAGACTTCTACAGGCCTGAAACAATTTACGCATTGAAGCAAAGACTCCGTCTTAGTCACGGGCCAAACCTTTACATTGTGCCCGACCATGGTAGAGGAGTAGAACTTGCATTAGGAGTATTCAGCCGAGGTTGCGAGCCATTGAAGAAGCATTGCAACCGTTCAGAAAGACATCACCGTTGATCTGTTGCATCGCTCTAAATGGCCTACAGGCACGTGAATGCACGCGCGCACGCACGCGCACGCACACACACACACACACACACACACACACACACACACACACACACACACACACACACACACACACACACACACACACACACAACTTACCATATAATCATGTGACCCTCATACTCTCCCACTGAGCCTGAGGGGACAGTTTCGTTGGTGAGTCAGGGTTGAATAGATGGTCATGGCCGGAATGTTTCATCACTCTCATTCGTGCATGTTTTTTTTCCCCCCGCTATCTAGCTATGCCTGTCTCGGTCTCGTCAAAATGTTGTGTGGCGTCATCAAGATCCTTATCCTTGAAATTAACCTAAATCATACCTTAAATCCAACCACATCCAACCTCAAATGAACTTAACAAACTCCAAACGTAACCAACTCTGTGAAACAATTATATTTCCCACCGCTCGTACTCTACACCGTCACTCAAAGACCTAATTCCGGACAAGAGAGGGCAGACCTGTAACGGCATCACATGTGACTGGTGTTACCGGAAAAGTGACACATGTCGGTTGTTACTGGATGTTGATGCTGCCAGATCAACCCTCACACGCGGCGAACATGCATTAACCCACACACAAACACATACATGGCCACACAGAATGTGTCACAACATCCAACAAGTACACAAGGATGTGTTTGTGAACAACGATTACGAGGAGGCAGCGCAGGGGAATCTTTGGCCATCTTTGGTGTGTGACTTCAACAGTAACTGCCTACTTCACCCCGCAGCTCCTTTATGGGGCCATTCTGCCCCCCCCCCCCCCCCCAAGAGTGTAAGTTTGAAAAACAAACTGTTGGTGAGGTTTAGCCAGAGAGAGAGAGAGAGAGAGAGAGAGAGAGAGAGAGCGAGAGAGAGAGACTTTGACTTTTAAGATTCCTTTATTTGCAGTAAGTCACTTCACAGTACAGCAACTTGATCACGAAGGAACCAATAAAACATAGCAAAAAAACAGAGACAAATCAGTCAACCGGTAAATAGGCATTAAGAGTACAGACATCCCTCTTCAGAGATAACCAGGTACCCAGGGATCTGTTGGTTTCTTCACCATACAACTGAGACAACTGTTCACTATAAGGACTTCTCCCTTTGTAGCCCAGACTTCCTCCCTTGTACAGTTGACCTCCTTGGAGAGAGAGAGAGAGAGAGAGAGAGAGAGAGAGAGAGAGAGAGAGAGAGAAAAAAAGATCACGGCTACCACTGGAAAAATCACAGGTTAACAATGAGAGAATCATCCTGGACTGAGCACAGCACCCACCAACACCCCATATACTCCTGAAAGTGTCCAATTTGCTGGTCAGTTTGTAAAACTCAAACTCCACCCTGAGGCGGGCTGAGAGCAGACCAATCGTCATCTGGGCCGGGTCTACTGACCCCTGCCCCTCTGCTTTTCCAAAAGGCCAGCTTGGCCACCCCCGAACACGGTGTTCACCAGGACATGGACAGATTTGTTTGACACAGTGAGAGAGAGAGAGAGAGAGAGAGAGAGAGAGAGAGAGAGAGAGAGAGAACACAAACAAATTTTTCGTCAAAAGCATCAACCGAAGACGTTTCCGATTGAACCGCATAGAAGAGTATGTTTAGGTCGTGGGCCAAATAAATGTATATTTTTTTAATCACAAACGGAAAGAAATTGACAGAAATTGGGGCGTCGTATTGGTTATTTAAATAGTATTTTTTCCAAATTTCCTGAGTAATCAGGAAAGGACGACATGTTTAAGTGTTCTGTTGATTCAGCCATTTCATGCTGAAAGGTTTGCTGTATAGAAGTGTAGAATTCTTTCTAATACTACTGCCTTCATGCTAAGCCAAACAGAGTGAAAAGCTGAAGAAGCCGATCCAGAGGTACATAGTACGATTAGAATGTATATGAAGTCCACTTAAGGGCAGTAAAAAGTTTTTCCAGCCACAGAACAGAGTGCATATATGTGTACCAATACATTTCAAGGTACACTACATTATATCAAAATATCTCAGAATTGTAATGTACGGTATACACCCATCAGCCCCAACATTAGAATCACTGACAGGTAAAGTGAATAACATTGCTCATCTCGTTCCAATGGCACCTGACAAGGGGTGGGATACTGTATATTAGGCAGCAAGTGAACAGTCAGTTCTTGAAGTTGATGTGTCGGAAGCAGGAAAAATGGTCAAGCGTAAGGATCTGAGGGACTTTGACAAGGGCCAAATAGTGATGGCTGGGCGACTGGGTCAGAGCATCTCCAAAACGACATGTCTTGTGGGGTGTTCCCGGTATGCAGTGGTGAGTACCTACCAAAAATGGTCCAAGGAAGGAAAACCGGTGAACCGGTGTCAGGGTTACAGTATGTGGGGAGCGTCTAGCCCGTCTGGTCTGATCCCACAGAAGAGCTACTGTAGCATGAATTGCTGAAAAAGTTAATGCTGCTGTGATAGAAAGGTGTCAGAACACACAGTGCATCACAGCTTGTTGTGTATGGGGCTGTGTAGCTGCAGACCAGTCAGAGTGTCCATGCCCCCTGTCCACCACCAAAAGCGCCTACAATGGGCACGTGAGCATCAGAACTGGACCATGGAGGAATGGAAGAAGGTGGCCTGGTCTGATGAATCACGCTTTCTACATCATGTGGATGACTTGGGTTAGGGTCCCATCTGATCGAGCATCTATGGGATGTGCTGGAAGAACAAGCCCGATCCGTGGTGGTTTTAATGTTGTGGCTGATCAGTGTATATCCATTCAGTATTTGTCCCTCTAAATTCCCTCAGCCGAACACTGCTGCTTTTTAATGGCACATCACAACTAGAACAACACAGCGGTGCGACAATGTCAAAGCTGAGCGGCTCAACTGAAGCATACAGTATCTCCGTTCTGTCCTCACTCAATGTTCGTGTTGTCAAAGGTATGAAACAAAAAACAAATCTCCGTTGCACCAACCCATTTTCAGGACCCATTTCCACCGTTTCTCTGTCTGTCTTGTTTCAAAGAGCTGGCTTCGTGAGGAGCCCGCGTGGCAGGGGTCGGGGCTTTAGCGTCATTGTTGGGTTAATAGGAACAAGCCCTCTGCCTTAGATCACAACTTCCCAGAATGAGGAGCAATCATATCAGCAAGGAGCCTAATCCCAACCGGAGACCCAGCTGTGTCTACTTCCTGTCATCTGGTCTTGGAGTGGAGTCAGTATTGGCTATTTTTCCTTTTTTTTTTTTGGTTAATACAGCAGGTTTGCAATGTAATGGAAAAACACATCCCCAATATGCCTTATTTCTCCCCTGTCCCCTGCTTCTGATGGGGGATATTGTTGAGTGTTGGGTGCTACTACAGCCTGATGGCCAACTGGCAAATCCCCCCGGCCAGCTGTGTCTAAGTCTCTCTCTTTATATGTATATCTATATATAGATATGCAGATGTGTAGTCGTGATGACTACATTATAGTTGACGATTTATTTAATTCAAATAATTGCGACCTATTGCACAGAGGAGCTATCTATTGACATTGAACATACAAATGTGGACGGACAAGTTCATTCACCTCCACCCAACACCTAATTCACATTATATTTCTTGTGGCATTTATAGCAACACTATGTCACTATTTTACAGCTTCAAAATCATTTTGATGGTACACTGACTTGTAATATGGAGAATGGCAGATCTTCCATTCCCACCCACCCCTCCAAATGCTTGTTCTTGCACTATGTACCTCCTGTGTTCCGGTTCAAAACCACGGGAAAAGTGTGTTATGCATTACGGGACTATGTCACGTGCTTGATGTTTGGCTCCAGTAATCACAGTTTTTTTGGCCGGTAAAATTAATTAAAAAGAAAATGTCCGTCAATAATGCTCAGACAAAACGTAACCGCTCCACCTCCCCAACCGGTGCAGATGAGACGGGCCAGTGGTGCGCCCGGCACCCGCACCTCAGCCGGCGTGCGCCGGCCCTCACTTGCATTGCGCCACAGGGTTTTGTTTCACCCACTGACTCGAGTGTGTGAGCCAATCTGCCAGGCTGAGCACATCTGGTACCTACACCGGTAGAAGGGGGCCCTGTCCCTCCCGGCGCCCTGGAGCCGTGGACTGGGTGCTCGCTGCAGCGGCCAGGTCTGTGCAAGGGGGCACTGTAACCTAGGTGTACATTATATCTGCGTTTGTAACATAGACTGTTATTGAAACGTGACTGATATGGTGCACATTTGTCCAGTGAAATAAATTATTTTCGGAGACTGCCTTGACGTGCAGTTGCACTCTGAAACTGTAGGGGCGCCAAATACCAAATACCAAAAGTTACATTGTGCTGCTTTAACTTTGGTTTCAAATACCTCTGGATTTGGATGGAAAAGTTCAGGCGCAAATATTCAATTTAAATGTAAAATGTAAAAAAATGCTCATTGCCGCTGAAATAACACATAAATAAAGATAACCTAAAATTTAAAAAAAAATGGTGTGTACATCTCTACATAATAGAAATATGCACAACCTTCTCTTGTGCCAGGAGTGAGTGGCGTGACAGCGGGGAAGCGGATCCGCGAGGTCTGACTCCCGGATCCGCCCTGGGAGGACCAGTGAGCAGAGGAGGAGAGAAGAACGACCCCAGAATGTTCACAAGGAGGGAGCACTCCGGATCACAGAGAACCAGCGGACATCATTCAGGAGAAGAGGACGGGGACGGGGGGGCGGGGTGGTAGAGAGAGAGGGAGGGGCGGAGGAAGAGGGTTTGGATGGAGAGAAAGACTCAAAGGCTCCCAGATGAACGGAGAACCAGGAGAGAGAGCCGGTCAAACCAACCTTCTTTTTGACAGCTTAGTGATTTTGTTCACATTCATCCCAATTAGAGGCACAGTGGAGCGAGCTGAGCTAATTTAGAGAGAGGGGGAGAGATGGATAGAGAGAAGGAAAGGGAGTGATAACGCCAGCACAGGACTGTGGTGAGGTGCGGATAGTAGTTTGTAGGACTGAGCCGTGACCTATTTGGTTTTTTTAAAGACAACGTAGTCCGTGACGGGAGCATGGCGACGACGCTGTCCTTCCCTGCTTTCTCTGGATGAGATGGAAAAATAACGTGAAAATAACTCTAATCAGGGGTTCAATCATTTCTTATTTACTGATCATTTTTGGTTGCTTTTTTCTCAATAAATGCATGCTATAATCAGCTTGAACTATAGGTAATTCAACCCTAACCCTTTTTTTTTTTAATGTATTTAACACGAAAAGCTAACTGTGATCATTCTAGGTTCGATTCAGAGAGTTAATTGTGCTAAACAATTAGATATGAGAGGTGTTAGCGTCGATGCCTTTCAAAACTTTCAAATGGAGTTTTCCATTTCGCTTATTAGTGGGGGCGGGGGGCTGAAACCTGATCAATGAGCTAATGGGGCCTGCTGCACCATACCTTTGTTTACAGACACACACACACACACAGACACACACAGACACACACACACACACACACACACACACACACACACACACACACACACATACACTCATCGCAGTCACACCCGCATGCACAGACACACACACACACACACACACACACACACACACACAAACATAGATGCATACAGAATCACACCCGCGCACACACACACGCACACACACAGACACACACACACACACACCCGGATGCATACAGAATCACACCCGCACACACACATGCACACACACACACGCACGCATACACACACACACATACACACACACACACATACACACACACACACACACACCATAATACGCAAATACACAAACACATTATGTACACACCTCATCCCCTGGTGATAGCTTAAGTGGAAAAGTATTGATCTGGCTCATTAGATCTCACCATTCTCTATTATCCAAGCAGATTATCAAAGAGTAAAGCTTGTCTTTGGTTTGTCATTTATTCTGTTTTGCTCGGTGGTTATGGTGGAGCTACGGTTCATTTAATGCGATCACAAAAGCATATGCGACACATGCGTAGATGCTTAATTAAATTACGGTATGACAGCTGCATACATCAAACAAATAGGCAACAATATTTGATCAGATTAGACTTTATTTACCTCGGATGGAAATTGTGGATAATAATAATAATAATAATAATAATAATTTATTATTATTATTATTGTTATTATTATTATTATTATTATTGTTATTATTATTATTATTATTATTATTATTATTATTATTATTATTATTATACTACACATAACACACACACAGACAAATACTGTAAATACACACAAGTAAACAAACAGGGTTATCATAATTTTCTATTCATGTGTTACCCTTGGATCTTACCGGATACATATAATGTGACCCTTCTTTTAATATTACACAATATAAGGGAATATCCATAGATAACAATATTCAAAAGCTAAGGTTTGCAAGATCCATTTTCGAAACGCATACGGCATCCATCCAACGTTGTGACCTTTGGCGCAAAATACTTCATGGGACCTCATCAAAAAAAAAAAAACCTCAATCACTGAACGATCTGCAATCAACAAGCAGCAATCAGCAATCAACGGTGATGACAAGGCGATGCTCTCGTCACTTACAGGAAAGACAGGACAGGCTCCTGGGCACTGTGGGTGCTTCTCACCCCGCAGTCGAGTTTATCGTCGCCCCCTTCTGGCCGCAAGACAACGTGGAAGCCGCCGTTCCCCTGGGAACGCTCAACAGAGTGACTTGTATCCGCATGTTTACCCTTCTTTAACGGACCATCATCGTAAATATTGTATGTATCATAAATGTATTTTTTATACATTGATGTAGCTATTCAGGTTAATGATTTTCATCCCTTATTCGTTATTGCACATTGTTATGATTTTTACCTGATGAAAATATTTATTATAATACTTCAACGTATGGCCGGCGTGGCTTGGCCTGATCCCTCATCATCACCCCCCTCATCATCATCACTACTAGGTCGGACAGCTATCGGCTTTGGGTGTCATTTGATATTTTTAAATCAGTTACCCGTTGCCTAGGCTACAGAGTAGGGTGTAAGGGCTTCAGTCATGGAAATGTTGATTGACTTTGGCGTGGTGCAGAGCACGGTACAGGACTAAATAAACCACACACCGCTTAGCATCCTACAGCGCTATTATTGTGTGTTTCGCCATTGCACTTGGGTCTAGGTGTGTCAGACAGAAATTATAGCTCGCTGTTTTCAAAGATTACTGGTGGAAAATGTGGCAGCAGACTGGCTGTACGTAGGCCTATAATCAACTGCTCCGGGGCCTTGTCGCAACCTGCGTCCCGCACCTTTCCGCACACGAAAGCGATGCGGCGGTACGGATGATCAGGGCCGGCAGCGCCCTCTCTCCACGCTGTGACACAGCGCCATTTCACACGCAAACTGCTGGAAGAATGTCCGCATGCCATCGGTGTCTGTAATAACCCTCCGTCTGTCAAACGGGGCACCGAACCATGTTTTTCGCGAAGCTTTGGAAGTGGAGGGTTTTGGGAGACGCTGGCAGACACTGCTGTCACTCCTTTCCCGGTATTTTTGTCAATCTTATCACATGAGGAAGAGACAGAATACTATATATATATATATATATATATATATATATATATATATATATATATATATATATATATATATATATATTATGATGATATATATATATATTATGATATACATATATCATCATATATAGATCATAAATATTATATATATGTATAAATATTTATATAATATTTATTATATATATATATATATATATATATATATATATATATATATATATATAATAATTATTCCTCTCGCCGGTTTACTATCCAGTAGTACACTCGAATCGAAAGGTATCCTTTTACAGGGCCAATTGCGATTCTAATGAATGAATTAAGAGGTCATATATCGTACGACGAAGAAGATCAGCACAAGTGGCTTCAATATACAGAAGAAAAATAAAAAAGTCGTCCCTCCATTCTAGCGCGTCCACACCGGCGACGCAAAACGCGCGAACGACTCGCCCGTCGCGAACGATTGTTTTTCACCGAGTCGGTTTTGGTCGGGAGTCACTGGTTCCGTGACTCGGCGAGTCACTGCGGCCGGCTGAGTCCGAATCTGGGTTGAATGCGTGAGGGAAAGGCGCCCGGGTCAAAGCCCGCCTGGGTCTCAGTTCAGCGAGCGGGCGTGCGAGAGAGTGTTTGACCCACAGGTTGAAAGCAATGACACAGCACTAAATTAATCTGGGGGGCGGCATCGTTCATATTGAATCTGACTGATTTATGCGCGACTTTTGCGTCCGCGGCCCCCGATGAATCATTTTGCCGGGACTGAATGATTCCTGGGCGGACTCCGACCCCTTGGCCTCCGTTTACCGTTCACCGGTAGTGGCGCTCGCATGAAGCGGACGACTCCCCCCACCACCCTCCCCGCCGCCCCCCATTTTGATTTGACTCGTCGAGGACCGAGTCTGGAAAAAACGGTCGAAACCGCCGCCGCTGGAAGCGGGAAGGGATGGAGGGGGACGCGGAGCTGCGGCGCATGCGCAGTGGCGGGGCAAACGCGGTTGAAAAAGTGGCAGCAGCTATGCCGCGCGGCGCGGGGGGAACCGAGCTAAATGTGTCCGTCAGGAGCGGTCGATGTACACGCACAGCCGCCGTGCCGGAGGACTGAACTTGGGAGAGGAGGAGGAGGGGAGGAGGTGGTGGTGGTGGTGGGGGAGAGGAGGACACAGCAGCGGGGGCTGGGGAAGCGGACCGAGAGCCGTGCCCGAACGGTCCTCCTTCACCCGGGAGAAGAGAGCTCGGTCGACGGAGCCCCTTTTCCGAGCGGGCACGGAGGAAACCGAGCCGCGACGGCGCTCGGAGACCTTTAGGATCTACTCCCCCCTGACGCCTTGGGTGTTTGTTTTTGTTTTTATTTTTTGAACGTTTTATTTTTCGTCGTTATTATTATTATTTACTTACTGTTAATTTTAAAAATAGAAAATAAAAACTCGAAAGAGTGTTTCTTTGGGTTGTTTTTTTTTGTTGTTGTTTTTTTTTTGGGGGGGGGGGGTCTAGTTCCCCACAGTTTTTATTGTATTTTTTTGTTATAAATAGAAAACAATAGCAAACACAGCCACTAACGGGGGTCAGCATGGTTTTGTCACCCCTCCGCTCTGGGGGGTGTGTGAGCGGCTTGTACACGGGGACGCTGAGCCTGCAGCTGCTGCTGTGGATCCTCTGCGCGGTGCACGGAGAGGAGCGGCCCTTCAGCGTGGAGGTGAGGACCGTCATACAGGCGTTTTAAACGCTCTGAGGTTGAACACGGGGCGGGAGGGAAAATGTCCCCCTTTCCGCGACATCATGATGTCACATTTTTTTTGCTATTTTTAATGTTTATTGTTTATTTCCATGTATTTTGTAGTTATTTATGTTTTCATTGTATTATTCATACTTTCGTATTATTATTATTATTATTGCCTGTTGTTTTGATGTTGAGCTGCTGAAACACCCTATCTATCTATCTATCTATCTATCTATCTATCTATCTATCTATCTATCTATCTATCTATCTATCTATCTATCCATCCATCCATCCATCCCTCTGGGGCTTCTTCTGTTACTGTGGAGGAGTTGGATTCGCAACAAGAGCTCTCTGTGTTGTCATCTGGGGTTTGTTGTTACCGACTCTCATCCCTCTCTTTCCCTGTCCATTCATTGTCCGCGGGTGAGAGACGGAAGACAGTAGACAGAACACAAATCGGGGCTTGTCAGGATGTATATGTTTATTCATTTTTCCGTCATTGCTTCTCCCACCAGGCAAATAGTGACATTCGCCCCATGATAATAGAGGAATGCGGCGCAGAATGAAAGGCTATTTTGTTCTGAAATGAACCCGTGCTTGCACAGGGACACAGGCCAGTACTTTACTAGTTTTTAACCCTTCAAATGTATGATGTGACTTCTAAATTGGGCGTACCTGCAAAAAAAAAAAAAAGGACTACCCAAAAGGAGCACAAGTTCTGTAATGATGACATAGCTCAGAAGTCAGTCCTGGATCAGGCAGTTGTTGGGGCTGTGAGGGGAAAATATTATTTATACCATATGTTTAATCCACACTAGGTTGACTAAAAAAACCTTTAACATGCTTCTCAATTCTCTAGCAAATCACATATTATGCCCAATGTGTGCATTAACCTTTCACCGGGTCAGGTGTCGTGCTCCACTCCACATCTCAAGTCTCTCTCACACACACACACACACACACACACACACACACACACACACACACACACACACACACACACACACACACACACACACACACACACACACACACAAGATCCTCTCATGTGTACTGACAAGTCATACATGTCACCTACATCCACAGAGAGAGAGAGAGAGAGAGAGAGAGAGAGAGCCAAGTGACATAAGAATATTATGAGCTTATATGAATTTAAGTGAGGCACAAGCAAAGCCACGGGGGAATACTGACAGAAAGACTTTGGACCGAGTGAAGGTGTGTTTATCAAAGGGTGTAAAGCCTTGGCTGGTCTCTGTGAATGGACCCATTCGGTCAGAGTAAATAGATTTCACTGCAAATGTGGAAGCGGTTACTTTTTGCGCAATCCAAAGCAGTGAAATTTGTTGTTGTATGACTTGTTTTTGAAATCACTTTTTGAACCAATGGATCCTCTATTGCTTCATGTAAATTTTGTTATTGCATTATTTCCTCATAAAGCCATCATGTCCTGAAAGAAGACCATTAGGCAGCATCCCCTATAGAGAATTTTATTAACTTATTAACTATTAATTACAGATCATAGTCACACATACGCCCTTTAAAAGCAATAGATGCTTTTGTTCCCCATTAAAAGCACAGTTAATTCTGTATGACATGGCTGCCCTGTCGGCTGATGTTTCATACAAATCCACATTTGCTCTGAGCTTGGATGAGTTGCTTCTGATTTGCAGCGTGGTGGGGACAGCTGGGGGTTATGGACAAAGTATTAGGTCACGATTTCAGCATATTTCTCTGCGGAATTTTCAGATACAAATCACTTTGGCATTCGATTTTTTTGGTATTTAGATTAGTTTGCAGTGTATTGCAGTGATATGCAGTTCTTGTATCTGTTTAACTACTATGGTATTGTAGAAACACAGAGGTTTTGTGAAAGCCACATGGGTACATCTACGAGATCACAAGCCAGTAGCCAGTGGGTACAGTAAATCAGTACAACCCCCCACCCCCAAAACCCCACCATCTCCCTCCTTGTTGCCTTGCATGAACTGCAGCGCACACCTTGGCCTGACACGTCGGTTCTAGTTAGTAGTGTGTGTGTGTGTGTGTGTGTGTGTGTGTGTGTGTGTGTGTGTGTGTGTGTGTGTGTGTGTGTGTGTGTGTGTGTGTGTCCCCAGAAAGAAAAGTCATCCTGAGCATTGCATTGCTCTCCAGTTTGTGGTCAAGTGCATTCCCTGGGGCTCCACTTAGGAGACAGTGCTATACAGCCAATGGGAGCAGTGACTGATGTGCCACTGTGTGTCTGCGATGCTGTAAAGCTCCCGAACCGGCGGGCTTGAAGAGCTGGCGGTTACGGCCTGGCTCGCTCACCATGGCGATAGCTATACGGCTTTCACATGCACGCACACACACAGACTCAGACCGCAATATGCAGAGGGCACTCAAGCCAAGCAAGATGAGTGCATTATCTCCTGTAAATAACAGGTGTGGTTTGAGGTGGGAGGTTAACCTAAATCTGCCTTGTAATTGGTGGTCAAGATGCGGTGAGCAAAGATGTTTGGCCCCATTGGACGTGGGGTCGGACGTTCCGTAACGTTCTTCCCGGATTTGATTTGAGTCATATTTTCCTAGCTTCTGTTATTTTCCCCACTCAAAACATTCAATGATAAAAATAAAAGCGCTATCTTTTGCCATAAGCGCTTCAAATCTCTTTCCGCACTGTTTCAATGTTCTTCTGCCAATCATCCATATCTGAAGCCTGTTGTCTTTTTTAAAAGTAATTTTCCTATTAAATAAGATGGGACCGTTACCAGGAATGCCACTGTGACTTAATTTCGTTCATCTCCTTGTGTTTTTTTTTTTTTTCCTTTTCTCTGTTTGAAGCCATGCTTGTTTAATTTGAGAAATATTAATGAATTTGTGCGAGACAAAGGAATCATTGGGCAGTAGAATTAATCTGTATTATTATTGGTGTTTCTTTCCAGAGAGTGATTAAAAGAGAAATAATGGGTTTGTTAATGGAGTTTTTCCCGTCGCCACTTTGCCGCTGGGAAGGCTGTTGGAAGAAATTGCGTGTGGGAAAAAAAAACAAAAAACAAAACGATCTTGCGCAAGGGTTTCTTCAATGGCGCCGTGCTTGCACAATGGCACAAGCATCCCTAACATTGTTCCTTCCAATGTCAAACAAGAATCTGTTCTTTGCAATCGGTTGAAGGTCTTTTTTTGGTAAAGTGCCAAGTAGAGAAGAGGAATAAAATAACTCCTCTTTACAACTCGGGCCCTCTGTCGCCGCACATGCTCGCTTCCTGCGCTTTCTCCGCCTTCCCAAGATATTTCGGTTCAATGTGTTATTGAAGTGCGGATTGTCAGGCAGAGGATCAATGCTGCACCGGGTTTAGAGGTTTGGCCCATCAGTGCGGCATGCCTCTCTACTCCCTTTGAAACCCCAGAGCCCCATGGCTGACTGTCTACTCGGAGATCCACTAAATTAAAGCGAGTTTCAGTCAACGTGGCGGCTCGGCCATTTTCTACCGCTCTTTTAAGGCGGTGAAAATGTAAGCATTTCTTGAGGACAACCCTTGAAAGCACATAAGCCATCCGCGGATGAAACCTTCGAAGAAAACACGCACAGGCGGACAAATATTTGGATTGTATGTTCAATTGAAGCGTTAAACGCTTTGTAGGGCAGCTGCTGTCATTTTATTCTCTTTGGAGTACGTTGGAGAGGGGGCTTCACTGAGATGCTTGTAGAACCCAAGTAAACACCCATTGGTTTATAAGCTTGTATCACACGAGAAAGTTCTGCCACCGTGCATGTCATAGAAGATAGAGACAAGGTGCTTAGATGGTGAACTCCAAAAATTGGGCGGTTTGCACATTCTGGTTTTAAACACTATTGGTGTTAATAGTCTGTTAATTAGTTTATAAGGACGCTGTTTGATTGGAATAGTTCACAAGTGGTATCGCCCACTGGACCATGTGCCCCCAGAAATTACTGTAAAAGGAATTATTGTGTGCTAGACATAAATCAAGTGTGTACTCATTAAAGTTTAGTGTGCATTTGGATCTGTCTCGTGTCCTGTCGATAAATGGGGTTTCCAGCCAATATTTGACAGGGGAAAGTGGGTGTGTTAAAAATCCTGTGCACCCTACGGTTCTGGTGTCAGTGCTACACAATAATAGGTCTGCACAAAGATGCACCTGCGGGCTTTTGGTAATACGTCTAGCCCAAGACGAGTTCAATGTATTAATTAAGAGGCAATTTGCCTTGATTCTGCTGCATGTCAGTCAAGGCAAGTGGATATGTAGTGCATAGCAAGTCACCCAAAGCCTTTCCTGTAAGCCACAGGACTGCTTATTAGAAGTAATACCTAGCACGTTGTTGGCAAGTTCATTCAGGCTGCCATTTATTGAGGTTGGAAATAAATCATTATTTTGAATTTTTTTCTAAATACACCAGTCTGAATCTGGGGTGGATCTACTGCAACAGCTGGCGTTGATGTGGGAAAAAAAAAACGATCTGGCCCATCTTCAATTTTCACAGCCGACCAAAACCGGCGGATCTGGTTGAAAAAATAAAAATAAAAAATCTGACTGATCTGCTCTTGAATGGACCTGCCTCCGGCTTACCGACCTCCTTTTCTGAGATAATATGGAAAATACAGTTAGTATGTTATTGTTTTAATCTTTTAATTGTTATCTTCTAATGGCGCTTTCAATGTTGAAGATCTCATTCTGGATATTTGTGGCTCTTCCCCCAAGGATAAAGCTGGCAAAACACCTGCTAGTGCTGCTAGCACCAGCACATAGTTGGTTTTTAATACAGTGCTAATTCCTAGTTATGCCATGGCTGATCATTAACTTCTCTTGGCCGGTGTTACTATGCAGGAATGGCTGAGCTCATCCCATGATCGTGTTCCTGGCTGTAACGCCATGCCTCCAAGGCCTGAAAAGCATCTGAATAATAGAGAGCCAGTGCTATTTCTGTTTGTCTGTGTGGTTGGAGTGTCTCGCATTCTCCTTTCCGTTTGCATCTGTGTCTAATGTGTGTGTATAATCGGGCTGTCAAATAAATATCTTTAAATGGATTGTCCGCCATCAACTTCTATGTTGAACATTTGATTGGTAGCCTGCTGCTGAATATTAAAAGTTACATAGCGCTCAGTTGCAATTTTTGAAGAGAGCAGAATCTGTTACAATTTACCAACACCCCTTACTGCTCTGGTTGCAGCACTGGTGTACTGTACCTGTAAGCCAGTGTGTAGGTTAATGAGAGTCCACATTTGCTTGTTTGTGTTGCCCCCACTAATGCCATCCCTTTGTGTTTTACTTTCATGAATTTTTGTTCAAGTACCATCGGGTTATATTTGTGGCAGAAAAATATAACTGTAATAAAATCAAACCTTTCATAACTGATTAATGAATGAGTTGCAAGTCGTCATCATGTTATATATCAACATTGCAAATCTAAATGTATCTAAAACTTTAAATATGTATCTAAATACTAACAATTCCAACATTTTTTTTCATGCCACATGGCATGGTGAGAATGTTAGAAACGCAATCTTCTGTTGGCTGCTTCTGCATTTTGTTGACCTATGTCGTTGTGCGTTTGGGGACAAATTGGTTCAAACCGAGGACCAATGTCACTCGAAGCTGTGAAACGTATCCCTCGAAAAGTTCTACAAACATACTGTATTGACGACAAACACTACATATGTGGCGATATTGACAAAATGTATTGACGGATAGCTTGACATCAATAAGTTGACGATATGTGAGGGATAATGAAATAGAAAAACAAGCATTTGAGAAACTATCATTAGTAATGTAGATATTATGAGCAAGCAGGAAGAGGCATTGATGAGAAGAGCAGATCTTGTTGCTGAGTCTAAATTAGTCTCATAAGACGACACCGATAATATAACGATATATTGCCTGTTCTATGTGAGACTGTATATTAGAGTTGTGACATTTGAAGATTTTGCTTACTAAACTCTGAGCGTTGTGCCCGTGGCAGTTTAACCAACATTTTAATGGAAGGTACTGGCGTGTGCCGTCGGGGCCTACAAATCCAATTGTCCTTTGTGAATATAAGTGTATGTTTTTTGTCTAGTCGGCAGCCACACACGCACACACACATTTCTTACATTGCGGTGATGGTGGTGCTGCCCTCACCGGTGTCTCTGCCGCCGCACGTTCATGGGTCAAAATTTCCGGAGCGCCCAGTGTTTGGGAGCCCCCTTTGACCCGTCGCAGCAAACAAACCCGCGGTCGACTCTCCTTTCGATGCGCAAACGGTGGCTTTATAATATTTGCACAGCCCGTCTGATTCGTTCCACCATTCGGAGATGCTGTCAAGGGTGCAGGTGACCCGCGTGAGATCTGAAAACATGCACGCCGGCCCGTCCATACAAAGAAATCAAACTCTTAGTTCTGATACTTGGTCAGCGGGACGTGTCTTTCTGGTGTGTTTTTGCGATGGGTGATGGTTGACCTATTCACCAATCCAGTCTGTGTTCATGTGTTCCAGGTTGCCCAAGCCCACATTGGTTTCTATTTGAGTGTGGTGTACTGTGTATGCATTCGCGCGCCTCATCCTCATAAACTTGCGTAACACACTCACAGACACACATGCTCACACGCACCCACACGGACACTCCTGGCGTTATCTGACCGCGGCGAGTGAACAGATTTTGGGGGCCACGGGGGTGTCTGTGTCAGTCTGTTTACACAATCCTCGAAAAAAACACCTGCACTGTCCTCAATGATTCATAATCTCTCTCTCTCACACACACACACGCGCGCACACAACAGATTTTCCTTTTACACTTGTTCGCCTTCAGCGCCGTTAACTGATTTTTCGCTCATCTGAAAATTGTTTCGAATCTCACATGTAATTTTATTTTTTCTCCCCATACCCCCTTTCATTTTTCACTCCATCTCTTTGTCTGCCGGTGTCTGTCTATTTGAATACCTCTGTGCACGCAGCCTAATGGCCTGATAAATCTTTAATATGAGTGACACGTGCAACATGCCGACGAGCCGCCACATGCTGGGCTGTCAGTTCGCCGGTCGACAGGGAAAGCCTGTGGGTGTGTGAGTCTGCACACTGCGATTAGCCCGTTCCCTCACCTGCTCTCCGATATGGGTCTACTTTTATAAAGACCGGGAGGAAAAAAAACAAAACCCTGTTTCCTCTCCGTCGATCACAGCGGCGTTGAGTGTCCTAGGTCACCTCCCCCGCGACAAAACCGAAACCAACCAAAAAAAAAAAAAATGGAACCAGGGAATTCCCCGAAGATACCGCCGCTCAACGAGACGTTCTGATCGGAATGTACAATACAATCACACTGTGACATTTTAAGTGACATTCTTATGACATTTTGGTGTGTGTGTGTGTGTGTGTTGCAGGACATGTGAAGGATGTTTAGCCGGTCCCATGTGTTTGCATACGCACGCTCTCCACTTATCAGGGTTGATCCGAGATCACGGCCCTAATTAAAAAAAAAAAAAAAAATGATAGAATGAAAAGACATTAATAGAAGGAACAGATGAAATACATTTCGTCTGTACAGCAGGCACAAAAAAATGTTTATTCACAGCTTCGGAAAATTCCAAGAACTGAATTTTTTTTTTATGTTTATGTAAATGACATTCAAATGAAGCATTTAGAATCCGTACGCAAAAGATTCTGTTTGTGTGTGTGTATAAGAAATGTGTGTTCGCCCTGGATTTTGTCAGCGGGAAGGCATTGGTTGCCTTGACGACCATGGCACACTTCCCGGTGATGCTGCGTGTGTCCCGTTGAATAATTCAGGCCGGTCAGAGGCGGGAGGCGGCGCAGGGAGAGAGGGTAGTGGGGGCAGGCTGACGTAGAGGCCCACGTCTCGCCAGGGCTGGTGTCATGTCCACGCAAGTCACCGGTACGATGACCACTACCTACTGACAGCAACACAGAGGTGGAGTCCATTTCTCTCTGTGTTGCCGTCAGTCGGAAGTGTCGGACGGGAGGACTCGTTTTTCTTTAGCGTTGAGCTAAACGAGTGAACTGTCTTGTAGAATTTTGGAAGACACCGGAGACGTGCGAAGGAAGAGGCAGAGATCTTGTTCGGCTTTTAACTTTCCATTTGACTATCACTAGATCACTATTTTGTGGAACTGATTCTGTCCTTCATCGTTGTCTTATTTTGTCTTGCGAGGAATGCCTAATGTTGGTGATGCGTTGCCATGCCGACCGCACCTCATGAAGCTGGCCTCATCTATAATGGAGTGATCACGTTGCCCTATCGGTTAGCCTTTTGGTGTCACCCACCGGCTAATTAGCCCCCCTTCTGTTCTTACGCCTAACTGCCAAATTGACCTTTGGGACGGGAGGCGGTCCTGGGAGGCCAGCACACCAAGTGCTTCAAATGTACACGCGTTGACTGCTTTTGCAAAGTGACTTTATGGGGACGACCTTATGTGAGTCACCCCAGACCTTGTCCGGTTCCCTCACTGTCTCGTTGTTCAGTTGGGAACAGTGAGGAATAGAGGACTTCATAGTCACAATTTTCAGCTGTTGTTGTGTTTTGCAGTGGATTTTTGCATTTAGAGACGCTTTTGTCCAAACTTACACTTACGGTTATCCGTACACCGATGGAGCAATTAGGGGTTAAGCGTCTTGCTCAAGGACACTCAAGCATGCTATCAGGAGGAGTTGGGGATCGAACCAGCAACCTTCAGATTACTAGACGACCCGCTCTACCTAGCTACTGCCATTTCATATGGGTATAGGTATTTGCAATTTAGGTATTTAGAGTTGGTTGTGAGCATTATTTATTCTGAACCAGTAGAAAGTAAGTAGTTTTTATTTGGTCGCATTGGTGAAACATTGAGGAAAAGGGAATGTGGGGCTCCAGGCCAAGTTGCAGTGATGGCTGAGTCAGCATGGCTCTATGGTAGGAGAGGGGCCTTAATGCAAAGGGGGCAAAATGTAACAGTGGATCCTAAATTTCCCTTTGACAGTTGTAATATAGCAGATAAACTGCATGTGTATGTATTAGAAATCGATTAACATGTACACAGTTTGATGCTTAGAGCAAGGGTTTAGAGGTAGTAGAAGGGCTACATGTATAAGTAAGCGATATAAAAGGTGAGATGAAAGGGGCGAGAGTTTCTCTGGCTTTGGAATGACATACAGTCAGAGCTGAGACAGAGAGAGAGCTGTTACCATACAACGTTGTCTCAATAGGTTCTTTTTGGCATCTTTATATGTGACCTCAGTGTGGCATAACATCGTTAGCTGAGCTAGAAACTTCACTGCGGCATGGATTCCACACGAAAGTCATGTATTTTTGCTCTGGGCCTTAATATCAGTGAGATGTCAGGGGTAGGAACCGATAATGCATAAGTAATGACTGGAATGAATAATGGGCTTGACGCTAAATTGAAAGATGAGAGTCCCCGTTTGGTGCTAGTGAGATAAGGGTGTGACCAGATTTCAAAATTCCAAAACGGGTCTGGTGAACACATGTAAGTATATAAATAATGTATGTTTTATCTCAGGAGATGCGGCAGGCATTAACATAATGGATAGACTTTGTACAGATTATGTCCAATGCGGTACAGACAGTTGAATTCGAAGAAAATAAAGTGTCGTTGCAATTTCAGATTGAAAACTGGTTTAACATAAAATAAAAAGTTATCAAAAGTTAAACAACCCCTTCACATGGGAAGGATGATGCTTGGTCGAAGAATATCTGGTTGCTTTACATTACATTAACTTGCCTAATACATTTAGATATCGCAAACCGTTAAAACCAAGACATGTTTGTATATTTCACAGATTCCTTGGGACACTGGGACGCCCAGTTAAAAATGGGGACTGTCCTAGAGAAACCTGGACATCTGGTCACGCTACTTAGTAGTCAGTCATACAACTAGTTTGCTCATTGTGTGGCAAGGCAAATCCACAGAAGATGTGTATGCTGTCAGTAATGATGGCAAACAACAGCTGAAAAGTATCAAGGCATGTGCTACCAGATGCTGTGTATGTGGAGCCAGCCATTCAGAGTCATACTGCAGCAGTGGCTGGAACTTCAAATGCGCTTTGGAGTGGCACAGGAAAAGGAACGGTACTTCATGGCTGAGGGACTGTCTCTTCCTCTATTGAAACCACCAGAGAAGGCCATTACTGGCGGTAGTAGAGCAGGCTGTACGAGCAGAGCACACGATATGAAGATTTGCACTTGACAAAACATTTCAGGCAAAAGCACCGGATGAGACTCAATTGGCGGAAGGTCCTGAACTACTTACGTCATGTCATTTAGCGGGTGGTTTCTTTCCACAGTGTCTGTACATGCTGTACATCAGTAACTAGCAAACCCCTCAATTAAATAATATGTAGTAGGGTTCCAGTGTGTTTTTTAAGGGTAGAAGGGGGTGAAGGTGTGTACCTTTGGGTCCAAATGTAACCTCAAGAGAGATCTTCAGTCTCAACTAGGAGGAACAACTTCTGGGTCCTTGTAGCGGTGGTGGTCCTAGGCAACCGACTAAATGGGTCACTTGGACAAAGTGTTACACATCTCAACACAAATATAGACTTTCAAACAGGATCACCCATACATAGATCCTCGTCCATAAATGGGATATGAGGTGGAGTCTGTGCAAAGGCTGCATTCAGGGAAGGTTGAAGAAGATTCACACAAGGCTATTATTAATAAAATACTTATAGAAATAGATGGGGAAATCAACACATTGTCCACTTGTAATGCTGTGTCTTACACAAAAACACTCGTGGAGTTGACTGAGGCACTGGCGACCGCTATAGTCACCCTACCTACAAAGGATACGACGTTTGGCTACTGGCAAAACATTGTGGAACTAAAGTCATCCATAGATCTTTTTGGACTTCACAGTTCTGGGGACTCCCTGAGGCAAACTGGGAACTGAGGAGCTCCCCTGAGAACTAAATACCTTCATGGGCTGTTTTTCTCTTTGTATTCACACCGTCAGTAGGAACTCCGAAGTGACGTCAGCCAGTGGGGTTTCAGCACAGGTTCCGGGGTAAACTTCACGTATTTCACCGTATTAGTCCGCCAAAGTCTGTTTCTGAACAAATTTGAGGCGAGAAATAAGCAAGCCAGTTGCTCTTCACTCATATTAAGTCTACAAGATGTAAATGTAATCTGTAATCTAATGTATTTAAAAGATTGCTCCTACTTTTGTAAGGTAAGGGCTTGCATTGGGACACCTCACAGGGATTTTTTTTATTTCATTCAATTAACGTGAGAAAATAAGATAAAATAAATACATCTACAATAAAAACACTGTTTTGATTGTTTTTTATTTGTACTGGTTATTTATTGTTTTGTTTTTTTATTGGGAAGCGGCGTAAGTGTTAATGTTTTGTAAATACATAGTGTCTAAATAAAGACAGCTTTACACAGGAAGGAGGTTGCAGCTGCTGCATTGGCTCATGTGTTCGACCAACCGACATACACTTACGTCCGGACCAATCCCCGTGTACTTACATCACTGGAGTTTCCTCTTGTGCTGGAAAGTACCTACCCTAAAGTAGGAGCCAAAGGACCTGCGATCGTTCGTAGTTCTTGCAGTGTGGACACAAAAAAAGGGATGCTTCCTCCAAAAGTTCTCGATATTATATAGTATATATCATGTCACCTCTGGACCAGAGCACAGGCCTCCTCTGACATCCTCCCACTCTCTCATCTGAAGCCCTCATCCCCTCCTTTAGCATTTTAAAAAGGAAAAATTGAATTGTAATAATGCGTAGGCCTTGAAGGCAGCCTTGAAGTATCCGTGTAAGAGCAAGGACACCAAAATCAAAGTTGAAAGATGTCGGATGAATCAAAGTCAGTGTGGTATTGATTTATTTTTTCTCCTGCACCACTAGTAGTTCTCCTTCGAGTCTGTTAACTCTAATGAACTACACGGGAATCTCGAGCGTGTGCGTACATACACGAGTTGCATTTGTAATACATTGGACTTTAGCTGCATGGCTGTTTACGCCAGGGATCAGCAGATTTTCAATGTGACTGCGGTGAACCGGCTGACTAGACGTCACAGGGAGCAAGTCACCAGTTGAACTGTCCGCCACACAACAGTCTGTGTCGGTCAACAAATGACTATCTACCTTTGAACATTTCCCTTTTTTTAATCAGTCCGACACACACACACACACACACACACACACACACACACACACACACACACACACACACACACACACTCTATCAATTGGTTACAAGGGATGTTCACCAGTTTGCCTCATCTGTCTGTTTTTTGTTTATTCGGGGGACGTTGTCTACTCAGATGATTCGCTGCTGTACTGTCAAAAAATGAAGCAACCAAAAATATTATTAATTAATTAATTAATTAATGACTTCCTCTTTTTTTGAATTTGCATAAAACTTGTCTGAGACTGGGCTAGAATAAACACATTTACCCAATTTCCCCTTCCTCAGGAAGAGTGGCACGAGCCAGAAAAGCCCTTTCCGGGATTCTATCCAGTAATATTCTCTCCAGACAAAATTAAATTATTAACATTAAGATTAAATCGATCAAGCTCTTTGACGGGGAAGGCACAGGAGAATTTAAGGTTATCTGTGCACATGAGCCAAATATAAACTAAGCACAAGGTGTGTGTGTGTGTGTGTGTGTGTGTGTGTGTGTGTGTGTGTGTGTGTGTGTGTGTCCCCTGGTACTTTCCTCAGGTAAAGTCTGTCAGTATGAGCTGCGATGTAGCTGTTTGTGCACGTACTGTATGTCTAGGTCCACCTTTATGTGTTTGACATTTACATCTGCATGCTCTCACAATTATTTAATAATCGCCCAACCGCAGTTGTTTGAGTTGAGCGCGATCATTGTCTAAAATGGATCCAAATTTCTGGGGAATTTTGAGCCAATGTTAGAAATGCCTCAATAATCAGAACATGAATAAGGTGCGTTCCCATTAGTATTGGGTCGGGCGGCCAACTCAAACTTTAACCTTCCAATGCCTCTTCTCCATTAGGTGGATGTGTATTAGGGTTGTCGCTGTTCCGATTCTAAATCAACAATCACCCAAAACGAGTGTTTGATTTTGAAGCTGCGCCGAAGCCCCAGCTGCAAGAGCCGCAGCTCGCAGCTTGTGTGTTGTAGTAATTTAAAGAGAAAGTGCGCTCAGATTTAATAAAATATGATCGATTTTACGATATGTCCACTTGATTTGTCCACTTGAGAGTGCAGAACAGTGTACCGGCAAGCATTTAATTAATCGGCAAGCATATATTTTGTTTATGTATTCCACTACAAAAAAAAAACATTATTTATAATGATTTAAGGTGACTACCGTTTTTACACCAAAGTTGACCCGGGTTTTTTAAACATTTTCAAAACATTTCATGGTCAAAAGTTATTAACTTCTGATTTGATTTTGGATTCTAAATGGGATATAAACTGATTGAATGACACACGTTTATTCCTGCCTATTTAGGCGCCAACGTCCGGAAATTCAATGTGCTTCGCATTTCGTACATGTACGAAAACACCTCTCTTCGTCCCAATCGCAGAGGGACGTGTAACCGTACCTGTATTTGGAACCGTTCCTCCAAATAAAACAACTAAAAGCAGCTTGTTTTTAGTTGTTTTGTAGTTGTTTTAGTTAGTTGTTGTCCCTCCCTATTTTTATTTTACCATGCAACAAACCTTCTTTTTTAATGACTTTTTTTTTTTTATATAATATTTTTTTAACTGATAGTTTTAATCGGTCAAAATCATTTTTTTCGGTTAATGGTTAAAAGGCTAATTATTAAAATCCCTAGTGATACCCCTAATGTGTATTATAACACTTTCATAGGCTTATACTATGATAGTGGCATTAAACAGACATAAAAGCCAATGTGACAGCCATAGCTCTAACGTGAGTGTATTACGTTGCATTTCTCTGGGCATGTGTGAGCGTGCGTATGATTCCAGAGCGGTGGTTTTATTACCTGAGCAGCTGAATGGAAATCTCAGCTGCACCTTTTCTTTCCGCCGAGGTCTATTCACGCCATAAAACCTTGACACACATCATAATGTTATCACCCACTCACTGAGAGAGAGGGGGGGGGGTGAGAGAGAGAGAGAGATAGAGAGGGGAAGAGAGGGAGGCAGAGGCTGCAAAGGAGAAAACATTTGAAGAGAATCTGCTCCGATGCAAAACATAGCCCGCGCATAACATTTGGACATCTGCAGCGCTGACAAGACTCGGAATTGACAACGCAACGCTTCCTGCACCGCAGAAGTGTTGGATGCGCGAGCTTGCAACCCCCGTCGTCCTCCGGGAGCGGGAAGTAAGCGAGGCAGAGCGTCTGGGATTTGTCGCTCTGAGTAGCTTTTTCTGTCAATCACAGCAGAGATTAACGACAGACACAACGTTTTGGTTGTGCAATGATGGGCAACTCCCCCAACCCGATCCTTTTTTTTTTTTTTATGTCAGCATGTGATATAGTACTAATTAAAAAGTATCACCAAAATGATTGTTATTGCGGCATTTTTCCAAAAATATTGTGATATTTGATCATTATCGCCCAGCCCTATTTTATATTTGTATGAATGACTAGGGTTGTCAGACATTTTCTTTTGCATAACTCACCAAAAAATAAAATAAAATAAAAATCAGCAAACATCAGACAATGCATACATCCAACGAGATGAAGCAGATAAATGAGGCTGTTTAAAGATCTAAACCTTCTTCCAGAGGGACGGGGGACAACACCTGAACAGGTGAAAGGAACTCAAGGCTTTAGCGCTTATAAGGAAAGTAAGGAAAGGCTGTCGATAATAATGCCTCGCCTGTCCAGGATAAGTGGTAATGTAGTCTCCTGATGTGACACTGAATAAAAAGGTGTCATCGGGTGGAATCGCTACTCCGTCAAATTTCCGGCAACATTTCCAGTGTGTGTCCCGCTTTTTTTTTTTTTTTTCACGATTTTGGCACTATCCCCGGCTTACTGGTGTCTGGTATCAAAGTTCCCTGCGCTTCCCAGTAGCTGACCGGTATTTTCAAGCGGTTGAAGATCAACTCTTTCCCCTCTAAAAGTCAACCACAGTCATTAATTCTCCTCGCTAGTTTCTAGACCGGCACTCGCCGCTGCGTTTTTAATAGCTTCAGTCCGACGTGGTTCTAAAGGGCTCCTTTCCATTCTTTCTCCCCCTCCCCTGCCACCTGGCTCGCCCACTGTGATGCAAGCTGCAGCGGTTTTTGTAATGGTGCCTCCTTCAAGCCATACCTCTTTTATACCCCCTTTCCTACTGCACTTCCTCTCCAATGTATTATAGTCTAAGTGCTAATGCATTCCCTAACCAGCAGGCCTCCATAATGTTTGAAATGTAACTTAAGAGGGAATTTTTATTTTTTTCTGTGTGTCACAGAGCGAGAATGCCAACTGAGGTGTGTGGCTGCGAATGCCTCACCAGCGGCGTTGAATTCATTTGTTGTGAGCCGTATCATTTTGAGCTCTATTTGTTTATTCGATTTATTTCCAATTTATTATCGCAGAGTTCGGATGATTCGGCGTTGGTCTCATCTTTATCGGGTGGTTAAACGGCATGCTGATGTAGTCCCGCCCGGCGAATCGCGGCAAATATGTTTAAATACATTTTTATTTTATTTATTTATTTTTTCTCACTTTTATGATCCGGAGAGAGAGAGGAGAGATCACAGCGAGGCAAGGTCGTTCCGAATCCCAAACGTCCATTTCAAACGAACCCAACCCCCTTCCAAGCTGTGATTCCCTTTGGAAGTGCATTGGACGTTGAAAACTCTTTCATAGCAGAGTTGCTTTCCGACGAGCCCAGTGACATGGGAACAAATGACCTGCTGCACTATCATGTGGCCTGAAGCGCTCTCTCTCTCTCTCTCTCTCTCCCCCCCTCTGTCTCAGCTTTTGTCTCGTCGCTCGGTGGAAATTGTCATTTCGCTCACATTCGGTCATCAAAGTACTCATGTTTTGTCACGCTCTCTGCTGAACGCTGAGCCCGCGTTGAACCGGGGGGAGCTGTCATCTGCGCGCTCCAACTCTTTTAGCCGGGCGGGGGGGGAGCAAGGGCTCCAAGAACATAGTGGGAACATTAAAACATATCTGCGGCTCGGCTTGTCAAGCAGACGCCGGCGTTCAAAAAGGGAGGCTTTCGAAAAATGGGGTCGGAAAAAATAGCAGCGCAAACATGACGCGAGGTGTTAAAAATACCGTCCTGAAACATCCTCAGACTTCTGACTCCGACCCAAATAGTGATCATCTCCTCTGTTGCATTCTAGGTCAGTTTGGTTTGGTGGATTTTCACAGCATAGTAATCGAGTCAAACGTTGTCCTTAAGGTTTCATTTCAGTAATGCGATTTTCCTCTCTCTCTCTCTCTCCTTCTCCACAGGCGTGGCTGCAGAGGTATGGCTACCTCCCCCCCACGGACCCCAGAATGTCGGTGCTGCGTTCGGCCCGGGCCATGCAGTCCGCTATCGCTGCCATGCAGCGCCGCTACGGCCTCAACGTCACGGGCAACCTGGACCGGAACACCGTGGAGTGAGTGGCACGTTCACCTTTTACGTGACCACCGTCGTCGGCGACCCGAGCCCGGTTGTTGATGCATTTGTCAAATAGACCCTAACCTGTGTACTTTAACCTACCTACTACACGTGGCCGGATTTGTACCTTTTTTGTACCTAAACGCATGGCGGTTTGTGGAGAGGGCGAAAGCTTTTTCTGATGGGGTCCGCAGAGAAAAGAGGCGAAAGGGAGAAATAAACACCGAAGCCGTTTTTCAGACTGTTATATCCAGAGAGCAGCTGTCCCGCTCGGTGTCCAGGCATTTGGGGAATACGCGGAGGCGACGAGCCGCGTCTCAACCGCAGCGGTGAGGGAGGGCAGCGGTGGGCAGGGAGCGGGGCGGGTAAACTCCTCCCATCGTCCTGCTTGGCATTCCCGAGGCGAGGCCAACCCCCTCCCCCCACCGACACAAAGTTGCCGTGACACGGATTGGGTTGCGCGTTTTGATTTGATCAAAGGAAGGTCTTTTCTAAATGCCCGCGCGCACCCCGGTTATCAGATCAAAGCAGGTAAATGCCACAGTATTAATAGCCGGGAGAAGAGAGCGAGGGAAGAGAGGGTTTGCCTGCGCCTCGGCGAACCCGTCAAACACGGGTACGTCAGCCGCCGGCTACAGCGGAGGCTTTTCCTTTTGAGAGAAATTGAAAGAGGGAGGTTCATCCCTGCTTGTAGGGAAAGAATAGAAGGAGTATTATTTAAAAAAAAATTTTAAGGGATGCACCGATTTATCGGCTGTACATTGGTGCCGGGTGATATCCGCCTTGTTGACGGATATCGGCAAATAAGATGACATTCACCCATGGCAGCGCCCGATGTTTATCCTGTGTTTTCCACACATAGACTTCACTTGGGCGGGGCGCTCAGGTATATCACTATAGCATTTTTACTTATTTATTTTTTATCCGCCCAAGAGAACGACGCCATCCATGATCAATTTTATAAGACCCGGCTGCCTGCAGCGCTCCAAGCAGGAAGGGATGCTGAGTTCGTGGAAACTCAGAAAACTGCAACTGATGCTGCATTCAGGGGAACTCGGGAAAACATCGGTATTGGCATCAGCTGTCGGCCAAATTGTTATTTGGAACATTGTACGGATATCGGCCCAGAATTTCACAATTGGTGCATCCCAAATTTTTTTTCATTCATGCAGCCCCAGACGCCGGGTTCACGAAGCCAATGCCTCTTTTGCCAATGCCTCTACCTCTGACTATCAGCCATTGGAAATAAACACTGCAATGTGTTTTCCAGCGGTGTCAATGAAGTGCAGGGAAGCTAATAACTAACCACAAGAATAAGCTTAACTAACCCAACGATAAGTTAACAACATGCCTACTCTTTCTGTTTCCCTGTGCTTCCATTTGATGACGTAGCGACAACACATTAAGGTGAGACATTGTTGTCTTATTGTCTAAATTGTTTATTACGTGTCTTATTGTCTATTACATGTGTGTACGCATTCTCTAGTGTGTGCGCGTACATTTTGTGTTTTCCTTTTACTGTCCCCAATATATTAGTGATTGCATTAGTATTGTATTCAGACTCCCAAGCCATGAATCCCCGTTACACGCCAATGCGCAGACGTCTCGGAAGTCAATATGTACTTGTTATGAATCACTCGGTGGCGCGGTGGCCATGTCTGACACCGCTACATCGATAAGAAGGAGGTGCTAGGTTGCAAATTGCAATTGGTGCATAGTTACAATGTTATTTGCGACAATGGGCTGGACGTTCCGGTAGGTGCAATCTTATATTGACCTTACAATGAATTAGATTCAAGCCAACGGTCGGGAAAGAAGCTTGGGTTTCCTCACCGCTCTAAATAGAACAAGCCTCATACAAAGGGCAATTTTATTTATGTATGAGTCATAATACAGTGGTTGCAATGGTTTGATAGCCTCAATGTGTCATGTATGCTGGATAGTTAACGAATTGTGCTGAAGCCATGTCAGAAAAAAAACATTATTTGCAGAGAACCAAAGGCATCCCCTTACTCTCCTTTAAATACGGCTTCCAAAGCTTCCCGTCGTTTCTCCACACCCTTCCCTGCGTCACATCTTCCTGTCTCCTCCAGCTGGATGAAGAGGCCCCGGTGCGGTGTGCCGGACCAGTTGGGAGGCGTGTCCCGGCTCAGCGTCAGGAAACGGCGGTACGCCCTCACGGGGCAGAAGTGGCAACACAAACATATCACATACAGGTGGGTGGCGGACCGCAGCGGTGCTTCATATTGCTTTGCCTTGTTGTTTGTTGACCAAGTTGATTCATTTCCTATATCAGAAGCCTGCATCTGGCATCCCATCATCATACGAGGATCAAAAGCAGCCCCCTCGCTCTCAAAGCTTTTTTGAATATATTTTTGCGAGTTTGTCATGTTGCGCAACCGTCTCGCAGGCAGTGTCTTGTGGGGTTGACGAGATGAGCTTGGCACAGGCCTGCGGTGAAACCTTAGATGTCTTTCTGGGCGAGGATCCCCTTCCATGCCAGCCGCTTAGAAATGATCGCAAACAACCCCAACCCCCAACACACACACACACACTTACAATAATTCCTCCAAGTGTGTGTGTAAGTGTGTGTAAATTGTATCGGCGTCAGTTCCATGAACATCAACAATTTACCGCCATTTGCTTGTAGTTACGGAGTGAAGGCCACAGCCCGCCGGCGTCTCCTTTTTCACACCCAAATTATCCTGCGTCTTCCCTGTTGTCTCTCTGTCCTCTTCCCTTCTCTGTCTCTGGCCGTTCAAATCCGTCCAACAAGGACCCCCCCGTCCCCCACAGCCCATCCCCCACTTTATGGAAATAATGACTTTACGGCTAAACCATGCTCGAGCCGCACCAACCCGAAACAAAAATGGGAAAGGAGTGTTTGACTGTCTAATACACACACACACACACACACACGCCCAGGAGGGCTCCTTCTCGCACTCCATAATTCAGAAGCGCATGCCGTTACATGGTAATAATGTATAGGGGAACAGACCGCGGTTACACAAGCTACTTTTGCCGCCGGCGCGGTGGGACCGCTGGCCTACATTTCTGATAGTTTTTACTGGGCTTCAACCCTCGTCTGCAGTCACTCCTATATCTCTCACTGGATAATCCTCTCAAACTGAGCTCGGTAGGAGGGGGTGGGGGTTTGCCTTGAGGATGAATCTGTGAGCGCGGTCTCGTGGAGCAGCCGCTGAAGTAGGTCTTTGTGCCACTGATATCAGATGGAAAAAAAAAAACAAGAGGAGTTGCAGTGTGAGCGAATGGCTGGTGTTTCGGGACGGACGGTAGTGTCAACAAGCGCGGTGGGGCTTTGGAGAAAAAAATCGTGTGACAGCTCGCCATTTTGGCCAACTTTTTTTTTTTTTTTTTTTTTTTTACACTTTTGGACAACTGGCACCAGCCTTTTCAACTGAACGGGGGGGGAAACAATTGAGTAAAAGTTTTGAAAATATAGCACCATGGACGCACATGAGCCAAACAAAAAGAAGAGTTTTGATGAGGAAGAGGGGCGGAAAGTGGACGGCTGAAGTGAGGGACGGAGTGGGTGAGTGCGGCGGTGGGAGGGGAGGAGAGGAGGAGAGCGGAGTGAGAAGAAAGCCTGTATGAAAGCAGGGTGCTCCCTGACAAATTGGGTTTACGTAACGGGATGTGGGAGTTCTGAGAGCGTCTTGTATGCACGACCGTGTTCAACCGCTCATGTTGATGACTTAATTACTTTTCATCTTAACAAACAACTGACCGTTTGTGTGAAGCGGACGCTATCGGTAGTGGAAAAACCCGCCTCTTTAATCCGATTAGCTGAGTGACCATAATGTGACGTTGGCGAGCGCCCCTGCTGTTTGGCTCCCGACCGAAAGTCAGAAGGCGAGTAGAGAGGGGAGCGGCGGCACGTCATACAGAGGATTTCAAGCAGCGCTTCAAACCATAATGTTTAGAAAAGGCGCGTGTGGCGGTTTTTGGAGTACCGGAGGGCGGATATTTCAATTGGCAGCTCGGGCATGGCACTGAATTGAGGCACCAAAATCTGGTTCAGCCCGTCGATACCGATCATATAAGAACTGGTGTTGTAGTGGGCTGCACGCAGCTCTACAGTGGAATAGGATTTTACCCATTTTTTTTTAAGCAGCCAAATTGAAAATCAAACAAACAAATCAATACGTGACGGTCAATGTTGGCATTGTGACGGGCCACCTGCTTAACGTCTGCATTGTTTAGATGAATACATTCTAATCTGGATGAGTCCGTACACACTTCTCACATCCAGCCGACCACATGTTTGCAAATGTGAAGGAAGCCGAGAAGATTTTAGAGCAGGTGAAGGGCGGCATAAGCTTTTATTTTTTTTGCAGCTTTATAGCTGCCGAGCACATCCTGTATAGGACTCCACACGCTCTGCGTAGCTGCGAGGGGAAACGGCGCAGTAGTCGCACCGCATCGGCAGTGCGGCTTTTCCTGGGCGTAGGGCTGTTGGCCTTTGGAAGGCTGCGGCGCCCTGATTCCCGAGGCGTGCGCGGGGGGAGGAGGCCGCTAATTAGCCGCGGCATCCCTCCGCTCTCCCCTGCGTGGAGGTGCTACAGAAGCATAAAAGTAGCATCCAGAATCATTATCGCCACACGACGCGGAGCTGCTCCAGCTGAGCCCGGTGCTCGATATGGCCTTAGAGCGGGATGAGACTCACCCATTAAGTCCCCCTCGCTCTCTCTCCCTCACTCTCTCTCTCTCTCCCTCTTTCTCACAATCCCACGCTGCTCCGTGCGCCGCTGTTCTTTGTGCGTCCGGCGCCCTACGCGTCCGTGTTTGTTCCGTCTCCCCTGTATCTATCGCTCTGGAACTTGAACTCGGAACTCGGAGCTCGAACTCGCGAGCGCCCGGCGGCTTGAGTAATGGAGGGGCGCTTATTTTTAAAAGCACTTCACTCTTCGTTCTGCGCCCTGAGTGTGGGCAAGGACGCGCGTTGGCAGAGAACGTTTAAAAGGCTTCCCCGCCTCTTTATAAACCAAACTAAACAGCTCCTCTACACAAAATGGCCCTATCTTGGCGAGCTGGCATTGATTTGTGGATGTATTGTCTGCACGTCATTTCAACCCTAATATTTATCAGACGTTTTTTCACATCGTGCGTCCCGTCCTGCTCTCCATGAGCACTTTAAGAGACAAACGCTGCGTTCAGATGTCGGCGGCGCGCGGCGGACGTAAAGCCGAACGTGCCGTTCTTTAAGTCGGGAGAACCGTGGAAAAAGTCTTGCCACCTCCGGCTTTGAGGCGCCACGCATCACAAAGGCGGAACATGACTTCAAAAGTTGAATTTCTCGTAACTTCTGCCTCGGTCAGACTGGATGTTGTTTTTGGGATGGATCCTGTGCGTCTCATTTTTTTTATTATTTTTTTTTATTGCAGCTGCACCCAGTATTTTATGACAAGCGAATGAAAGAGTTTTCCCGACTGGACTAAACGATGCATGGAGAAATGTTAGCACTGAGATTAAAGCGGTTCAGTGACTTTTATTCACAACCCCTTTAACGTGGGACCTTTCGCCTAAACATACATTGCTTACATTACATCAGTAATTGGACAGGTCAGAAGCTGGGGAATATTGGATTGTCAGTAAACACTGTGAGTATTTCCATTCCAGAGTAAATGATGGAAGACGGAACAAAAACTGAAAATTGCCTAAAATATATTCTTAGCTAGAATGGCAAGAGCACCATTGTAACCTATATCCCATGAACAACGATGCACCTGAATCTCTTCTCCTGCTCCTTGAATACCTCTGTACCAAGTTTCATGACAAGAAAACCAAAGCCCGACCATTTTAGGTCAAGGTTTGAGTGGAGGCTGACCCAGGAGCTGTATACCCAAAGGTTTTTTTTTTTATGCATGTTTACAGGTACTGCATTCAGGCTTTGTTGATGGCTAGTTTACAGTAGCTTAACCCAAACGTTTGGACATTTCAAGATACAAAACACCAACTTCATCAAAACACTATAAGGGTGGATCTTGATATGGATAGAGGATGCGGATCTTGCCGAAATGTCTTGGTTATGTTGATGGATTCTGCAGTACTTTGCAGACTTAACTCAGCAGGTCATTTTGGCTTACTTTTTCGTTTAATCTGTAAGTAACTAAAATATTTATTTGGAATTGATTGATAACCATCCTATGTCCCTCTCACTCAATGTTTTCCGAACAACATTTTCCCAGCAGTGTCGTTATGTGAGGCATTTTGATTTGACACTTTAGGAAAAGGAGGCGACATTTGCTGCTTGTGTTATTACTGGCATAATAACAGCTGCTTTGGTCACCATATGCAGAGGTCAGGCTTAACAGCTTTAACAGTGCCTCAGCCACAATCATCTTCCCAAGGGTTTTTTTATTTTGCAGTATTGAGGAACTGACATCAATGAACAGACGCGGTTTACATGAACGGCTCGCTACCACAGTAGCGGCGCCTCACCTCCCCTCCCCTCCCCTCCCCTCACCTCACCTCAACCGCCCGCGTTGTGACCGAGGTGCAAATGAGTTGGAGGTGTCGGCGCAAGGCGGAGGGAGGGTGGAAAGATGGAGGACGGAGGGATCAGAGGACGGCAGTAAAGCTTCGGTGAGCGAGCTTCCCGCCGCTTCCCGTTTTCACCGAAGCAAATGTAGCCAACGGTCAACCGGAAAGCCCCGTTGGAATACCTTGCGTGATCACATCTACCACATCCAAGTCAACAGGACTTCATGCACTATTTTCCCAGTTAGCTGATTATAACCGACCTCCTCCCCCACTCACTTTGATTGAACAATGAATGAGTGGGCACTAACGTACAGTATATGAACGGCTCCCGGGAGCCTGCCCGTAAAGAAAGGAGCGCGGGAGATGCACAGTAGTCAAAGATAAAAGACACAATAATGCTAGTTATTCCCATTATGGGAGATGACAGGCTGACAGCCAAGAAGAGACGCTTTGAAGGAACGGATAAAGGCGAGCGGTGTAAAAGAGCGCAGGTGAAGGGAAGAGAAGGCGAAAAAAGAAAAAATCAAGGCCGGGTGAGAGAGAGGGGCGGCGGCGGAGAGGGTGTTCGGACTTCTTAAAACAAGCTTTTCAAACGCGCCGCGTCGTCCACGCCCTCTGAAAGATGAACGAGCCGTTATATAACTTTGCGGCGGTCTTCACTCAGGGGTTGGGACTTCTTAAAACAAGCTTTTCCAACGCGCCGCGTCGTCCACGCCCTCTGAAAGATTCACCGCGCATCGTGACGTCGACGTGAAAGGCCAGTACGGCCATCCGCATGGTGGTGGCTCGCTTGTTTGAAATGTGATTTCATATCAGAACGGCACTAAGTCCAAAGTAAAAGATCTCTTCCGCGGGCTCCCGCTAGAAGATCCCCCCGATTTCTATAAACCATCGGGCTGTGAGCTGTCGATAATCCCAGATCGGGATTATATAAATTCTTGGTGTGATTTAGTCATAGGCCGTGGTTTAGTCCTATTCCCGAGTACCGTCCTATCTCCTCTCCCTGTGGACAGTGACCACAGCAGCGTCGGCTCGGCTAAATTCTCACTCCCCTCCGTTTCCCCTCCCTTTCCTCCGCAGCATAAAGAACGTGACGCCCAAGGTGGGCCGCGAGGAGACCCACGACGCCATCCGCCGGGCGTTCGACGTCTGGCAGAACGTGACGCCGCTGCGCTTCGAGGCCGTGCCCTACAGCGAGCAGGAGCGGGTCAAGAAGGACGTGGACATCACCATCATCTTCGCCTCGGGTTTCCACGGCGACAGCTCGCCCTTCGACGGCGAGGGGGGCTTCCTGGCGCACGCCTACTTCCCCGGCCCCGGCATCGGGGGCGACACGCACTTTGACTCGGACGAGCCGTGGACGCTGGGCAACCCCAACCACGACGGTAAGAGAGGGGGGCTTTGAATCTTCCGGAGTCTAAATGCCGCCTTCACAACATCTCACCGCATGTGGTTTGTGTGCTCAAGAGTTTAAAATGTTGCCGTTGTTCGAACGAGGCTGTAGATCACGTGCCAAAACTGTCAACAGGATATATAGCTCTCCCTCATCCATGAGCCACTATATATGATTATAGGATTACACGCTTTGATTGTTAAGCTTTTCCTAAGAGATTGAGTGTTGCGCTCCCGGTGCCATTTATTTATGGTATTGCTTGAAATAAAGTGCAAATCTCTTCAGGCTCCCTCACATTTCTTTCTTGGAAGAGACAAAACATGTGAGAGCGCTCGTCTCTTGTCAGTTAACTGCCGAAATTGTTTCAATTCCCCTTCCTCAACCTTCTTTCCCAGAGCTTTCTGCTTGGCTCTCCAAACACTCGCTGATGGCTGCCACAGAGCGTGTGATACTTCAGTAGCAGGCGTCGGTGTTGCCCGTGTGTGTGTGTGTGTGTGTGTGTGTGTGTGTGTGTGTGTGTGTGTGTGTGTGTGTGTGTGTGTGTGTGTGTGTGTGTGTGTGTGTGTGTGTGTGTGTGTGTGTGTGTGTGTTTGCGTGTGCGTGTGCGTGTGTTGAGTTGTGCGTACAAATCTGGATTCGGTTGTCGCTTTGTTCAGACCGCCACGCCTCGCCCTTTAATGGCCGCGTGCTTGATTAAGTTTTTGGATTATTTGTGTGCGTGTGTTTGGACATTTGTCGGGTTTGTATGGGTGTGGATCCGCAGGTGTGTTTGCTGTTTTCCGTGTGTTTGTGTGTGTGTGTTTGGTCTCGGCTGCGTCCGGGTGCATGTTTGTGTTTGCGTCTGTGAGTCACCGACGGCTAAGCTCCCCGGTCGACCTTCGAACCACTCGCCGTATTCGGCGCTGTCAGAGCAAGTCCCAACTGTGATGAAACACCCTGGTAACAGGGGCGAGATAGAGAGAGAGAGCGAGAGAGAGCGAGAGAGAGAGAGAGACTCATTAAATAGAAGACGAGAAAAGGTTGATTAGATGTAGATGTTTGACAAGATCGTTTGGGGGGGGGGGGTGCCAAACGGAAAGCCAGCCAAGGCGGCGGTTCAACGTGTTGGGCCACTGAAGTAGGGAATTAGCCGCCCTGCGTCATCTTTTAGGACACGCCCGATCCGAAAGAAAGAAAGCTGAAGGTTATAGATCTTTTTTCGGCCCTTTATTGGGGGTGCTTGTCGGTTCCTTCTCTCCGTAATCTAAGCGGTCCGTTTCTCGCCGCCTTCCCTTTGGTCCCCACGCCCACACCGCGCTCTATGGTTGAATTGTCTCATTGAGACAAAGCGGGCGCACAGCTGCGGTCGAGCGGGGCGTCGCGGAAGTGGGAGACGGTCGTAAATCCTTGGTGGCGACGGGCGGACGGACGTGCGAGAGAGGGGTGTGGGAGGGTACGGGGGGGTAGGAGCGATGGCGGCGGCGTCCCGAACGCCGCCGTGCGATGACAAAGCGCCGCCATGGGCACGGAGGATGGACAAAAAACAAAGGCGTGGGTGAGAGGGAACAGAGACGGCGGACACATCGCAATCGGAGAGAGAGAAGGGAGGATTAACGGTGGAGCATCTCGAGGCAAATGGTGCCGGATGGAGATCTAGAGAGAGAGAGAGAGAGAGAACAAGGAGACACCGCACTGGGAAGTAAGCAAAACATCTGAGAGAGGAGTGAGAGATGGAGTAAGGGTGGAGGAGAGCAAAGCCGACGAGTGGGAGAGAGAGAGGGGGAAGGAGGGAGAGAAAGAGATGGCTGTTGAGAACTGCGTGACGGAAATAGCAGTCAAGAACTGCGCTGGTGAAGGCTGAATATAAACTAGGAAGGAAAAGCCTTTTTTTTATTTTCCCCTCTGGAGACTTAGATAACTCCAGTGTTACATATGGCTACGTTCAATGCCTGTGGGGGGCGGGGGGAGTAGAAGCAGGTGGTACGCGAACTTGCATCGTCGGATGCATGTCAGGGTTAGATGTTTACCCACAATCGTTCACCCCCGCTGCATGTTGACACTACCAGGACAGAGAATCTGCCGCCATTGAAGCCAGTGAGTCATACCCCTCCATTCAATATTAATTCAGTCCTTCTGAGCAGTCCATCCTGCCCAGCGACAGGAGTTTAACGGGGAGCGCAGCGGAGAGCGGCCACGCCGCCGCCCCGCCGCAGCCCCGCGTACGCCACCGCCGCCGGGGCCGGCGATGTCAAACGACGTACGAGCAGAACGCCCCCAGGAAATGCCTCGCATAGTACGGCCGAGCAGTACGAAAAAACACAGGCAAAAAAAAAACGAGCGACCAATGTTTTGGTGCCGCTGCAGCTGCAGCTCCCCTCCCGAAATGTGAGACTCTCGGAGAAGGAAAAACGGCGCAGGCAGTTTTGCGGAAGCACTTTTGCATTTTGAGGGCCGATGATCAAGGGACGACCGGAAGACGTTCAGAAAAAACAGTCTGTCAGCGGTGGCATCGAGAGTTCCCTCAAGCGGAGCGGAGAAACGCGCCCGGCCCCGGCAAGCACCTGCAATCCCGATTTTATTTGAAGTTCCAAGAGTTTCTTTTGGTTCGCGCTTCCGATAGCTTTGTAGCGCGTTGTCACAACGCTCTCGTCCTCGGATGCACATTCGTGTTATTTTAGCTGGTGACAGATGCCGTTGCCGGGTAGGGATGATCCATATGTGACCCGGCGCATCCCAACCCAGCGCATTTCGCAGTGCTGTGCTGTTTGCCTGTCAAAATTTCCTTTTCCTTTTCCTTTCAGAAAAACACATTCCACATGATCTCATTGAAGGAGTACAGCACTATCCAAATGCAAACCATTTAAAGCACTTATTGTAATAATTAGTAAATTACTAAAGTAAGAATTTCCAGACTTTTGCAGCACAAAATACACATTTAGAAACAAAATGTGTATTTTGTGCTGCAAAAGTCTGGGAATGCCTCTAAAACTTTAAAAAGATCTCTCAGAACTTCTGTTTTCAAAAGCTTCAAAGTCATAGCTTCCGGAATATTGATTCCTACGAGCGATACCTTGTTTTGCAGCTCTGGTCTTACACTTTCATATTATGTCGGGGGGGGGAGTCAATTTTCGAAATTTGACCCTCAAGTACGCAGGGGTGTCACATATGACGTTTGTGACACATAACCACTAAATGAACATAATGTACTTTAATTAAAGTAACGATAACTCATAGCAGCGTCTCATCAAAAAGTAACCTTTCCGACTTACCGTGTGTCTTCACTAACACTAACTACAGGTTGCACCGAAGGCCAACACTACTTCAGCTGGATAGTTTAAGTAAACTAATTAAAGGGATGTATACACTTCAGACAAACATTTTGAAGCTAAGCGGTCCGTCACGTCCTCGTCGTTTTGCAGGCAACAGCTGGAAATGATGTAACACGACGTCTGTGCACCTGGCACCTCTCTTCTCACTCATTCTGTTTTATTTGCTTTCTCTTGTATTCATGTTTATTCATACCTAATCGTTGCATTCAACACACACACACACACACGCACGCACGGATACGCGAACAGAAGAGGAGCTGCCATCATTAAGCTGCCCGTGTCTTTCATCTTCTAATCCTCCGCCACTGTTGCCGGGGAGGACTGTTGCCAAGCCGTTCTGTCGCCATGTCCGTAGATTGTTGTTGTTGTTATTGTTGTTGTTGTCGTCGTCGTCGTGGGGGATGATGTCACCCGTGGACGCTCGGAGCTTAAGCCCCCCCTCTGCGTTGAGATAAACGCTTTAGCAGCCACGTGATTACTGGTGTACACGTATACCCACGTATACCTTGCACAGCGCTGGGACCGCGATAAGAGACCGTTACTCTGAGGTAGGGATGGTCACAATGCAGTGAATATCAATTCATTGGTAGAAAGAATTTAATTGATTAAGATTTTGCCTTTTCAATAAGAACTGAGCAATGTAATGCGGTCTTGTTGTCGTTGTATCAATGGGAGTGTTTGGGGCGCGAGGCATTACAAAGATATAAAATACGCAGCCAATAAGTCGTAGTACTCACCGGTAAGACAAGGGGCAGTCAAGAGGAAAAAGAAAGCCCAGTGGAGCAGGAAGTAGAAGTCGAAGAAATGGAGGCTTCGGGGAGGACGACAAACAACAAACTTGGCCGCGTGTGGAAAACGGGAGCTTCTCGACGCCGAGGAGGAAACGATATGTTTATTGTAGCAACTAGTCAACAACTGATGCTGCGTTAAGATGGAACATGGTCGAGGGGAACAGGATAACGGCACTTTCTGAGCGGCAAGGGGGAAGGGAAAGAAAACCCGGAGCATGGGAGCGGTACTACGGCAAAACGATACAAGTGAGAATAAATTCAGTATGTTGCTATGGTGATGACTCCAATAAAATATATTAAACTTAATTTAGTAAGGTTGAGTAATTTTATTAGCCTCTGGTTGTTCATACATTATGTGAACCAGACTTGATCTGCGACGTAACATGCGGCTCATTCCGTCGTGGAGGACGGTAAAAAAGTAAAAATATTTAACCCGTGCAAAGACAACGTAAATATTCATGTGTGCGCGAACCAGCTCAGCGAGTCTTTCCTCAAATTTCTCCATTTTGAAATGAAATGAAATTAAATGAGGGGAAAGACTCCTTGCAGCCCTCGCGCCAGGTCACAAAATCCAGCTCCAACCCCTGGTGACGTCGTTAGGTTAACAACTATCGATTAAGGAAATTCCTCTAAATTTGTATCCCTACTCCAGAGATACACCACTCATTTTTCGTAGGCACGGCGCGGTATGTTTTGGCACATATATGGGTTTGCCGTAGTTCCGCCTGCCCCCCCACCACCCGAGTGGCGTTTTCAGGCACCTCCCACACAGGGACGCCGGCAGAGATTTTGCAAGCATACCAGTTTATGGTAGAGATCGGCAAGATTTAACAAGACAGGAGCAGATGGAAGCATGTCACGGGGTGTGGAGATGGGTTATCTGCCCGTTGATCGCTGATTACCTAGACCCAGGACAGGTGTGGCTGCTTTAACCACACCACCCCCACACCACAAGGTTTTAACAGGATTATTATTATTATATATATTTTTTTTTTTCAACGTTCACAGTCAACATGTTTTTTCCCGGCTACGATCGGGCACAAGATACAGCGACACCTGCACACGCCACGCTCTACCAGCTACTTGAACGGTGGGTGGGTATCTCTGGGTAGGTGGGAATCTCTGGTTAGGTGGGTATCTCTGGGTGGGTGGGTATCTCTGGGTGGGTGGGTATCCCTGATAGGAGCTTGGCAGCTTCTCCTACCAGCTTTGCCTCCTCATCTGAAACGCTGTATTGTGGTGTTCCTCCGGTTGAGTCCAGGGTCCCATTCTGTTCGCCTTGTATATGCCTCCCCTTGGACAGTTAATAAGGCACTATAAAGGTATCTCCTATCACTGCTCGCAGATGATATTCAATGGTACGTCTCTTTTAAACTCCGAAACATAGCTATATTGTCAGTTTTTAATAACGCCATTAAAAACTGGATGGCAGATAATTTCTTACAGCCAAATGCAGATAAAAACCTTTACCTCTGCCTCTCCTAGTCTTGTCCCTAAGATATGGATGGTCATGGGTCTCTTACCTCGTCGATCCTCCGTAAGAAATCTAGGTGTCACTGTGGACTAGGCTTGGGCAGATTTACGATTAAAATCGTCAATCGGCGATCGACTCCATCGATTGCGATTGACATTGATGACAGAGGATTTAAAAAAATAAAATAAAAATCTATCCGCCAGGAAAAATCAGAGCAATGAAACGGTGTCAGTGCAGTTTACCGTGTTCTGGGGGAGAGAGGGGGCTGAGGCCCTCGCCCTCTCCGCTCAGTCGAGTAACCACTTGTGATCGGATCTCGCTTCCCCGCTCTGTCGGCAAATCTTCAGATTATAATACAGCAACAGATAATATAATCTCATCGAGAAGGATTTCGATTTCTTTCGTTTCCGTAGTTTCTTACTTGTATGGAAAATGAAAAACTTGACTCCGAGAATTGTAGCAGTTTTTTAAATTTTTCTCCTCTAGGCAGCGATGCACCGTGCTCGTGCGCCGGTTCCCGACAGCCGCCGTGTTTTTATTTTCGACCTATTTATTTTCGTTTGTTTCCTACATGAAACAAATTTATTTATTACATTTATTTTTATTTTTTTTTTAAACAAATGAAACAAAAATTTTAACTGAGTTAAGGGACTGCCCTGTTGCGTCCCGTTCCAAAAAAACCTGTGGGTCTTCCCTTTGTTTTCCGTTGCTATGGGACTTAACTTAGTAAAAACTGGATCTTTTTGGTTCCACTGATCAGGGTTTGCTGGTCGTTGCCCGATCAAGACATAAAACGAATGGAGACGGTGCTTTTGAGGTTGTGGCTCCTCCTCTCTCTCCCTTTGGAGTTAAGATCTGCGGACGCTGAACACTTTTAAAAAGCAGCTCAAGACCCATTTGTTAAACTTGCCCTTGTGTAATTTGTCTATTTTACTTCATTTATATTTTTTTTATTGTGTTTTATTTATGTATGTATGTTGATGACTATCTACCTCTGTGAAGCACTTTGTGACGTCCCTGCTATTGAAAGGTGCTTGATAAATGAAGTTACTTACTTACAGCTGTATATCACCTCTCGTTTGAGGGCTATGGAAGTGGTGGCCTTTTGTCAAGCAGATTCTTTACCTTTCCATTGATTCCCGTCGGATACTCGTGGGGTCTGAGACGCAGTGACCGTGAGGGTAAACCCTTCGCTCTGCTCTTTGTGATTACAGTGTTTAAAAAAAAAAAGGATGCTTGTAATTCACACTGTGTGCAATACAAACGTTGATGTTGAACTGGGTTGGCCAGTCCATCGAGCCCCTGCAATATATTGGAATATAACATTGATATTGTGATATGTGTGATACACATATCGTGTATGTGTTGAACACCCGCCTCAGAATAAATGCAGGCAAACAAATGTGGCGCGGATGTGGTGGGGGGACATACGGCGGTGTCGGATTGATTAAAGTACATGAAAGACGGGCGGAGGGATGAAAAACGAAGAGATGGAGTGATAAGTTAACGGGCTGGACGACGGGACCAATAACCAAACAGGAAATGGGAGAGGCGGAGCGCCGGAGGGCAGCGTGGAGGGGGGATGGGCCTGGGATTCGGAGGAAACGCGGGACACAGGAAAAGAGGGAGGGGAAGATGAAAAACGGAGGCATGTAAGCCGACGGTCCTTTCGTTCAAATCAGATATGAACCCGCTGCTGACTTTTGTTCTCTTTTGCTCGTGGTGAGATGTCTGACCGTTTCCCTCCATCTCTTTTCGCCCCAAAAAAACAAAAAAAAAAAAACCGAGGCAAACGGGCAGGTTTCTCGTAAACACTTCACGGCGGCGAGGCCGGAGTGTGTGTCCGCCGATGTTTAAAGAGGACTCCCGCCCCAGGCATGTGTGGAGCGTCGGGCGAGGCGTGTTCCGGTTCCACTTCAAGCCGCATCGATATTGATTGCATTTCAAACACAACAAGGAGAAAATGTCGGTGGAAGCCTCGAGTCACACTGGCAATGCAGGGAAACCTGCGGAAACATCATGGTGGACTTATCCACCTCCTCTAACACGGTAGCGGCGACCTCCAGAGCAGGGGGGTTCTCTGCCTCTTTTTGGCCCCATGACCCCGTGTTCAGGGACCCACGTTTCTCATGATTACAGCAGCTTGAGAGTGGGGCAAACGTTCTTTTCTTGGTATTTATTGATTATCGTTTTGGCTCCAGGGCCACTAATTTCTATGTGATACGATTCACATTTAGGCCAATGAGTAATATCAATATCAAGTGACCCCCCCAAATATGGGGGGCGCAGGTGGCAGAGCGGGTCATGTAATAAGTGGAAGATTGCCAGGTTCGATCCCCGGCTCCCCCTGGGAGCGTGCTGATGTGTCCTTGAGCAAGACGCTTAACAGCCCGCTGCTCCTGGATACGTCAGTTACTAGGATGGGTAAAATGCAGAGAAATGCAAATTTCCCCATTGTGGGACTAATAAAGGTTTATAAAAAAAATTATAATAATGATAAAAAATAGAGTCGCGACCTCAAGGTTGAAAGTCTGTGCTCTAGAGCCCGGAAAACGTACTGCGTGTCAAAAATAGGTGTCGGCATCACTTAACCGTAGTGAAGAGGGTTTTGAGGGTAACGTTTATAGAGCGCCTTGGTCATCCCCTGAGGTTCTAGTTCTATTAAAGCCAGGATACCGCTCGTTCTGCCCGTTGACCAGCATCCGCGGGCACATGCACTCCAGGACCCCGGTACGTGCACGCGGCTCCGCCCGCGGCGTCGGCCGCCCCCCCAGTGAAAACAGTAAGGTGAAACACGGCTCGCTGGATGTGGACTTTGTGTTCCTCCGCTCAGGAAATGAGACATTCCGCAGATTCCGCGCGATGTTCCCTCACCTTTCCTCACCCCGGAGGTGAAACCGGAGAAGTATGGCGAGGAAGCAACAACAAGGGAGAAATGTCATGAATGTGGAGATAGCCGGGGAAGGGTTTTTGGAAAGCGGTGGGAGGGTTCGGGGTCGCCGGAGAGTCATCGGTTAACAGCGTGGCGATTAGCCCACGGGGAGGCCATTGAGTGGTCGTGGTCGGACGAAGGGACAAAGCTCGGATCCCTCGCTTCGATCGCCCGACCGCTTTACCATCGACGTCCAATCCCGTAACTTGATTGTTCATTCAACAACTAGCTGGCGTTTTGAGCTTCTCTTTCTCGCCCTCTCTCTCTGTCTCTCTCTCTCTCTCTCTCTCTCTCTCTCTCTCTCCATCTCTCTCTCTCGCTTTTTCCAATCGGTGGACAATATCCCAAATCAATTGACGGCTACTTAACAGCGGAGGGGAGCGCCGCGGTCACACAGAGAGGGGGAGCGGGAGGAGGGGAAATGAAAGGAGGGAGGGGGGAAAAAGAGAGGGAGTGAAGATAAGGAGAAGGAGAAAAGGAGCATACGGTGTCCTCGCAAGGTTTTATTTTTAGGTCCCTCTCGCCGCTCGGCGACAGAGAGGAAGTGGCGGGGCTCTGTCCCTCTTTCGCACTCATCCTCTCTTTCATTCTTGTTCTCTCCATTTCCCGCTTTCGCTCGCACCTACTCCGTCCGTCTCTGTCGGTATCGCTTTGTCTCCCCTTTGCCCTCCCTCACCCCCTCTTTCCTATGTTGTTTTGTTTTTCTTATTTGTCTTTCTCCACATCCTCCACTTTCTTTCTTTCTTTGTGTGTGTGTGTGTGTGTGTGTGTGTGTGTGTGTGTGTGTTTGTGTGTGTGTGTGTGTGTGTGTGTGTGTGTGTGTGTGTGTGTGTGTGTGTGTGTGTGTGTGTGTGTGTGTGTGTGTGTGTGTGTGTGTGTGTGTGTGTGTGTGTGTGTGTGTCAGAATGTCTACATAGAGGGCACAGTAGGCACATCTTTCATGGCGGGGTCAGGTACGTAAAAGATTGTTATGGGAGAGAGTAATAAAATAATATTTGACTTCCAATCCGATTCTTTGAATTTCTGAATTGATATAAAAATTGTGATACCGACACTTTGTTTTAAAACGAACCACGACAGTCGCAAATGATTTGAAATATTAAATTTCTGTATTGGGCCACATTTTTTCCGTGATCTATTTTTGTAATCCACGTCAGATGGTTATTTGTTATTGGACCTCTGTGCTAGTTATGGATTGGCCATAACGAACACCATGTTCGAGCATAGAGTGGCTCATAAGTGTACGTGGTACCAGACCACATTAGGTCAAAGATGATCGACTTTGTGGTCGTGTCATCAGATCTGCGGCCGTATGTCTTGGACACTCGGTGAAGAGAGGAGCAGAGCTGTCAACTGATCACCACCTGGTGGTGAGTTGGATCAGATGGCAGGGGAGGCTGCCAGACAGACCTGGTAAACCCAAACGTGTAGTGAGGGTGAACTGGGAACGCTTGATGGATGCCCCTGTCTTTGAGGTCTTCAACTCCCACCTTCAGAAGATTTTTTCGCGCATCCCGGGGGAGGTTGGGGACATGGAATCCAAGTGGGTCATGTTCAAAACCTCCATTGCAGAGGCGGCTGCTAGGAGCTGTGGTCGGAAGGTCGTCAGTGCCTGTCGTGGTGGCAACCCAACAACCCGTTGGTGGACACCAGCAGTGAAAGAAGCAGGCCTTTCGTGCTTGGCTGGCCCAGGGGTCTCCCGAGGCAGCAGACAGGTACCGGCAGGCTAGAAGGGCTGCAGCTTCGGCGCTCACTGAAGCAAAAACCCGGGTGTGGGAGGAGTTCGGGGAGGCTATGGAGAAGGACTTTCGGTTAGACTCAAGGAAGTTCTGGCAAACTGTTCGGCGACTCAGAAAGGGAAAGCAGGGCTTGGATCAGGCTGTGTTCAGCCAGGGAACTGAGAACTGCTGACCTGGACTGGGGATATTGTCGTGCGGTGGAAAGAGCTCTGGAGCTGAGGAACTCCTGAACCTGATCAATACGTCCTCAGGGGAAGAGGCAGAGTCTGAAGACTCGGGGGAAGTCTCATCCATATGCCTGGCAGAGGTCACTGATGCAGTCAAAAAGCTCCTCGTGGCTAGGCGCTAGGGGTGGACGAGATTTGCCCTGAGATGCTGAAGGGCTCTGGACATTGTTGGGCTGTCTTGGCTGATACGCCTCTTCAGTGTCGCGTGGATGTCAGGTACAGTACCTATGGAGTGGCAGACCGGGGTGGTGGTTCCCATTTTTAAAAAGGGGGAATGGAGGGTGTGCTCCAATTATAGGGGTCTCACACTGCTCAGCCTTCCCGGGAAAGTCTACTCCAGGTTGCTGGAAAGGAGGCTCCGGCCGATTGTCAAACCCCAGATTCAGGAGGAGCAATGCGGATTCGGTCCTGGACGTAGAACAGTGGACCAGCTCTTTACCCTTGCAGGGTTGCTGGGGGGGTCGTGGGTTTTGTTGGCTTCATCAGCGACCTCCAGCAGGCACTGGGGCGGTTTGCAGCCGAGTGTGAAGCGGTCGGGATGAGAGTCAGCACCTACAAGTCTGAAGCCATAGTTCCCTGCCGGAAAACGGTGGATTGCTTCCTCCGGGCTGGGAGCGAGTTGCTGCCCCAAGTGAAGGTGTTCAAGTATCTCGGGATCTTTTTCACGAATGAGGGGGAAATGGAGCATGAGATGGACAGGCGGATCGGTGCAACGTCAGCAGTGATGCGGGCGTTGTACCGGACCGTTGTGGTGAAGAGGGAGCTGAGCTGGAAGGCAAAGCTTTCAATTTACCGGTCCATCTACGTCCCAACCCTATGGTCATGAACTTTGGGTAGGGACCAAAAGAACGACATCCCGAATACAAGCGGCCGAAATGGGTCTCCTCCGTAGGGTGGCTGGGCTCAGCCTTAGAGATATGGTGAGGAGCTCGGACATCCGGAGGGAGCTCGGAGTAGAGCTGCTGCTCCTTCGCGTCGAAAGGAGCCAGTTGAGGTTGTTCGGGCATCTGATCAGGATGCCTCCTGGACTCCTTCCTTTTGAGCTTTTCCAGGCACGTCCAACTGGTGGGAGACCACGGGGTAGACCCAGAACGCGCTGGAGGGATTATATATCCCAGCTGGCCTGGGAACGCCTCGGGGTCCCCCTAGGAGGAACTGGAAAACGTTGCCGGGGAGAAGGGGGCCTGGAGCTCCTTGCTCAGCCTGCAGCCACCGCAACGGATAGGCGGTGGAAAATGGATGGATGGATGAACATCAGATGGTATGCATTTTATACATCATGTAGAAAATAGAATCGTGACCCCTTGTATCCAGAATCAAATCGAAATATAATAAATTAGGTATGAATCCAAAAAAAGAAATAATTAATGGATTAAAAATGGACTAATATAGTTTTTATAGAGGTACTCCTCACTTAACAACTGAGTTCCGTTCCTGCGACCAGTTGTTTAGCAAATTGGTCGATAAGCGAGGACCCGCCCTCTTACCGTTATTTCAGTCTTGGAGATTGCGAACGCTAGTGTCGTATCGGCCATTTCTACACAGTTTTTTTTTGTTGTATGTCCCTGAAACTGCAAAAATGAGGTACCTGCTCGGATAGAATGCAAAGGGATAAGTTCAATAGATCTAGACCATTGGTTACATAAAGGCAGGGGGGAGAGGAGGAGAGGAGGGAAGGAAGGTAGGAAATAGTGTGCTTGTGCCGCGTGTGTTTGTTTACGCTCACCGGGCTGCCGCTGGAAATAGACGCCCGCCCACCTGCGAGGGCATCGACGTCCACACGGAAAGTCTTCCGCCCCCGCACACACACACGCACACACACACACTGACACAGACACAAAGTGTCTTTTAATGACGGTCCTAATGAGCCTTGACCCGCTCACCAGCTCTACGAACGCTCCCGTCTGCAACGTCTTCTCCGTTCGGGAACATTTGGGGAGACGCCTGTTCGGCAGCAGGTTTCACCTCTTTGCCGTCTTTGAGTCGCTCTCCCAGTTTCAGGCGGGAAAGGTTTGCTCCACTTTTCACGCCGCGTGGCGGATTTCAGCGCTCACGTCGCCCGCTGATGGTCGCAAACACACACGGAGACACACGCACACACAAACACAGACAAACCAAATATTTCTCGCAGCTGTTTTATTATTGCAAAAAATATTGCAATACAAAAGTATACGCATTTTTCCCCGTGGCACCCAGGTGCAGCGAGGGAGATAAACGTGGCAGGAATGAAGGATGTCCAGTTTGTGGTAGCGCTCTTTCCCTCCTCTCTAGGGGTTTTTGTTTACCTCCAGTCCACAGAAACGGACAATATTTGGGCCGGCTGGCTGGCAGCCATCCACGTAGGAACCTCGCTCTGTGGCACTTTGTGTAAATAAATAATTACTCCCGGGTACCGTCGCCGCTCCCACCGCCTCTGCTTTTGTTCTCACGACGGGCGTAGGATCACTAAAGTGAAATAGATTCCGGGGTGTTAGTGAGTCCGGCTGTGGCCCTGGTGTCCACAGCCCAGAGCAGGGCGGGGTTAAGAGATTGAGAGGGCGCGGACATCAATTGGAGAGAGAGTAGGAGACAAACGCTACCGAAGAGGCGGAGATAGGCGCTCGACGGACGGAAAACACTCACCTTCGTACGGGGGCCCGAGATCCCTACCCGGTGTTTCTACCTCGGCCGGAGGGACTGCGGGTCCTTGAAACGCAGGCATCTGCAGTGTCCTGCTGAAAGACCCTTTGGGTGGATCTGTTGAAAGTCAAAAAGTCAACGCGAAAGTTAATGTTTCTGAGCTGAGGGGAGACGGAGAGAAGTGTGGGGGTGTGTCCTGCATCAACGCTTTGAGGTATCTCTTATGCGTCCGTGGATTTGTGTTTTTCTTCTCGCTGCTTCCTGCTTTCCCCTTTGCGGGGTTCCCGGGGACACCACTGCCGTCGCGAACGTGTGTCCCTCGGCTAATCTCCAGCGGTCTCCCCAGCGCTTGAACTCCTCCTCGTTTTTAAAGAGGTGTGTCGAGACGTCGACTTCGGGGTTACGGTGCTTAGCGTTGGAACAGCTGTGCACGGCGCCCCCCGGACCCGAGAAAGAGAGAAATGAAGGACGGAGGGGCGACACAAAGCGAAGCGAGGCCAAACTGCTTTCGTAAGATTTCTCAAACAATACAAATTATAATCGGGAGGTTTCGAAATCTCTTCTTTCCGAACCGAGAGGGTCCAAAGGCCACTGTTCCGTTTGAAAGATCTGTTGTTTATCTTCCGCTTTTCCGAACCCGCCGCGCCCACGTGTTTACGTTTCATATGTCCGCGGCGTAGCGTTGAGACCCCACGGCCTCCCGGGATACTAAGTATGAAGTGGAGGACAGAGCGGAGGACGGAAAGGAAAAGAACAGCATGGGACTGTTCACCTGTGCTTGTGGTCGTCTTTGAAAGCCCGGTATGATGTGATCCGTGGGAGAGCCAAGTGGAACAGCGTGGAGTGCACAGGGTTTACAGCCCCCCTGAGGTCCACACAGACGTCCTGAGATTGTGTGTGTGTGTGTGTGTGTGTGTGTGTGTGTGTGTGTGTGTGTGTGTGTGTGTGTGTGTGTGTGTGTGTGTGTGTGTGTGTGTGTGTGTGTGTGTGTGTGTGTGTGTGTGTGTGTGTGTGTCGTGCTCTAGAGATAGAATGGCCCGAACGCAGCGGCATGGGAAAATAACCACTGAATTAGGGAGAAGAAACAGGTCTGACTTGGCGACCCTGGTTTCCTGATCACGATCCCTGTTTACTTGATTGCATCCCTGTGGTGGGAGAGAGCTGTTCAAACAGCGAGAGAGAGAATGAGAGCGAGCTGCACGCGAGATCATAAAGTCTCGCATGATTCTCTTCCTCCTGCTTGCCTTCTGTATCGTCCTTTCTTTTTCCTTTGCCCCCCCGCTACCCCCCTCAATTAGCTATGAGGTCTCATTAGTGGCAACTTTGGCCTAAGCTGTGAAGTGCTGCAATGATCTCTCTCTCTCTCTCTCTCTCTCTCTCTATCTCTCTTTCTCTCTCTCTCACAAAATAAATACACAAACCAACCGATTTGTGCATGTTAATTTAGCTTTTCCACATTGTCTGCCCCCTTAAGCCTTGTCATGTTGTTCTTCTGTCTTCCTACCTGGCTTGATGTGTGCCATTCAAATGGAACAGGGCTGTGCTGGGGTCTGCTTTATGCTGGATTATTGATGGAGTGTACGGGGCGGACGGCCTCAGTCCCCTCGACCATGATGTTCCCTGGGTAGTCGTCATTTATCTGATCACCTAAGCGGGCTCACTTTCTCTAGAAATGTTTTTTGTATTGTATTGCTGTCGTCACGCTATATATATATATATATATATATACAAATTGTTACATAAATATGATAACTTAGTAAGTATGATGGAGTTAATTTTAAAAAGACGTTAAAAACTCAATAACTATTTTTTTATTTGAGCCGGACTGATATATTGGTTTTGCTGATATATCAGCCATTATTTGGCTTTACTTGTCTGTTTTACACTACTTTTAAGTTACACACCAAAATAAGCGCAGTCCAACTAGGCATTATAACTCCATCCATGTTTGTTTACACTCGCGTTCAGACACGGCTCTCCGACAAAAAGCAATGCTGCGTTCATGGAAAACCTCGGGAAAACATTTATTTATTTTTTTCGGAGGGGATGACGCGTTCATCATCTTTTACAGTTTTTTATCGATCAGAAGAGTTCTTTGTGTGTTTAATTTTGCTTATTTGTTTTGTTATTGTGGCAGTTTCGCCACCACACACCATCCAAGTGGCGTTTTGGTCTATGGTACACACAGCAGACTGTGGTCTTTGCATGGAAAGCTCATCTCGCCTATGAACCCCCTTTATCTCGAGGCATATTTTGCTGATAACTTCACCATAAAGAAAAAGAAACAGTCCTCTTTGAATAATATTGGATAAGAATGGAGACTAGAGTGTTTAGTAATGGAACGGTAGGTCCTGTTGCGCATCTTGACACCTTTTTACGAGCATATAATCAGCACTCTAGGAACAGGCTATAGCGTTTTTGGTCCAAATAGCTGTTGGATGCTGTTGCTAACCACCACCACAAACTCCCATTAAAAATTATTTCCACCCCTTATAATTCACTTTCTCTCTCGAACAATAGTGTAATGAGGTTGAAAATTGGGTTTGCCAGGAACGGCCAGAGGAAGGCGACGATTTAAATGAATAAGCAGGTGCCGCGTCGTACCCATAATATTTTGACGGAGACAGCAGTTCTGAGTCATTACGCAGGGAGATTCATTTCTGGAGTGTTTTTTTACGATTGCAACTACCACATTTGAGAAAATGTGCCGTGGAGAAAGTCTCAGAATGGGGCTCGAGAGTAGACAACAACCCTGCGGAAGTGCATTCCCAGCATTACCCAAATGTAATTATTTTGTTGATTTTCTAATCTTATTTGTATGATTACTGACGTTTTGCATTTTGTCCTCGTCTGCACTCTTTTCATCCGGTCCGTGAGCCAGCAGCGAATGCCGTGATTCTTGCGATTCTGGTCCCGGTGCCCCCAAAATGTGCCTTGGCTGCAGACAGGTGTTCTACATGGGTTGAAAACCACCTCTCTATCCAAGTCCTGTATTTCAATGCATTCGCTGGGTTCCTACGTCGTGCTCTGCCGACCCGGCGGTGAGACGTGGCTACCATTGCAACAAATGTCAAGGTCAAAGATTAATGTCGGGGAATTCATCATCCAGGCCTGTTCTGTTTTGGGTCGTTGACCGCGCTGGAACAGTGTTGTATAACCATGTCTTCTTACAGGATGGGGCCACAGATGTCTAACCTCAAGCTTTTTTTTCTCCCAGTTCTCTCCTCCGTGCTGGTTGTGTGTCCAATTCTCCTTCGTTTGGCCGCCATGCCAAGGTGTACTTTCTCTGAGCCCATTTTCTCTTATTTATCTCTTATTTATCTCTCTCTCTCTCTCTATCGGTTCATCTCTCTTCACCGTCCCTAACATCCTTTAATCCTCCCCTTCATCTCTACCTGCCGGCCTCTGCGCTCGATTCCTCCACTCGGTTCCTCCACTTCTCCGGGCGGTGTTGTGTCTCGCGTGGGATTCTGCACCTTCCAGCTGATAATTAGAGAGGCTTTGGCTTGGTTTCATGGCCGCCAGGCACCCACACTCCCACTCCCACTCCGCAGCCCAGGCAGGACAGTGCTGTCCTCAGACGGCCCCAGCAGCTGGAGAGAGTGAGAGCGAGAGAGAGAGAGAGAGAGAGGGGGAGGGAGAGGGAGGGAGAGAGCGCGAGATCTTCCATCTGAGCCATTCTTTACAGTAGATGTGACTGTGCTGAAGGCCTCAGACGGGTCGGAGAGGAGGTGGGAGACTGGGGAAAATAGGGCAGCCGAGGACGCCGCCGGCACTCCTCTCTCTCTCTCTCTCTCTCTCTCTCTCTCTACTCCTCCCTCCATCCATCCCTCTCTCACTTCATCTCTCAACCTCCTCTGCTTTTTTTTTGGCTCGGAATAAATTACCCTGCGCGCCCAAATCTTCTCTTCCGCAAGCAACGCCTAGATCGCTGGCTCTGTCTCTCTCTCTCTCCCTCTCTCTCTCTCTGCACTTCATCTCCTTTCTGACTGTCTCCCTCTTGTTCTGTTTTATTGGCTATAATCTCTGTCTCAGGTTCCCTCTTCAGACTTACAAGCTTGTGTAAATCTCGCTCCAGTTTAAGGCACTATATTTTCCTCTCTCACTCTCTCTCTCTCATGCTCTCTCCTTTTTACAAGCCATCCACTGTTCTTTCATTGAGGGAATTTAGTGGAACTAAAGCGCGTTTTCATTGCATGTCTTTTCTTCTCACGGAGGGGCCTAAATTAACTCTATCTGCCTGGGTCGTTGACAGTCGCAGGGGCGAGCGATAACGTCGGAGACTTCCTGTTTCACACGCTCCGCCGGTTAATTGTCTGGCAGGGATTTTTGGGTTGCTGTCACATTCAAATACAAAGAAGTCGTTTTGTGTTCCGGTACGCTTAATCAATCGAGTGGCGTGTTAGCAGTCCCCGTGCCGTTAATGGCAAAATACAAGGTTGAAAGTTAAGGCAACAACCAAGTGAAAGTCCCTCCAATAATGGGGGCCGAGTGGGCTGTCAAAGCATGGAAGAAGGAAAACAAAGCCTAACAATTTGCTACACCGAAAAAGTGAAAGCTTTGTACTGCGATGCAATACTTTTGTCTGGAAACGGCCGTATCCTGGGGATTCTACTGCTCCCTATTATGTCCCTGACGGAATTCTGCTTCCGAAGGTTTTTCCTCATGGGTTCTACAAAAGGCAGGACACGAGGAGACAGATGATACAATGTCAGGCCGTGGGTCGAGAATTTCAGTTTTCCTCGCCAGTCAAACAGATCGGGGGACGCTTGGGAGTGGCGGCTTTTAACGTGGTGATTTGAGTCCGGCGGAGAATCACTTTGGGAAAGTGGTCGCGGCCTTGGCCGTCTGCCACAAAGGGTTTTGTGAGTCAAAAGGTCAAGGCAGGCTAAAACCATCTGTGTACCGCGGCCAGAGACTAATTACAGAGCACAGGCTTTTCCGTGCTTTCCGAAGGGAGGATACTTCACTTAGTGTGTGTGTGTGTGTGTGTGTGTGTGTGCGTGTGTGTGTGTGTGTGTGTGTGTGTGTGTGTGTGTGTGTGTGTGTGTGTGTGTGTGTGTGTGTGTGTGTGTGTGTGTGTGTGTGTGTGTGTGTGTGTGTGTGTGTGGCGTGCAGCACGTGTGTGTTTTTAATGGGTCCCTTCAGTGGCTGGTGGTCTTGCTGGATAATCCACTCATTAGGTGCATCAGCGGTGGATTATCTACACTTATACAAACGTACACACACATACATACTAATGCTTTCAATACGGACACACACACAATACCACACATCCACACAATCATGAAGTCCTATTGCACAAACCAAGACAACAACACTCATTACAAATTGTTGAACAACACATTGACAATGCTGCTCTCTCTCTCTCTCTCTCTCTCTCTCTCTCCTTTTTCCTTCCCCCAGGCAATGATTTGTTCCTGGTTGCGGTCCATGAACTTGGCCACGCGCTGGGTCTAGAACATTCCAACGACCCCACGGCCATCATGGCGCCATTCTACCAGTACATGGACACAGACAACTTCAAGTTGCCCCTCGACGACCTGCTGGGCATCCAGAAGATTTATGGTGAGGGCCCTAGAATGCACGATCGATTTTGAATTTCTTCTCTTTTATTTATTTTATTTTATTTTTCAAAATGTGGATGTGATTGAACTCCTAGTTTCTTCAGGCGCGAGGCAGCACTACCATTAAAATACAGAAAACGGCCTGAGTGGTTCAGACACTGGATTCAAAAAAATAATAATAATAAAAATGGCGGCGAAGAAAAGCGAAATATCTCCTTGCACTAAAAGATTAAAGCCTCCCTTATTTATTCCCAATGTTTCAACGAAAAAGCGGTCGGCCATAAAGGCGGTATTTTATCCTTTGCATAAATAAGGGAGCTTTAATTTTTCAGCGCGCAGACTTTTGCCTTTCCTGCGAAAATCAAAAAGGAATCACGTTGAATTCTAATGTCCCCCGCTACTGATCCCAAGGATCCCCTAATGCGTTTTAACGAGCCTCGGATCCGGGGCATAGAGACAAACCTCTGATGTCGAACAAATTCCACAGGGTTTAACTAATTAAACCCTGCTTAAGCTGCGTTTTGCTGGAACAATTTAAAGTGCAATGGGTTTGACTCGTTCCGGGTCCCGATTGTGGCTTGACCTCTGGATCGGCGATCGGTGTTTTCCCCGTCGCCATCTACGCTTCGGGGTAAGACGTGGTGCCGGGATATACCGCTACAGCTCAGACCCGGTAGCAATCTGGTCAGATACCGAAACTGTGTCTCGTCCCAGAAGGACAGTGGCGCATGCGTGTATGCGCGCGCACACACACACACACACACACACACACACACACACACACACACACACACACACACACACACACACACACATTAACAGGTACACAAGGAGATGCCATCTGCTGACATGGTCAAGGCAACTCCCTCTGGGAGTGACAGACCTGGGCAAGTGATCAAATCTCTCACCATCCCTTTCCCCCTCTATCTCTCTTTCTCTCTCTCTCTCTCTCTCTCTCTCTCTCTCTCTCTCTCTCTCTCTCTCTACCCCCCCCTCTGGCTTTGAAGAGGTCAAGGGCAGTACAGCTGTCAGGTCTGCTCCCTTCCCTCTGCCCTGAGCGCACGTACACACAGTACCAGTCAAAAGTTTGGATGTACCTACTCACTCAAGGGATTTTCTTAAATTTTTACTATTTTCTACATTGTATGATAATGGGGAAGACGTCAAAACGATTTAATAACACGTATGGAATTGTGTAGTGACCAAAAAAAGTGTTTTTTGAAGAAGAATCTTTATTTGTCACACAGCACACACACCACAACACATGCATTCATGCAGTGACGGCGACCAACACACACACACACACACACACACACACACACACACACACACACACACACACACACACACACACACACACACACACACACACACGCTTCAAATGGTGGCTGGTGAAATTAGTTCTCTGCATTTGAGCCATTAATTAAGTATTTTATATTTGAGATTCTTCAAAGTAGCGGCTCTTTGCATCGATGACAGTTTTTCACACTCTCACTCCGTCATGCGGCTTCATGAGGTCGTCACCTGGGATGCCCCCCCAACACTCTTGAGGGGGTTTCCACATGCGCTGAGCACTCGTTGGCAGCTTTTCCTTCACACTGCGGTCTGACCCGTCCCAAAGCATCTCCGTTGGGATCGGTCATCAGGTCAAATGATCGCTTTCCTTTTCGATCAAATGGCCCTCACACAGCCTGGGGATGTTAGTTGTTTATTTTTTTTGGGTCATTGTCCTCTTTAATTGACTCCTAAGGTGGAGATGGTACAGATGCATGATTTAGATAGAGCTCAAATCTGATTCTGAAATCCCGACGTGTTCGAGTCAGCGAGGGTTGTTGACCCAAGTGAGAAACACTTACTGTACGGTGAACCGTGGGAGGAAAGGCGCTGGAGTCGAATGAACTCGATCCAGCAGATAGGACAATAATAGCTTGCCAATATTGTGGTCAGCGGTCAGCTGTGCTGCTTCAGAGGAGGGGAGGTTGTGTGTGTGTGTGTGCGTGTGCGTGCGCGTGCGTATTCGCGGGAGTTAAGCCATTCAACAAAAGTAATGTTAGGGGATGCGCCGTACCTCGGCATAAATGTCAGCACTCCCTCTCTCTGTGTCTACTCTATTCTGTCGCCAGTCAATACATTTCCAATTGTATATGATAAATAATTAATATATGCATAAATGACAGACTAGGAAAAAAAAAAAAACATAAAATATAACAAAGCGTATTGCGCCCGGAACATAATGGAAAGTCCTTTTTATCTATCTGACAATTAATTACAAAATAATGAGGTTGTTTTATGAAAAAAAATGGAATTTCACCCTTTTAATATATGCGTCCCACACAGAGCATTAGGCATCATAATCCTTACATGTGCTCATCCAGTTAACCCTGTGTCCTCCCTCGCTCGCGTAATTGCAGAATTCCGTGGATCCACAAATCCGGGTTGCATTTCAGCAGATTTGATCCTGTCAACTAAAAGGAATCAGATCGGCTGAGTGGACTGGATCGCTGCCCAATTAACCGTTCGTTTTGTCTTTCAGTGTGGTGGGTTTGTGCGTTCTCTCCTTGGCAGCCTCATTATTTTATCATGTTATCATCTATTAATGAGGGTTTTTTTTTTTTTTATCTTTAATGAGTATTTAATTCATCACTCCATTCATTTAGCCAGCCAGTCAGTCATTTGACTCCTAAATAAGTCACATTAATGCCAAAATGAAATATATGAATGACATCCAATGAGTAAAGAGTAGATGACTGGAGTGACTAGATAAATACATTTTTGGAAATCTTGTTTTCAGAAATATCCATATACATGTGGACAAGACCTAAGTGACTCATTTAGGTCACGGTTTGAGCAGGCGGCAATTCATTTGTGGGTCAAAACAACCCCCGTCTTATTTTTGCATGTGAAAACATGATTGTGGCCATGGGAGGGGGAAGGACAACATGCAAAGGCGAAAAAAAAATGCCACGCACTATGGAATTTAGAATGCCACCACTTGGCACCAAATAAAAAAAATGTATCCCTAACACGATGGTTTTCTGTCCCAACAAGTACACTTTCACTTCAATTTATCTTTGTCCTTAAACCACCTCCATCATAGCAGGGAAAACACGTCCTGACAGCTGAGAATGTTACTGTGACATAGTCTTCCCCCTGTGTTCAATAAGAAAGGAAGCTCACATATCTTTTCAATTCATGCTGCTGACTTGTTTCCCCACAACAAGTAAGTGACTTTCAGCCTGATGTCCCTAAATTTGTCAATTATTGCAGGGGAAACGCAAGGATTTCCTTACAATTTTACATTTTCATTAAACACTTTAAATCAAAAATAACTACTGTCCGACAATCATTTTATGTTTTATATTTATTTGAGACTGATAATTCCTAAAACAGGCAGGTGTGGATGGAGCGGTGGCGTATGTGTAAATGGAGACGCCAATACACATCTCCGCTCTGCTGTGTGTGTGTGTGTGTGTGTGTGTGTGTGTGTGTGTGTGTGTGTGTGTGTGTGCGTGTGCGTGTGTGTGTGTGTGTGCGCTCCACGGAGCCTGCAGCGGGCTCCCGCTGGCGCACGGATGCACAGGTTATTTACTTTGCCACGCGGATAATTTCCATCACACGAAAAACAAGGGCCAATTGCACTCAACTGCAAAACTTTATGGGCGTGTTTGCGCTGTGGTATCATTGGCACAATATCTTTTGTGAATTTGGACGCTGAGACTGCGCAGATAGCGGAAATATTAGGGGGGGGGATTTTGCGCAGCTCTAGATGCGATTATATCATGTGCAATAAACCTGACTCTTTTCGCTTTGTACCTTTTTCTACCTTTGCAGGACCCCCTGACAAGTTGCCGCAGCCCACCAAGCCTTTGCCAACGGCGCCCCAGCCCCGCTCCCACCCTCCCTCCGACCCCCGCAAGCCCGACAGACAGACGCGGCCTCCCAAGATGCCCCCGGGAGACCGGCCGTCCCACCCCAACGCCAAACCCAATATCTGCGACGGTGGCTTCAACACCCTGGCCATATTGCGGAGGGAGATGTTCGTCTTTAAGGTGAGACGCCGGGGAGCGCCAAACGGCAGCGGCTCCGGGGAGTGGGGGATCATCGGGATTCAAGCCGAGCGATTGGTATCCGAATCCTTAAAACTTGTTCAGTATTCCGAGACCGGCCTCGGCTGAAGGAACGAGGCCGGGATCGCGAGGTGGATACACATTTAAAAGATTCCGATGCCAACCGCTCTGTTTGACTCCCAATGATGGAAAAAATTAGGTTTAGGTTAAAAAAATAACCAGAGTTATGTGCACTGTCTGTGACTGGTGCACTGAGCTGTAATTAGACGGCGTGGTCAACTACGAAAGACCTCGCGAGGGGAAAAACGAGTGGAAGTGTAGCACACGCTCGCCTTGTAGCTTGAGCGGTATTACTGAACACATTAGTGTCCAAATCCTCTGCTGAGTAGTTGAAAAACATGTTAAGTCTACACCCGAGATTTCCCCCCCGGGAACAATAAAGTGGGAAAATTGGAAAAATGAAAGCTTTTGAGGAGCCCTTCCTGTCCAGGTTTTACCCTTGACACGGGCTCTGTTACCTTGCACAGAAAGAACGCTGTGCCTGGACCGCCAATGAAAGGCCTCACTCTGCAAAACAGAAAGAATAATCCAGTTTTATATGCCCCCCCACCCCCACCCGAAAAAAAGTCTGCGTGGTTTTCATTCCGATTCAAGAGAGAAGGTACACATTCCTGTCAATGCCTCTTTATCCTTGGTCTAAGCCTACGAGCACAAGACCTTGGCAGCACGCAGCAGAGAGAGAAACCTTGGGGCAATACAAAGCTATCCTGTGTTCTCCATGGAAGACAGAGAGAGTGCCTGTGCTGCTTTTGTGCGCGCGCGTGCGTGTGCGTGCGTGCGTGCGTGCGTGTGTGTGTGTGCGCGCGTGCGTATCTTTATATCTGTGAGTGTATTTTCCTGGGGATATAAATAGACAGCATTCATTGGTTCAATAACAGGCTTGTAGAACTTGGGAGGGAAAATAACCCTCCCTCTCCATCTCTTTCCTCGGTTTGGCCGTTTTTAACACAAAAGGAAAATGTGTCTCTTCACGTTGCAATATTAAACCGGGGGGAGCTGGATTTCAGTGCGAAACAGATGGACTTCAGTCTACCCCAGGTCTGCTCACCTGTGGACAACGCGAGCCACAGCTAGCTTCGAAAGCCGGCTTGGCCTCTCAGTACTAGTCAAAATTACGCCGGGAATTTGCTCCAGCTGGACATAAGAGACGTAAGATTTACAGTATTGTAAACACAACCACCCTCTATGATCCGGGCCTGTCCTGGGATGAGGGCTGAGCGTAAGAGACTGACTGGACCCTGAGATATAGTCGACACATGGAGGTTGAGCAGTTGACCTGGCTCCCTATGAGGAGAAGCCGCGGTGGGGGTCTAGATGGGATTGGGTGACATGATATGCAAATGAAATCAGGAGAGGCTCGATGGAAACAAAAAAACATTTAATAAGAAAAATAAAAGATTCAATAAGTCAAAGTTTGTGACCAAGGCACTTTGAGGGCCGTTCTGGCTCTGTTCTGGCCGGTTCTGGCCCGGTGCCTAATCTCGAACCGGTTCTTTGTGTTTGGACAGCAAAGGAACCGGCTCCCTGCCAGGAAAACTGGTTCCAGAGCGGCACCACTTGGCTGCCGGTCTAGAACCAAGAACCGCTCACATCAGGGGCCGGAGGCGGGGACAACCGAGACCGGCCGAAAACTTTGTGACCACCGTTTTTGTGACCGCTTTAGCATAGACGTAAAATCTAAACAGTGGTCAGTGGAGGAGACAAACTGTCTAGTGCTTGAATTACTTGAGCTTGAATTTTTAAAACACGCAAGCTGCAAGCTCCAGCTCGCAGGCAGTCCGGCCCGGTTTTCAAGGGTCACGACAAAATGTTCCTGGTTTTCACCACAAATAAAATAATAATTATAATAATAATAATAATAATAATAATAATAATGTTAAACTTTTTTTCAGCGCTTACATAGACATTTGTCATGTTATGTCCTAGGGCTGGACGATATGGCCAAAAATGTTATCACAATATTTTTTCTATATTGATCGATGTTGATTATTATCACGATATATATTGAATAGTAATCATGTGCAATTTACTGTTTTAAGTGTATTCTCATGGCTTTACGTTAAACACTGAATATATACAATCATATAAAAAATATGTAAACCAAGAAAATTGATAAATAAATCATAAATAATATATCACTATATATTATATACATTCAAATATATATCATCATTGCCGTCTGAGAACAGTCCGAAAAGTTCCTGAATCTGCGGCGCTCTGTGATTATATGCCTGGACATTTGGAGCAGACCGCAGGATGCTCACCACCCCTGTCGGACCAGTCGCCACTGAAAATCAAGGATTCTTTCTCTAGTTTCTAGCACCGGCCCAGAACCAGAACTAGGTTTGCGTTGCTGGAAAAGCGGTACAAGTGGTGATGGAGAACTGGAGCTTCTAGATGACCTCGCACTAGAACTGGGTGGCACCTGATACTGGTGGAGATGGGACCTGATAGAGATGTAGACCAGACCTGGTACTGGTGGCAATGGGGTCTGATACTGGTGGAAATGGGAGCTGATACAGCCACAGGATTGGTTGAGTGAAGTAACTGCAGGTGAAATCTCTAATGATCAGTTACTATGATGAGAAGTACAAGGGGATTTTCCTCGTTCCTTTGTGCGGTTAACTATGCATGAGTAGTTTTCAGTCAACAATTTGTTGTTACCATTTGATATTTGTTCATACGGTACATCTTTACAGGCCATCGGCTGCGTCAACGCTTCCCCTTTGTGTCTGAGATCATGGAGGCAAAATCCATGAGTGCTCATGGTTTCCATTCTGTCCATCAATTTCATGGGAGGATCTTATGATATACTGTAACGATCAGCCACAATATTAAAACCACTGACAGGTGAAGTCAATAATATTGATCATCTCTATATGATGACACGTGTCGAGGGGTGGGATATATTAGGCAGCAAGTGAACTGTCAGTTCTTGAAGTTTATGTATTGGAAGCAGGAAAAATGGGCAAGTGTAAGGATCTGAGCCACTTGACAAGGGGCCAAATTGTAATGGCTAGACGACTGGGTCTGAGCCTCTCCAAAATTGCAGGTCTTGTGGGGTGTTCCGTATACAGTGGTTATTACCTACCAAAAGTTATCCAAGGAAGGACAACCGGTGAACCGGCAACAGGGTTATGTGCGCCCAAGGCTCATTGAGCCTCATTGAGTGTGGGGAGCGAAGTCTAGCCCGTCTGGTCCGATCCCACCGAAGAGCAACTGTAGCACAAATTGCTGAAAAGGTTAATGCTGGATATGATATAAAGATGTCGGAACACGCAGTGCATCGTATAGGGCTGCGTAGCCACAGACCGGTCAGAGTGCCCATGCTGACCCCTGTCTTCTGCGGAATGCGCCTACAATGGGCACATGAGCGTCATAACTGGACCATGGAGGTTGGTGGCCTGATCTGATGAATCACGTTTTCTTTAACATCATGTGGATAGCCGGGGGGTTGTTTACCTGGGGAAGAGATGGCACAACTATGGGAAGAAGGCAAGCCGGCAGAGGCAATGTGATGCTCTGAGAAATGTTCTGCTGGGAATCCTTGGGTTTTGGCATTCACGTGGGTGTTACTTTGACACGTACCATCTACCTAAACATCGTTAAGCGGGTCAGAGCTGTTCTGGTAGCAGGAGGGGGTCCTACACAATATAAGGCCCGTGGTTTTAATGTTGTGGTTGGCTCAGTGTGTGTGTGTGTGTGTGTGTGTGTGTGTGTGTGTGTGTGTGTGTGTGTGTGTGTGTGTGTGTGTGTGTGTGTGTGTGTGTGTGTGTGTGTGTGTGTGTGTGTGTGTGTGTGTGTGTGTTAGATTATGCTCAGCATAAGGGTTTCCACAATATAACTGGTGTATCATGTTAACACTCCTGTTCATTCGCCATCTCCCATGATAGAGGAAGCAGCCCAACTATAACACAGTCTATCTGGAATCATAATCAGTGTTTGCGTTCCTCCAGATCTCCGCGGCTTGATGTATTCCCCCCCAGACCAAGCCAAGGTCTTGATAGAGATTTAAGATCTTGTTTGATTGATCGCTGACAGAAGGAGAACACCAACCAGCGGGAAGAGTCGTTGACCGTGTTATCTTAAGTTTTCTCCCCTCGTTTTGACATTAATTTCATCTTTATCTCTTGCTCTTTTGCATTGTAAATAAGCACGGAATTAAAAAACAATTGTATTTTGCTTGGTTGATTGTTGGATCAACTGTTCAGTTGGTGCTGGGGGTTCAATTGGCTTGGCATTGCTCTGTTTCCCACTTGGTTGTTTTGGAAAGGCTGAGTCTGGCCCAAGCCAAGTCATTATAACAAAGAGCCCAGCAGCCCCTGAGGCTCACAGGTGGTCCCGTAATGTAAATGGAGGGTTTTGGGGGGGGGTTGTTTAGACTTTATCTGGTGAAATATAAAAGATATTTTCACATGGTTGCCTACGTGGCAGAGGCTGTATTTGGACATATTTTGGAAACCAGCGGGGCTATGCTCAAATTGATTCACTTGTGTCTCGTCTCATTCGTCGAGCGTCAGCCGATGCTCTCAAAAGGGTTTGATACGGGAGTGGAGTAACTCCCATCTGCATTTCAGCATTTTAGCACAAGACCAAAAATCTTGGTCCTTCAATTGAGTGGAACCAATTGGACGGTGAAAGTAAAGCCCGGGCAGAGGGAGAGTAATTATACTCAATTACACTTCTGTGTTTATTGAAAAGCCCCACAGACGTGGCAAACGACATTCAGTCAGCGGTGCACTCCCGAAGACGGCGCTTCCCGAGCCTTTGGATGTGATTCGTCCTGCTCCCTTTTATGCTTTTCGCTCGGAAGGGTATTGGGCACAACAGTTTTTCAGATTGCGCCACATCCATTTATATGCAGATGATGCATTTATGGTGCTTGGCTGTTTTTTATGATTTTACGATTTTTTATGGTTCAAAATGGGGAAATATTTGCAGTGCTGATAACAAATTCAGGGCCTGTAGCTGACTTCCACCCTATTTTCAGATTTTGCTTATAATGTAAATGAGGCAAACCTGAAGACCGTCTAACTTGATGGGTCTTTCCAGGTTACACGTTTTGCATAACCTGTCTCCCAACCATATAGTAACCTGCCTCATTTTTCTTAAGGACCATTTCAGCTGTCTATTTTTTAATTACAGGAACAATGTGTTTTTTTTCAGTGTTTTTGCCTTTGTGTGTTCATGTTCCTTAGTTTGGTCCTACGGAACGTGGTCCTGCATTTAGAGAACAAAGGTAAGCAGCAGACCCCAAAGTACCCTTCGAAGAACATAAAGGGCTCATTATAACCGCCCTGTAACGTCATAACACAACAAAAAAGTTTGTGTTATAATGAAGAAAGGCCAAAAATGTGGTCTTTCTTCAAGGCGAGGTCTGCCCAGAACAAACAAGGCCTAAAACGGAACTCGAGGGTTCAAGAGTGAAAAGGACAAGAAAAGGGAACTGCTGCCCTCCTCTCTTGCTTCCTCTTCCTCCTCCGACGAGGGTCAGGATTGTCCACTTGGCCGGCGATGTTTCGGACGGCCCTCCTCTCACTTTGATGTCCTGCGACGCAGACACGAAGATGGAGTCGATTCTTTCGGGCAGTTGTGAGAGAGAGAGAGAGAGAGAGAGAGAGAGAGAGAGAGAGAGAGAGAGAGAGAGAGAGAGAGAGAGAGAGAGAGAGAGAGAGAGAGAGAGAGAGAGAGAGAGAGAGAGAGAGAGAGAGAGAGAGAGAGAGAGAGAGAGAGAGAGAGAGAGAGAGAGAGAGAGAGAGAGAGAGCATCAGAGGAGCAGATGAGTAAAAGAGTGATGGAAAAGGTGTCACAGAAGGGTCTCTCTCTCCTTCACACACACATACACACTTGCTTTTCTGAGTGTTACATGGGGGGACAGTGAGGGAGGGGGGATTAATTTCCTCCTACAGCCACAAACTATTTACCTCTTCTCACTCGGGCGTGTGTGTGCGTGTGTGCGTGTGCGTGCGTGCGTGCGTGTGTGTGCGTGACACATTAGCCAAGCGAGGTGCTCCAACCCAGTTATCCACAGTCACACCCTGTACTGTCAAGATCTCACCTCTGCCGTTTAGCGCACACACCCGCTGACAGACAGGCCTCGATTCTGGTGAAGCCCAGACTTTAGTTTAACCTCAAAACTTGAGAGCCCCGGGCCTCCGTTCCCAAGGTTTCGGAAATCGAAAGACACAATTAATCACTGTCTATCCGTAGATCCCCGCGTTTGTTTGTTCCCCGTGCTTCACACACAGGAGAAATTAAAAAAGCTTCTGGCCTTGGTCATCTCCAAGGTCTCCTCTGTCGGTACTGTGTTATGTATCGCTGAGTTAATACGTTCTGCTCCCGATGGTTTCATCAAAGTTAATGTCGGGACTGTTGTTGCGCTCCGCACAGAAAGGCAAAACTTGTTGTAAGCGGTTGTGATTTGCACTTTTATATTAGTGCACGTCTTGTTGCTTGCTTTGGCTCTCTGAAAGCAGGGCCAGATTAGAAAGGGCCGTGTGATCCACACACCCTGCCTCTCTGGAACGAAGAAACATGAAAACACCGAGCCATAATTTCCCCCATTCCGCCGAGACCGGACTCGTTCATTTGATCATTCTCGACGTTCTTTAATTGTGAAAGCGGCCAGCTGAAAGGGTTCTACAGCTCCGGGCTGGCTCACATGGGCAGTATTTTTCACGGTGGGAGCGGGAAGGTGTCGGCGGGGTGGGGTGGCGGAGGGGGGCGGTGGGAAGAGAACATTTTCTCTTTTATGGACTCACAAGGATTTAAAAGGCTCCGATTTCACAGTTTGATCTGTTTTCAATTACTGAGCCGCGTCCTGTACAGAGGAAAATGCTGAACAATTGAAATCAATCAGAGTAGCGGGGAGTGAGAAAGAGTGGGGGGGGGGGGGTGTAATTGGATGGTAAAACAGGGGGAAATGAAGAGGAGAAGGAGGAAGACTCCAGAGACAGTGGGAACTACCTGAGAAACAATTGGATTAGACAGAGAGAGTGCAAGAGAGAGGGGGGTTGATAAATGTGGTGTGTATTTAGCTTTCACCGAAAATAAGACAGAGTTTGATGCTGGGAGCACTAGTTTCTCCCCCTTCTCTCTCTCTCTCTCTCTCTCTCTCTCTCTCTCTCTCTCTCTGTCTCATCGACTCGCCCTCAGAGGTCAGAGTTTTGTCGGCCCGGAGGCTAGGTTTGTGCGCGAGGCGAGAGCGGTCGTTCTGTGCCAAAGGGTGCGGCGTCTGGCTGAGGCCTAGTGGCTTTCACAGCTGGGGCTCCCCCCGGCTTCCTCCGTCGTCGGGTTTCAGCCAGCATCAAAAAAGGACACACCTTCCACTTGGCCACGCTCACCGTGTCCTCCCCAAGGAAATCAGAAAAACTCTGGCTTCTCATAAAGGCCCTAGCTAGCACTTTGACCCGCAGTACTTGATGGTTTTCGCAGCGAGTTCTTTAAAATTCTGTGTGCGCAGCACCGGTCGCGGTGGTTTTCTGAGGCAACCTGAGAAAGCACTGAGCACGGATCTCAAAAGGCCGCGCAGCTGTCAGACCAGCGGCCGCGCTCTGACTGTTGCCAACATTGGACAGGCTTTGTTGTAAGAGCAGCCAAGTGAGCAATCGGTCCGCCTTGACCTGTATCCCAGCATGCTTCGGTAAAAATGTAATCTACCACCCACTGCTTTATGCAAAACTTCCCATATATTTTTTCTTTTTGGCCCAAGGAAGCGGTGCCGGTTTCACATCAGCACCACAATCACAGGAGGAATTGAAACTTGAAGGCTATCTCTAAATGTTGTGTGAAATGAGGTGTTCTAATAGTGAAATAGTGTAAGTTGTACTACTTGCATATGGAATCGCCGGTGCTAATGTGCTCGTGATGGTAGAGGTGAATGTGGCTGTTTTTGAGCAAACCGATCCCACACCCAATGAGACACACCAACACAACCACCACAGCAACAGGCGTACGCCATGATGTAGGACTGACAATCCGAAAGATTTGATCATCTCACGTAAATAATTACGATTAACAATTTCATCGTCCTTTCTGTTCATTATGCAACTATTGTAATGTAATAACCACAAATGTTTGTATGTAATAACCAAAGCCATGATTATTGGACCATATCGATTTTGGTCAGATGGTTAATTTGCCTCAATTCAACATATGTGACCCACCCGAGATTAAAGGTAAATTTGTAAAATTTCATTTGAAAGTGGAGAATGAGAGCTTCAAAACAAGGTGTCACTTGTGTGAGTCAAGCAATATTTTTAAAGCTATGTCTTGTTAATGATGAGGGTGTGGCAAACTGTACTTCTGAGATAATCACCCACAAAGTTTCCCCCACACCTGGCTTTGTTCAGCCAGCTCCCACAATGCTTAGAGGACCAACAATGGAACATGGCTACTTGCCACTTGGCCACTTGACACCCTTCTGAATGGGGCAATCTCTGCATTGTTCTTGTGTTTATAGAGAATGTTGAACAAGGTTATTGACCCACAAAATCATTGTTTTTAAAAAAAAACCTTTTGTTAAGCAGTAGAAATATGCATGTTTTATAAAAGTGGAATTATTTTGAAGTTTAAAGGTGCGGACAACACAACAAAACAGTGGTATCTGCACCCCTCTAGAGTGAATGAGTGAACTTAATGTACAGGTTATCAATGAATGCAAGTACAGTATTAGTAATTAATATTAGTCTCTGTTTATCAACCTCAGTGTGTTGATCTCAATTTTACAAAACAATCGCGATTAGCTCAAATAATTGCGATCAGTGAGTCATCTAATACTTATAAGAGGTCTACACAGATGTATGTGATATTTTGCACATTTAATGTTCTCGTGCCCCCTGCTCTCCTCTCACGTACAGGACCACTGGCTTTGGAGAGTGAAGGATAATTCAGTGATGCCTGGCTACCCGATGCTCATCAACGTCTTCTGGCGGGGCCTCCCACCGAAGATAGACGCCGTCTACGAGAACAGCGAGGGAAAGTTTGTGTTCTTTAAAGGTGAGGACCGACTGCACACGAACCCACGCAACCGCATCCACTCAATCCTTTAAATGAATACCGGGGATACACTCTTTCATTTTTTTTTCTCTTGCGTATCACGTCTCACGACAACATCATTTCACGGTGTTGAGCCCTTTTACAGTGTCAGATTAAGAGCCAGATTGCAGAGCTCACGTAGAGTGGCTCTTGCTCAAGCGGATCTGAGATCTGTAAAATCCTGGAGGTCTTTATCGCGTCCAGGTCCGACGCCGACCATGCTCATCTCTGCAACTTTTGCACACAGAAGATGTGTCCACAAGCAGCGTGGGGTGCGTTCTGCTGGAGAAGCCGGCATGTCGTCCTTGTGAAATGCCTTCTCGCACTCTCGGCACTCTTACACAACACCAGTACCGCTGCTCAGAGATGTATCACTGTTGCCACATGAAAGTGCTTATGTTTTTTTCTTGTTTTTTTTTTTGTTTTTTTTTCCTGCAAGGACAGTGAGTTTTCTGTAGTAGAGAGTAGAGATGGATTTCAGTACGCGAAAGGAGGCTTCTCTTCTCTTTGTTATTTAAAATTACCCCTGGCCGTTCTCCCGATGATAGCTCACATGGTTAGATATTTTTCATATTGCCTCTATTTTCAGGTTTTGGAAAATTCAAACGATAGGATGAGAACCCTACCTTAAAATTTCTTAATTAACTCATATTTACTCAATTTTGCAATGTTGAGCATTTGTTTATTTCATGTTAAATCAATGGCGCTTCCACCTTTAAAGTATGTTTTTAAAGGTGTGGTCCTTCAAAAGCTAGATGTGCTGTTGGTTCAACTGGGTAAGTGCACATAACATAGGCAAAATGCATTGCAGCGACCTCGGTTCGAATCCGGCCTGCAGTCATTTGCTGCGTGTCTCTAACTCTCTCTACCCCATATTTCCTTTCTCTCTCCAATGCTCTCATACAACAAAGGCTTTGCGGGACCACTGTGAGCTGTTTCCCAATGCAATTCCAAAGACGAAACAGTTTTGTGTAGTTCCTTTGTCGTGCAAATGGCTAAGTACAGCCTAAAACTGTAAGATGCCCTCCGTTATTTATGTGTTTTGACTGCGGCCCGTGGAAAGTGCTGCATGGTGACACGGTGGCGCATAGCGGCGACGTGGCCCTCTGTTTTGCAAGCTTTGTCTCTAGACTAAGCGAACGGAGATCATAGAGATTTAGGAGTAATTATGATTCATGCAGGGAACGCGAGTGGCAAATAAACATAGTCATTACGCGAATTCAAATTGCCGTGCGCATGGGAAAAAGAGAGAGAGCGAGGAGAGAGAGAGGGTGTGGATGAAAGGAGCGATCGATAGGTAAACAAGGAGTCAGACTTGAACAAAAAAAAAAGCTATTTTGGTTCTACGGTTCCTAGAAGCTCAGGCTCGCTCGTCACGTGTGCGCCATGACAACCAAAATGCTTTACTTCCTTCTAGTCTCAGTCTCTCCTCTCTCGGATTTTCTTTTTTTTTAGGATGGAGACTAGGCGCGGATTCAGAAAATTCATCATAACCAAATGTCGTCTTTTGTCAGAATATGCATCGGTGATTTTCGATGACCTTATTCCATCTCCCTCTTCCTCGGTCTGTCTCCCTTCTCTTGGAAATGCAACGTCTCGGTCAGGAAAGATAAACAAAAAACCAAGATCTTTTGACACCACCTCCGTGTGCCGGGCGGGTGAAGACGGTGCGGACGGTGTTTCCGCAGAAATATCCGGTGATGTGTCTGATGTGAACCGGCGACGGAAAGATGAAATCTCTGAGGTCCCTCCCTCCCTACGGCATCACGCCAGTACAGATTCAATTCAATGCAATGCTCTCTCTCATTTAATTCAACGTCCCACTCTCAATTAAATAAAGTGGAATGCTCTCTCTCTCTCTCATTTCACTGCAATGCTCTCTCTCTCTCTCTCTCTCTCTCTCTCTCTCTCTCTATCTCTCTCTCTCTCTCCCTATCTCTCTCTCCCTAGGGCATCACGCCAGTACAGACACTGAGACTTCCATTAGATTGTCATACATCAGTCTCTCTCGCTCTCTCTCTCGCTCTCATTCAGTTCAATGCTCGCTCTCACAATTAAGTTCAATGCTCTCTCTCTCTCTCTCTCTCTCTCTCTCTCTCTCTCATTCATTTTAATGCTCGCTCTCTCAATTCAATCCAATTCTCTCTTTCTCTCTCTCTCTCTCTCTCTCTCTCTCTCTCTCTCAAGTAAGTTCAATTCAATGCCCTCTCTCATTTCAATCCAATGCTCTCAATTAAATTCAATTGAATTCTCTTTCTCTCTCTTTTCAATGCTCTCTCTCTCTTTCTCCTTCTCTCTCTCGCTTGCCCCCTCCCTCCTGGGAGACGGTGCCGGTCCTGCGCTCAGTCCAATCAGTTGCTTGACTCTGCATCTTCTTGATTGGGGCTTTTTTTGTGTGTGCGTGAGGACAGACCTCACTGCATCGTTCCCTAATGACCCCCCTCCACGCACACACACGCACACACACATACACCCATACACACGCTTGTTGGCCCCAATCCGCATAACAAGCGGATTGGGGCCGGGAAGCTGCTATGTGTTTGGGCTATACAAAACGTAAAACAAAATGTTGAAAAAGCTCCGTTGACAGCTGTCTCTCTCCAGTCTCTCATGCCTACATCATTCGGGGCGAGCGGCAGATTAGCTGCTACAGATGCCTGCAACCTCCAAGACTTCAAAGAAGCCCCCAGAGCTCTGGAGATGATGATATGCCTGAATTTTGACTTTTTATTTATTTTTTTTTCATTTTATTATTTTATTTCAGAGGCATGGGACTGGGCTTGAATCGCACAAAGGCAGAATTCCATTTTGGGTGCGGGATGCAGAGAGAGTGAGGCTAGGCTATCTCTCTTTTTTCCTTCTTTTTGAGGTGTGTGTGTGTGTGTGTGTGTGTGTGTGTGTGTGTGTGTGTGTGTGTGTGTGTGTGTGTGTGTGTGTGTGTGTGTGTGTGTGTGTGTCGCGTGTTGGATGGAGCGTGACCTTGCCAAGTCAGGCGGCAAAAGCAAAAAAAAAACAAAAAAAAACACCCAGGTGATGTGACAGGAATTTCCTTTGCCGCCAAGGAGACACCCCTCTCCCCTAACCCCTCCAAAGAGCAGGAAGTAGGCCGGCGCTGGAATTCGCCAAAAAATCCAGTCACAGTATCAAACTGACCTGTACGTCGGAGTCACAGCCAGCAAAACATTCTTAAGAAACAAGCAGCACTAGTAGAGTGAGAGAGGTTAGTAGCAGCTCGTTTCACCATCGCGGCGCCAGGGACGAGAAGAGGCGTGACTGGGATGACTGACCCTTGGGACCACAGATCGATTTTATCGGCTTTTGCTTTGATTTGGGGGCGTGGAATAAACAAAACAAAAAAAAAAAAACACCATTTCCTACATTTGTTCATGCGCACACGCACAGGCAGACACTAACCCGGCGTTTCCTCGTCCGTTGTCCTTATCAGCCTCTGTCCTGCCCTTCCTGTCGCCTTGTCCCCCTCCATTTCCTACTCTTTAAAATTTTGGGGGATGGGTGGGGGCTGGTGGTGGTGAGTAGCGGCTTGGATCCTCTGAGGGGGAAGAGATGACACTACGGCAAGGGATCCAGACAGTTCTGTTCCGGGTGACGAACTCTGAAATTTAGATTTAAATGCTCTTTGTTTGGTCGTCGGTATTAAAACAAAAAATATTGCTATTTACTTGGGCCTGCATTGCTGAGACAAAACTGGTGTGTGTGTGTGTGTGTGTGTGTGTGTGTGTGTGTGTGTGTGTGTGTGTGTGTGTGTGTGTGTGTGTGTGTGTGTGTGTGTGTGTGTGTGTGGTCACGTCTTAAGCAATCGCACGCGTTCCTCCCAGGGCGGCCGCGTTGACTCAGCGCGCGCCGTCAATTCCTGCCAGATCCAGAGGCCCCGGGGTCTTCGCTTCTCTCTCTCTCCCTGCTTTATCTTCATCCCTTCTTCTCGTTCCCCCTCAAACAGCAATAAACCTCCATTTTAAATCTTCAATATACCACCCCCATTTCACGTATACACACACACACACAAAACCCTTCCTCCCAATCAGTCCCAGACCTCCGCCGGCGAGTAAGAAAAACCCACTTCCTGGGGTCGGGTCCCGTGTGACCTCAGGAAAGGGGTTAAATATGCGGGGGTGGAAAAAAAAAGATGTGCCGTTTAACGTAATTGCAGGAAAGAGATTGTGGGAGAGGTCGTTGAAGGAAAAGGGATACGCAAAAGGAAAGAATTAATAACGTGAAAATCATACACGGAAAGCAGGAGGACCAGGGTCAAGACAAAAACTATAAATCTCAAGTCTCAATAACGTTTTGGCTCCATAAGGGAACGAGCCAGCCCCCCAACTTGTTCCACACCTGCTTGTAGTTTATTCTGAAACAATGTTCACCTCCCAGTCACAGTACACGCAGAAACGTATACCCTATGAAGCTATATATAGGGTATAGGATAATACCCTATGAAGCTATACAGTACAGAGGCTTTAGGTTAGGGCTGTCCCCAAATAGTCGACCAAACGTTGGTTGACGAGAAGAGTCTTCGTCCAGATTTTTCATTGGTCAGTTGGTCGGGAGCTGCGCCTTGTCAAAATGAACCTCAAAACCCACAGTATATGGCTGGACCCACGTATGAAACGCCAGAGGGCTTTTAATTTGAAAAACATTTCGCCAAAAATAAATGTTCAGTCTCCGTGCTGGTTGCTCTGACACATTCAGGAGAATAATTACAGCTTTCGATGAGCAATGATGAGTAATAAACAGGTGGCTGGCTCCATGCGTGCGCGCTGCATGAGGTCGACTAGTCTAAAAGTCAGAAAAAATATTATATATTAGTGTATATTCTAAACAAAATTGCATACATAATAAGTGCCATTTGAAACCGTTAGTTACATTCTTCAATAACAAAATTGTATTTTTAATGCCCTGACGGCGGCGGTGCCCCTGAGCACCCGGGGGGGGGGGGGGGGGGGAGGGACTGGGAAAGCACCGCGAGTAGGGCCCTGTAAAATGCACCGGACGAGGGGTCTCTAACAAGGGGATGCCGACACCAGGAAAATTATGTTCCTTACGCCACATTTCAGTGCAAATTATGTAATTTAAAAGGCCGGATAAGTTTAATCGATGTAATGTTTAACCGTTGTAATTAACAGGCGGCTCGCTTCATGCGCGCAAATTACATTTATATTTTAAATGCCGGTTATTGGGTTTTGGAACTATCTGTAATGTAGCACAGTGTTAACAATGTTAATTATAACATTCTTTCTCAGCCCTGGAACTCAAACCATTTTCCGATGCCCCAAAAACATATATTTAAAAAATGTAATTAATATTGTAAACGTGCCACGGAGGAAAATCTTGAGTCGGGGGCAGCGCTATAGGGTTATCCTATATACCGACAGTATATATAAGTTTATCGATGAATACCCTATGTAGCTTTATGAAGACCATAGGTTAGGACCCTATATTCTTATACCAATAATTTATCTTTAGTATATAATTGTGTTTTGTCTATTCTGTATATACCAATCAGCCACAAACTTAAAACCACCACTAATAACCACTAATATTGTGTAGCCCCCCCTCGTGCCACCAAAACAGCTCTGACCCCTCAAGGCATGGACTCCACAAGACGCTCCCCACGCGCGACATGGGCGCCCATGACTCTGTCGCCGGTTCACCGGCTGTCCTTCCTTGGACCACTTTTGGTAGGTACTAACCACTTCACACCGGGAACACCCCACAAGACCTGCCGTTTTGGAGATGCTCTGACCCAGTCGTCTAGCCATCACAATTTGGCCCTTGTCAAAGTCGCTCAGATCCTTATGCTTGCCTTGTTTCGAACACATCAACTTCAAGAGCTGATGTATAGTATAGAAGTGTGTGTGTGTGTATATACATATATATATATATATATATATATATATATGTATATATATATATATATATATATATATATATATATATATATGAGTATATGAGTATATACATACACAGTATATATGTGTAATATGTGTATATATGTATATTTTTTTGTTTATTTTTCTTTTTATTTTTTATTTGTTTTCATTACTATTATTATTCTTATTTTATTTATTTATTTCTGACTTCAACATTTTATGCTAATAGTCTATAGAGAAACGCACCAAACCTCACTAGTCACTGGTGGATGACAATTTATTCGGCGTAATAAATCATTCTCATACGGATTCCGAGGCCGTAGGGCCGCTACTGTCCCGTGTTTGAAAAAGGATAGAAGGACCTACGAGCAGGTTAGCAGCTCTCCTGCTGTGCTGTATTTTTCTTTTTAAGCCAGTTCTCTCCTCTGTGTGCTTTTGCCCGGTGGAGTAATTCACTCAACTCGACAGTGGGCGTCCCATCTCTAACCTTGTTCTCCTTATCGCTCTCTCTCTCTCCGTCTCCAGGGAAGCAGTTCTGGGTGTTTAAGGACACGGTGCTGCAGCCAGGTTACCCGCAGGACATTTCCCAGTTCGGCACCGGGATGCCGGTCCAGAGCATCGACACGGCCGTGTGGTGGGAGGACGTGGCCAAGACCTACTTCTTCAAAGGGGACAGGTGAGCAATGTCCAAAAACCGGAAGCCTTTGGCTCATATTTATAGTGATTGGGGTAATAAAGTCTTCAGTCTGCATGCACAATTATATTGTACAATACAATGTGCAGACAAAAGTGTTACGAAGGTACGGAAAAATATCAAAAGAAGAAATAAGAAACAAGAAAAAATGTAGTCTGATAAGAAAAAAGATCACAATAACCCAACAATAATCCAAAAAGAAAAGTAATATACATATATACAATCACAATACTGTATACCAGTCAAAAAATAATCCAAAAGGAAAATAATACATAATAATACATATATATCATTACAAAATAATACAAAACTAAAATAACAAATAATACAATGGTTCAGTCCAGAGGTTCGTTTAGTCTTTCTTTTCTTTCAACCTTTTATTTATTTGGTCGTCATGGAGGAATGCAGACCAAAGACGGAAAACTATGCACTTATCCGAATCCCAACGCTCCTCCCCCTCCTTCATCCCCACATGCGCCCGTAGCATCGCCGCATAGATTCCCAGGCCAACGAGAGGATAAATAAAACGCATACGTTTCGCTCCTCTAATGCGGTGCCTAGGTGTAGCGCACCAAGGTAAATTAAATCACGAGCCGAGTGGTTTGCCCCCCGGAGAACTCCAGTGTGTTTGATCAGTATTGATCAGTGGACGCCTGCTGCATCCTGGCACACAAGCACAAGACACTGTTTAACAGCCAAGCTCTGTTTACACTCACCGAAATGACCTGAAGCGGGTGGATGGATGGAGAGAGAGAGAGAGAGAGAGAGAGAGAGAGAGAGAGAGAGAAAATTTAGCAAAATACTAATGCATCAACCAAAATACCAAGATAGAAAAATGATTATGAAACGCGTGGACTAAAACACAAAGATAGAAGAAATAAAATTCCTCAAATAGCGTTTCCATTATCCATTTGGCACAGACTTGTATAGCCACTTATGCTGAGTTCCACTGAAGTCGGAACTCAGAAAAGTCATACTTCCTACTTGGTAGAGTGCAATTGGAACGTCCATTTAAGTTGGAGTTCAAGTCAATATTTCGGTGTAGATCGCAGGGTAGAACAGAGTTCCCTTTAGGGAACGTTGGTTTTTATTTGAGGACATCTGACTTTGATTTAAACTCCCTTGGTTTTAATCTCCTGTGCAGATGCCTGTAGAATTATCAAGCTTCGCCAAACAAAATTTGTTTGTCAAGCAAAACACAAATTTTCCGCCGGCGTCCATGTTTTCCCCGAAAACAAAGACAATGGAACCCGTTTGGTTCAGAAGCGGGGGACTACTGATTTGGTATTACAGGCTTCAATGGATTTCAAGTTTGCTACCTGAAAGAAAAGTGGAGAGCTCCAGGTTTATTCATCGCCGCACAATGTCTTATTTTTTGGGGAAATACACCGATTTTGTGTGATATCGCTCCATGAGTTTGTTGAGCCGCTAAGTAGAGGGGATCACGACACGCTTCGTCATCCAATGGTTTTCCACTCCTTCCCTGTGTAGATACTGGCGCTACAACGAGGACATGAGGACCATGGACCCCGGCTACCCCAAACCCGTCACGGTCTGGAAGGGAGTGCCTATATCACCGCAGGGGGCCTTCGTCGACAAAGCCAACGGTAACAGTCCGGTCGATTCTGCCCGTCGTTCTGACCCAGCGGCACACACATCGCCGTAGACAACACGCTCTACCCGATGCTCGACACACCGAAGCATCGGTGTGCTGTGTGCGGCGACACTGCATCGGTTGATTTGTGCCCCAGTTACTGTGCCCGTGGCAAAGCGCTGCGGCGGGAGCGCATTCGGAAGCCAGCGCTCGATAGGGTTAGTCACGCCGGGAAGAGGCTAAGCTGTTTAACATATTGCAGTGAAGGTTAAAAATAGGTTGTCTTGCGTCTTGCGGTTTTCCAGTTTGATTCACTGTGTCAATGAGTTTCCCCAAATAAAACACGGTATCTAGCGATCTGCCTACTCTGTCCTGCTCCTGCCATGAGACCCAGTTGGACCGGTGTTGTCAGAAGCAAAGAGGAGGGGATCTGCCGCTGGGTGGTCATTCCGGTTCAGGCCAGTTGGCCCTCGCTGAGGGGGTGGGGAGGCGGGCTTTATTACCGCCATACGACTCCTAACGCCTTCCATCGATCAGCAAATGGGGTAACGCGAAGACCGAATAAGAGCTTCAACCATTGGACGCGTTAAGGCAGGCGGAGCGGCCGCCTGGATCCTGGCAGCGTCCGTGTAGGAAAAAGCAGGGCAGGTGGTCAAGAACACTCAGGCCATCTGTGCCCGCGACTCCTGTGCCAGTTCCTTAGCTGGCCGTGTGTGTGTGTGTGTGTGTGTGTGTGTGTGTGTGTGTGTGTGTGTGTGTGTGTGTGTGTGTGTGTGTGTGTGCGTGTGCGTGTGTGTGATGCCAGGTGGACGGAGCATCAACTTGAGCATGAAGGTTGAATCAATGTCCCTGGAAGGTTTTTGGCTGATAACAAGAATGTCTGTCTGTCCGTGTACGCGTACCCGTGTTTGCGTCTACTGCATGTGCTAGGAGCATTTGCCCGTGGGCTCGTGGCAGCACGCGTACGTCCGCCTGCTCGTAACTGATCTGAGCCTCATTCGCCCCGCCCATCCGCAGAGACGAGAGGGTGTCAGCGAATGCATCCATACCGCTGACCCAGATAACCAGGTGTAATTGAGTACGCCCGCCGCTGGTGACGCTAGTGTGTGTGTGTGTGTGTGTGTGTGTGTGTGTGTGTGTGTGTGTGTGTGTGTGTGTGTGTGTGTGTGTGTGTGTGTGTGTGTGTGTGTGTGTGTGTGTGTGTGTGTGTGTGTGTGTGTGTGTGTGCGTGCACGCCTCCCTCCCCGGGGGGGGGCGACGCTGACCTGCCTGTAAACCCACTGTAGCTCGCGCCCGGTGAGCTTTCTCTCACCTCCAAACACCCTCCGTCTGGCTTTCCCATCGTGGGCTTGTAGTGTTTCCGGTCGGCATTTTGGGCTATTTGTGTCTCTCTCTCTCTCTCTCTCTCTCTCTCTCTCTCTCTCTCTCTCCCACTCTCCCCCTCTTTCCCGTCGCCTCAAGGAGAGCTTTCTCGACCAGACCCCGTCCCCGCTTCGGTCTCGGTGATCTGCCAAACGCGGCCACTCTCCAGTGCAAAGACTAGCGGAAAACTAAACAGCAGTGCACAGCGGTGTACTTTCCTTTGCCGTGTCGGCTAATTCTTCGCCCCCACTACAAACGTTTTTTTCAAATCTCAACAGATCTCGAAAATGTGAGAGAGTCCCCCCCCCTTCCCCCCACACAAATAACGACTTATCGTGATAGATGTTTTTTTGGGGCACTTTTTTTGTCCCTTTTGTATGTGGAGAGCAACGAGAGCAACCAACAGTTTCCATTCAACAACAGCCTCCTCACCTCATGTAGCCACGCAAGAGAGCTTACCGAGATTACCAGAGTCGTGCGTCTCAAATTTTGGAAGTCTCGCGCGATCAAACCTCCAGTATCCAAACATGGACGTACGTGGACCGTACATGTTGCAGCGCGAGCTTATGCTTCGCAGGCGTCGGCATTTGCCGCCGTGACTGCTGTGTTGTTTATGACTTCTTCCGCGTCAGTCGGCTTGGCTCCCGATTGGCTATCGCTCTTTCCCCCGTGACAATCCACAGCCAGGTCCCCCCCCCCCACCGGGCCACATGATGTCGTATCGTAAATATTGAACGTGTTTAATAGCCGGGATTTGCGATCGGTGCCGCCGGGACGGGCTTCCGGGCACATCGGGGGGAAGACAAAAAACACTCGTAACATACCTCACACCACAGGATAATCTGGCCAAATAAATCATTGGAACCATCGAAAAATTGCTCACGGTTGCCGAAAGGCGGGGAGTCGGGCCCAAAATCTGCGTTATTATCTTGTAGTGTGCACCCCGCTGAAGCCGGTGTTGACTGGTTGATTGAGGGGTTGGACGAAACCAGTAGGAGTTGACCGTCCGCCGGGGGAAAGAAACCACAGAATCGGGTCGTTTAGCCGTCCATTTATGGCTCCTCCAGGCGGCTCGCTCACTCTTGTCTTCCACAGGCCCGTGTAGAACCTCTGCTTTCCAACTAAGGTCCGGTCTTTTCTTCTACTGATGTTGGCACCAAACCGCCTCTGACTCTCTCTCTGTCTCTCTGTCTCTCTCTGTCTCTCTCTCTCTCCCCCCGTCTTCTTCCAAAATTAATCTTTTCCTTTAAGACCCCGTCTTAAAAGGGAAAAAAACCCGAAACCCTGCTGGCCCCCGACGAGCGCATTACCACCTTGCCGGGGATTAAAAAAAAAAAAAACGAACAAAAAAAACCGCCCCCGCCACCACTTCTCAGGCGGCCGGAAATTGAGAGCGTTTTCTGTTTCTGGAAAGACTTAACTAGTGAATAACAAACAGAATAAAAACAAAGGGGGGGAAAAACATGGCTTTGCGCGACTGAGGAAGGGATTAAAAATTCAGACGGTCCATTGTGCCAAGATTGTGTCAAAGGCTAAAAGTGCATCTATATCGGTGGCTTGCGTTTGAGGGACGGGGAGGGAAGTAGGGAGAGAGAATTTTGCATCTTTCCCCGTCGCTTCCCCTTGAAAAGCCAACTGAAAGATCAAAACGTCTGAAGACTGTTTGAGTCATGCAGTGCAAAAAGGGCGCCCTGCCCCCGGGGACATCCGTCCCTGCTAAATAAAGATGACATCCTTCCGAGACATCAAGTGTCAGCTTTTTAATTGGTGTGGCATCAACGGCGTCATCAGCGCTACTTACTGTTGTGGCTCCAAGATAGGGAGCTGTCCTGGCTATTTCCTGGCACGGGTCCCCAACAAGGGCGTTCTCAGCCGACGGCCTTGCTCTAATTGGTCCTCAGGATGGTGGATGTACTATTTGGTTAGATAGCGCGGATCAGGACAGCAAAATATTCAATGCCGGAAGTCAGATTTCATCGGCTTTCACAACTTTATCCGGCCGCCCAAAGTTCTCAATAAAAGAATACATGCCATCCGAAAGGGAAGTCAATCGGACTTAGCGCCGCCTGGCAGATGAGGAAGCGGCTTTGAGGCCGCACCCCGGAGCCCGTTTGTGGAATCAACCCTTGTGTTCTCTCCTTTCTCAGGCTTCACCTACTTCTACAAGGGGAAGGAGTACTGGAAGTTCAGCAACCAGCGGCTGCGCGTGGAGCCGGGCTACCCCCGGTCCATCCTCAAGGACTTCATGGGCTGCGAGGCGCCGGCGGATCCCGGGCGGGCACCGCCGGGCGGGGGCGGCGGCGGCGACGACGACGGCACCTCGGACGTGGTGATCGAGCTGGACAACGAGGCCAGCACGGTGAAGGCCGTGGCCATCGTCATCCCGTGCGTGCTGTCGCTGTGCCTGCTGGCGCTGGTCTACACCGTGGTGCAGTTCAAGAGGAAGGGCACGCCGCGCCACATACTGTACTGCAAGCGCTCCATGCAGGAGTGGGTGTGAGGGCGGCGGACCGGCGCGGGGGGCGGGGGCTATGGAGGGACGCGCCCCTCCGCCGCCCCCCCCCCCCCCCCCCCCCCCCCGTTTCCTGTGGTGTGGCTCGAGAGACGCAAACAACTGATGAAAAACATAAAACAGCTGGGTGGGGGTGACGGTGGGTGGGCACCTTGGGACATCCGCAGCGCTTTAAAGCAACCGCTCCTGCTCCCCCTACAGGCCCGGCGGGTGCGCCACCAAAACCACCCGTGAGAAACTTTCGCCGCTCAGTGACTCCGCCACACCCCGAAAAGCCTTTTTAACTAAACACGAGGAGCGGAGCTACCATGCGTACGGGGAGTGGGGGGCGGTACCTTTGCCTAAAAAAACCCCCCCCCCCCCAAACACACAAAAAAAAATAACAAAACGAAAGAGGATGACGCCACTTTGTATGGGAGATTGCTTTGGTTTATATCCCTTCCCTCCCGTTCTCTCTCTCTCTCTCTCTCTCTCTCTCTCTCTCTCTCTCCTCTCTCTCTCTCTCTCTCTCTCTCTCTCTCTCTCTCTCTCTCTCTCTCTCCTCTCTCTCTCTCTCTCTCTCTCTCTCTCTCTCTCTCTCTCTCTCTCTCTCTCTGTGCTGCGCAGTGCAAACGCTCTTCAATGGGGAAGAGGAATGTTTTTTTTGTTCAACGTTGCGCTGCGTCGCTGTTCATCATATCAGGAGGGTTTGTTTTTGTTCACTTTTGAACTCCCCCACATACACACACACACAGACACACACATATACACTTATATGCACACACACTTCTTTTTCGTATGCTGAAAAGGTGAGAGACACAGATCCCTAACAATCTCCTCTCTCTAATGGGTTAGTGTCTGGGTGCCCTTTTTATTTGAATTTTTTTAATTTTTAATTTTTTTTTTAATTTTATTTATTTAGCTTTTTTTCATTTTTATTTTTTACTTTTTTACTTTTTTTTTCCCAGGAGAGAGGAGGTTGCTTTCCATTCCCTTTAACGTCCTCCTGAAGAAGAGAACAACCCAAACCAAATAAAAATGACTTTCTCTCCAAGAGGATCGCAGTTGTTCACGTTTTTTTCCTTTCTTTTTTTTTTTGTTTTGTTTTGTTTTTTGTTTGTTTGTTATCTGCTTTTTTTTGTTGTTGTTTTTTTTTTGTTTTTTGTTTTTTCCATCGGTGATGGTCTTTCATTTCTCTTTCCTTCCCCTCTCTGGGTCCTTTTTGGGAGGAATCCGGTTTGGGGAGCAACTCTGACTGTTGTGGCAGTCTGTCTGAGACACAGGGGCCAAAATACTCTGCAATATTTTAACTCGCCTTAATTATAAATCATACTGTATTTGTGCTTGGTCATGTCGTTGTTATTACAGTATTTTTATTTGTATACTGCGTTGTTTTTAAATTTGTTTATAAAAGAAGCTAAAGGAGACCACGAGGTTCCGGTGATTTCTGATTTTGCATACGACGATTATCCAGAATCCTCAGCACTGGTTTGTTGAGCCGATCAGAATAGATTATAGGGTCAGCCTGTATTGAGGGTGATGTATCATGTTGTAAAAGATATAAAGAGTAGGTAGAAGGGTTGTGGAGAAAGCCACTATTTTGCGCCTGTTGAGATATCTGTTTCTGCCGAACTTGCTTTATCATTTCCACGGGAAAGAGCTCCGAACTGTCGTAATTGGGAGTCGTCCATCGATATTAGGTTGTCCTTAGCTCATGTTCCCCTTCAAAAATAATACATTTTCAAATGTACTGATCAATAAATTGATCAGTATATTTGATGACAATTTATTTATATATATATATATATATATATATATATATACATTTTTTATTTTTTTTTCATGTGTTTGGTGTGCATCTGAAGTGGTCATTCTGTACGGTATATCAGATAGACGTGGCAATTTTAAAGAAGAAACAACAAACCTCTTGACTGCCTTGTCTGTTTTAGGAAAGCTCACCCAAGTCACAGAGGCCTAAACTCTCCAGGATTCTCTCTTTATATTTGTTCCCCACCTGAACGAGGACCCGGGAATGGCGACACCAATGCAAGATCAGTGCCTGTGTCAAAGTGCATGCAAGCATTTACATCCAGCTACTTCCGCGTAAACCTGGCTTTGGTCCTCTTTTAAGAAAACAAAAAACAACAACTTTAGAAGGGACTTGATACAACTGAGAATATTGGGTTTGCATTTATTTTTGTGATTTAAAATATAGCCCCCCCCCCCCCCCCCCCCCAAGCCCTTGTAACTCAAATTTGCATTGAGACCTTCAGCAATCCCGGCTGGTGTATTTGGAATATCTCAGCCGCTTTACGCCGAGCTGTAAGTCGTGTTGTTTAACTTATTGGCCTGGAGAGTTAACATTTTCGGTCACAAAAATCCACCTCCTAGTGAACATGTTGTGTCCATGCTTTCATCGCGAGTGCTGTTCGAATGTGTCTGTTTTCATGGTCGCATCCGATTTTTCTTTCTTTTTGTTTGTTTCTTTTACTGCTTTCTGGATAAAACAATTTCAACATCTCTCAATGACTTATTTGTGTAAGACTTTGGGGCATACAGACAAATGTCCTGACAGAATGAATAAATTGATCAGTATATGATTAAGAACCGCCTCGAAATTATTTTCAATCGTTTTGCTGTGATTTGCGCTGTATTTGAGCTCAGGTGCACACAAAAAATAATGCATAGCTTGCGGAGTTAGTTCTGTCAGACAACTTGACAGCGACACACACTTCCACGCCCTTATATGGGCCAGCCTAATTATGCAGGCAATCCCTCCTTCGCTGCCTGCTTTGCTGCCTGCTTGCTGCGTTGCTGGGCTCCCTCTTACTCCACTGCATCTACCTATAGACTCTACTCCTCTGTTCCTGTGTTTGCTGTACACCTCACCAGCAGTGATGAGCAGTAGACGCCAAAATCAAACCATGCAAAATAGATAAAGATCATTTTAAAGTAACTCTAAGAGTTGTCTGTCAGAACTGCTCTCCACCAGCCGCTCAAAAGCGTTCACCGAGGGCTTTTCAATTGGCATTGGGGTGAACAAGCTTGTCCTTGCGTCCAGAACAAAATTTTGGGTGCCAAGGTAAATAAGGATATTGAGTGGAAAAAGCAGGCAACCCTCGGCCTCGGACGGAGAGTTCCAACCAGTCTAAACGGCAGGAAATACAAAAATAAAACATAACATTTGTGTTGATTTGGGAAATGTCCCAGTATTTTGGGGTGGCTTGATAAGCATCAGTTGCCTTAGATGTGTGATCCCCCCTCGGTGCGGCCCCCGGCATTTACTGCAGATTGTACGTGAAACGGGAGCCGTCTGAGTGGAGCCACTGTTTGTTTTAGCTACGCTCGGACACGTTTGACATACAGTTTCTGACAACGAGTGAGCAAGAGGTCAAGTTAGTTTACAGACTGCAGTCGCACCACTCTGCATACTTGTGTGTGTGTGTGTGTGTGTGTGTGTGTGTGTGTGTGTGTGTGTGTGTGTGTCGAAATGCACATATCAAAATAATACACATTTAATGCTTAAAGTGCAAGTATCATGGTCACAGGAGAGCTCAATGGTGAATTGACCTCTCAGTGCTCAGACAAGGCAGCCATGTTTCCCAGGGCTTCTTTCTTCATCAGTGATCACTGGACCTGCAGTGCAACTCACATACAATCGTGGGTTAGAGCTACAATGCGCCGAGAAAGAGCACAACTTCACCCTGAACAGATCCAAAACTGGCTCGGCGTAAGTTGTTTTTTTCTCCCCGAGGCTTCTATTTTCAGCGAGCCTTCCTGCCTTTCCACCCCCCCCTGCCGTTGGATTAAAAGCTGAGCACTTGGAGTAATATATTTTCATTTATCCGGGGGCCCTGAAAAAGTTAATGCTGGCTATGATAGAAAGGTGTCAGAACACACAGTGCATCACAGCTTGCTACGTATGGGGCTGTGTAGCTGCAGACCAGTCAGAGTGTCCATGACCCCTGTCCACCGCTGAGAGCCCCTACAATGGGCACGTGAGCATCAGAACTGGACCATGGAGCAATGGAAGAAGGTGGCCTGGTCCGATGAATCACGCTTTCTTCTACATCATGTGGATGACCGGGGTTCGGGTCTGATCCGATCGATCATCTATGGGATGTGCTGGAACAACAAGCCTGATCCTTGGGGCCCCACCTCACAACTTACAGGACTAAAAGGATCTGCTGCTAACGTCTTGGTGCCAGATACCACAGGACACCTTCAGGGGTCTTGTGGAGTCTCCACGGGTCAGAGCTGTTTTGACGACACAAGGGGGAGTTACACAATATTATTGGTTATTTGTGGTGGTCTTAATGTTGTGGCTGATCAGCATATATATATATATATATATATATATATATACACACATACACCATTGCTGTGTTCGGTGTGAAAGATGAATGCCCCCCCCCGATTTAGAATGGACCCCTGAAAAGGTATAAGGAGAGGGCAGGGGGTGAAGAGTTTTTTGTGTTTTGTTTTTTTATTACAGCTCCCTAGAATGACATGAAATAAATCTATTATACTCCACGGTGCAGACTAATACACACGAGTGCACACACACACACACACACGGCTCAAGGTAAGAAAAAAAAAATCCCATTCCCCTGTCTGATGGCTTCAAACGAGGGGTCCGGTAAATGCGTGCCGGGAAATCTGTTTCTAATTTCCACCAGTTTCCATCATTGGTTCCAAATGGTTTTTCGGCGGCAGTCGCACCTACAGTGCTCGCTGAAATGTGGCTTGGAACAACAACACCTTAATGCGTACAAAAACACGCACCCGGGGAACGGTGGACATTCCAGACACTCCGGTGCGTTGCAACTCGCTGTTGCATTGTGGGGTCTGACTTTTATTCTTTATCTAATTGCTGATACTTCTATTCCCCCTTGGCATCGTCTGACGGACTTTGAGACCCCGGTAGTTTGAATTTAAAGCAAGTGAGAGAACACATGTATAATAGTTCAAAACAGTGTTACTACATAGTAACTAAATGTTATTGTGTAATTAACATCTTAAACGCCATACGCCATAATGGCCGTCACCGGTTGAAATCTGGAGTTGCATCTAAGTTAATCAATGGAATTTCTCATTACAGTCTCTGAATATTATTACCAGTAAGTATTATTTTAAAAAATTACATTGTATAATATTGAATGTTTACCCATTTTTATTAATTAATTAATTTAGTTTGGCTACATCATTTTCTAGGCCTTTCTTTTAGTGCATTCTGAGATATCTGATGCAGTTTTAATTGTATCATTTGTTGTAACATGTCGATGAATTCCAAAATGTTGCTTAAAACTTTCATAGGTATGATCTAACCTATTGCTACCTACTAGGTTAAGGCGCAGAAAATACTATTTGGGTACATGCAGTAGATGCATTGGAATTCAGCGGCTCGTTAATTCCCAGCTGTATTTTTCTGTTTTTAAAGAATTGATTGAAACAAGTCATTTATTTACAGTAAATGATTTCAGATCTTATATTCAAATCTTCCATTTAGCCAGTGGATTGATTCATAGCGAAATTTTGTGCAATATATATAATTTATACATAATTTATATGTATATACATTATATATTTTATGTAATAATATAATAATTTATTTACTGATAATTGAATATAAAAAGTTTTTTTAATATAAATAAATATAACTATAACTTTATAAACATCACTTCCTCCCATCCTGCTTGCTTTCATGCAAGCTTCAGCATTACATATTATTTCTTTAATTCCAATTTCCATAATTTCCCCCCCTGGGGCTCTATGGTCTTACTCCTGAATAAAAATAAATTGAACTTATCAATGCCCATTTTGTAGTGGACGTATGAGAAAACCTGCAGGCACCGTTGCCCGCCTCATATAATTGCTGCAGTGTTGAGCTCACCTTTGTTGTCAACGATGCACGTTGACTTTGCGGGCTGCGAGTCCCAATAGGCCTTTATTTATTTATTTTTTGTTCCACTGTCAACCTCGGAAGGTCACATTTGAAAAACCCTCTGGAGGCTCCTCTCTATTTATCTCCGTCTCGCGGATGTTCTGCCTGGGCGGCATCAGCCGGCGGCATAAAGCCATGAAACTTGACCTCGTGAAGAAGGGCATTTGAGAGGCCTTTCTCCGTTTCCAAGCCCAACACAGGGTTATAAATTCAAAGATGCCTTCTACGTTTGAGATCTTCAAGTGTATACCTTGAAATAAAACACACGGAAACACCTTTTGTGTTTTTATTTTTTCAAGAAAACACTTGAGATTTACGCCGCAGCCAAGGTCTGGTCAAAGTGTACGGGGAGAGTATGTGTGTTGTTACTTTGATGCGACACAGTGTTTGAAAGCCCTCGCGTTGTCTCTGGGATGTCAGCAGTGTAACGGCGGTGGAGTGAGTCCTCTGGGTTTGAAGCATGGCAAACAAAAGCGACCGCGGTTCCTATAGCTTCACCTTGGCCTCCCTATAGCTGCACCCTCCACCGTCCTCTCTCTGCGGGATTCTCATTAGCGAGGCAAACACATTATCCATGGTGACTTTCATACAGAGGGGTACGTACAGAGAGACCGGGAGGCAATGATCCGCGGTGTCCCAAGCGAAATTAGCTCCATTAATCACACCATTGATTGGTCAATTGCGTATGTCCCAGAATGCAATGCTGCGATCCGTGCCCCCTATACCCCGCAAACCAGCACAACCCCCTCCTCTCCTGGCGAACAGCGGTTAAGAGCTCAGTGTAGGGAAGAACGAGCAAAGTTCTACGGTTGAGTATGAAAGATGAATGTGGGTTTTTTTCGAAGCGGGATATAGTATTTTGTTTGAGACGTCTGCGTCTATTCCGGGGCGCTTTTCTCACATCGTTTGTGCTTTTTCAATCTCAGGCAGGAACAATCAATACTTGTCTCTTTTTTAGATTAAGAAGAATTGGGCTTGGAAACTTTCCTCTTAGTATAAGGCTTGTGGCAATTTCGGTCTTTCCAAAATACTCTCTTGGACTTTCTCACTCCAGCCCCCGCCTTTTCTACTTGACCCAGAGGGTTTTGATTTGTTTCCTTTTGTTCTAAGTCTTTTCTTCTCGTTCGCAGAAGCCAGATTTGAGAGGAGAGGATTAATTTGCTTACCGACTGTGCGACTCCGAGACAATTCACCTGCGCCTCGATTTTGGCAACGCAATGAGGTGGGCGATCATGGGATCGTCAGAGCGAACGGCTGGGGCAGGATATCGGTTTCGCTTATTGTTCTGACCCGCTTTCGCTCTGCGCTCGGACCGTGAGAAAAAGGACGGCCAAACGGACTTTCCCGCTCTGTGTTTTTCCTTCCATGACTAACTCTTTAAACATATAACCAAAAGGGAAGTCAGTTCTGGGTTATCAGGCCACGAAAGCTATTTTGAAGAGAGAGAGAGAGAGAGAGAGAGAGAGAGAGAGAGAGAAAAGGGTTTGCTTTAATGACCTGAGTGGGTTACCAAAGCAGATGGTCCAGCTGTAATAAACAAAATGTTAAATGTGTGTTTTACGATGCCACTAATGCCACTGGTGTTTCACAGTTGGTCAAACAAGATGCTGGACCATCCGCCTTCACCAGGTTAATGACTCTGGAAACCAATCCTCCATCGATTCATGTGCGCAGGTTGGATTTTGAGGCTCCTTCAGCCCGGAAAAACAGGAGGCACGAGATAGGATCTTTCTGATGTGGAATTTAGCACCATTTTTCAAAGCAAATTTAATGCATTCAAAAACACAACCACTGAGAATACATTTGTTTTGTTTTTTTGTCCTCACCCGGCACCCCTGGCTAGGACTGCACAACCCTCACATTGATTGGTCTGCCAACCAGATCGTTGGGTGAAGTTCCCTGTGCCATTCCAAATGTCTGTGTTGTGCTCTTCCTTCTGTTAAGCCCACCGCTGTCTCTGACTCCCCTCTTACTCTAGATCTGTCTGTACCTCCTGAATATCACGATTTAGGGGAGGTGTTCAAGAAGGTGCGGGCACTCTCTCTGCCGCCCCATCGCCTGTACGGCTGTACGATTGATCTACTGCCTGGTGCCTCCCTACCCTCCAGCCGCCTCTACAGCCTGTCCTGTCCTGAGTGTGAAACCATGGAGAGGTACATCACCGAGTCACTCTCTACAGGGATCATCCGACCTCCTTCTTCCCCCTTATCAGTTCTGCCTTTGATCCCCTGCATGGTGCCAGTCTTCAGCAAGCTGGACTTGTGTAACACCGACCACCTGATCCTCATCCGGGAGGGGGATGAGTGGAAGACGGCATTCAACACCCCACAAGGCCACTTTGAGTATTTAGGGATGCCTTTCGGCCTCTCCAACACCCCCGCCGTCTTCACCAACTTCTACTGGCGTTTTATTAGGGACTACAGCCGAGTGGCTGGCCCTCTCCCCAGACTCAACTCCCCCACGTCTCCCTTCGTCTGGACCCCTGCTGCTGAAGAGGTCTTCTGCCAGCTCAAAGAACGCTTCGTTTCAGCTCCCGTCCTGGTCCAGCCCGATACCTCTCGGCAGTTCTTAATCGAGGTTGACGCTTCTGATGTAGGAGTGGGGGCCGTCCTCTCCCAGCACTCTGGTCCTCACTCCAAGCTTCCCAACATCGTCTCTCCCCGGCAGAGCACAACTATGATGTAGGCAACAGGGCCCACAAGAACCTCGCCTATATTCAGTCCGCCAAATGACTGAACTGGCTTCAAGCCCGTTGGGCCCTGTTTTTTGAACAATTTAATTTCTCCATCAAATATTGCCCGGGGTCAAACGTCAAGCCTAACGCCCTATCCCCCCAGTTTGACTGGGAGGCTCCACCTAGTCCTGACCCCATCCTGCCCTCCTCTTGTGTTCTTGGGGCCCTGTCTTGCTAGATCGAGTCGGTGGTGCGGGATGCTCAGAGAGCACAAGCCGACCCTCGAGGTGGGCCTCCCAACAGCCTGTTTGTCGCCGTTCGTTCCCAGGTCCTCCAATGGGGGCGCAACTCAAGGTTTTCATGTCAACACAATGTGGGACGGACCCTCTCCCTTCAAAGAGGAAGCTTCGGGTGACCCTCTATAGCTACTGAAACCCGGGAGTTCATCCTGGCGTGCACCAGCTGCGCTCGGAGTAGGGCCTCGCACCGGCCGCAGGCGGGCTTACTCCGTCCCTTACCCACTCCCAGCCGCATTTGGTCACACACTTCGACACCTTGACCAAACTTCCCTCCGCCCAGGAGACCGCCAACCTCATGGTGCGCCATGTCTTCCACCTGCACAGCCTTCCAGTAGATATCGTCTCCACCCGTGGCCCCCAGTTAGTTTCCCAGGCCTGGAATGCATTCTGTTGGGTCTTGGGAGCCATGGTCAGCCTCTCATTGGATTTCATCCACAAACCAAGGGGCAGTCGGAACATGCCACGCCTCTCCTGGTTCCAGGCCTGGCTGGCACAGCTGCTCCTCGTCACACTCATCACCACTCTCCATAAGAACCCCGGCTCCTCATCCAGATCCCGGCTGATCGTACCTAGTGTGGTATTCTCCAGAGTGCTCTCTGTTGGATTCTCATGTATTTGTTTTGTGTCTGACCCTGTCCTCCCCTCGTCTTCAAAAAACCTCCCACGTGCCTGCCTAACCCCCGGCCTGTCCACACTCCGAGCCCTGTGCCTTCAGCCTGCCTGGACCCTGAACAAACCACCTGCCCTTTATTCCATTCCCACCTCATTTTGTTCCCCCTTGTAAATAAACTTTCTATACTTCCCCCTTGGTGTGTGCTGCGTCTGGGTCCTATCCACCTCATTCATGACAATTTGACCAATATGCCTGCCCACTGTGTTGTGGGGATGGTCTGGTTGAGCAGTCACACTTGACCTGGATCAAGATGATTGGGATCAGGGTGGCTGCATACCTGTTGGGCGGGGCAGGATGTGAGGATCGGTGGTGTGAGAGATCCCACATGAGGCAGCGGAGCTGAATGTGAACGTCTCCAACATGGAGGAAGTGTGGCCATCGAGCCTGTGGAACAAAGTGCATATTATAACCAGAGTGTGTCTTTACAAAGGAAGAGGTTGAGAGCGCTGGAGCTGGACCCACTACTCACAGGGAGCATGGCCAATGGCCTGAATAGCTGTGTGTGTGTGTGTGTGTGTGTGTGTGTGTGTGTGTGTGTGTGTGTGTGTGTGTGTGTGTGTGTGTGTGAGTGTGTGTGTGTGTGTGTGTGTTTGTGTGTGTGTGTGTGTGTGTGTGTCAATGGAGAGGAGCAGTGTGTAGGTGTTACTGTTTGAACTGGACTCTGTGGCTGTCCATTGTTTATGCCATTATATTTGTGTGCAAGTGTGCCAGTGTGCCTGTGGCTTCTTAATCCATCCATCCATCCTGGTATGGGAGCGTTTTATTGCTGGGTCAGACACACATGGAGCAAAGTGATTTTTTTTCCGCCCCCCCTCAAGCGGCATATATATGATTCATCACGCACAGCTTGTAAAGCAGGTCAGTCCACCAGCAACAGATCACACATCGCCGATACAAAAACACTCTCCGATGAAGAGCTTTGCGAGGGGCCCGCGTGATGCAAGCCCCCTGGAAGATTTCCACCTTGAGCTGGTCTTATGTGATCAGATTTGGTCTTTTCAGTGACAGAAGCAAAAATTGCTTGACTTTGTTTGACCCCGGGCAAGCAAAAATAGCTTCTGTGGAAAAGTAAAAAAGAAAAAAACCTGTTTCTTAGATACGATTTAATTGTATTTAGACTAAATCGGTATCTTAGAGCATTCCAAGGAATCTTCATGAGATCACACAATGATGGAAATGTAAATTTTGTGGAAAAATTCAGTAAAAAACAAATCTGTCAAAAATACATGTGGGATGAAATCTTGATGTTTGGGAACTCTACTCCTGTTTTGCCGCTGGTCTTTTACTGTTCTAGTATCAGTTTCATCAAATAAAAAAACGAATGATTCAATTTCTTTAAAGTTGAGCGGTTCTCACCGTGGGGGCCGGCAACACCCCAGGGGTCCTTCAAGAGCTTCCAGCCGTACAGTAATAAAAATAACAATAGAAATCTTCCCAGATTACGGACCCAGTGAAGAAAATCATATGAAATGGGGTCCGTGGCCTAATGCGTCTCAAATTGAGAGATATGAAAAACGTTGAATTGCTGGTGTTAAGATAATCAATGGCTATTTGGCACAATCATTTGAATGAAAAATCTGCCTGTTGTTTGACCTATTTCAATGGAAAAAATATTTTCCTGGTCGACAACAGTTATGCATACGAAAATGTGACAATAGACCTCCTTTCTCTCACCCAAACAGCCCGCAGCGTACAGGACTATGCACTCAACAAGAGACGGATGTACACAAAATATGTGTGCACCCTAAACAGAAAAAAACATCCACTGTATATGGATACTGTATTTTCAGCAGATACTGTATTTCCACCCAGCAGTTGTGCTAGCGCTGCCGCTGTGGCTCTCTGACACAGTTACTGAGCAAGCCCCCCTGGGGGCTCAGACTATCGCCTTTACAGGGAAGTCATTATGGAAGTGGATTATAGACGACAGCAGAATCTCACTTCCAGAAACTCCTGAGAACTGAGAGACTTAAGGATGGAGAGGTTCAGGAAAAAGCTTATTCTTAATACAGAGTATTTGTCCTTCTACATCTGTTCTGTACCAGTCAATTAAAGACGGGTCTTTATCGCTAAATAAGATATACTGTATGATTGTTGCCTTCTGCAATCCTGCTTTGGGAAAGGAGGCCCTATCTGCTGACCTTAGCCGACGTTTGATTCGACGACCAGTGACTTCTCAGATTCTGATCTGGCTTAATCTCTGCCCTAATCCCCAAGCACACAGTAAACTTTGACCCGGTGAATTTATGAGATGATAATCTCACCATCCGAATTCACCGTTTCTTGTTTACTCAAGACCGCAATGTCGGGAAGGATTGAGGATTAGCAACAAGCGATGATGGGTTCAAGCTCACGACCAAACATCGCGGCAACAAAATGATCAAGAGAGGACGGAATGAAAACAAGTAAACGGGGGAGAAAAATAAGCTTGTTGGGTTTCCTTTGGGGATTTTGCTGGGTGGGCGGCCGTCCAGCTGCTTAAGCCTGTCATTTGGTGGCCATAGCAGATCGCTTCGGCCAACCTCTCTGAACTCACTGGGGCTGGCCAATCGCACAGTAACACTATTTGGCTCCCGCTGCGTGCGGCAGGCGGTGCCGCAATTGGGGCCCAGCGGAGTGTGAAAGGAACATTGTTTCTATGAAGTAAAAAGAAGAAATCATTAGAAAAGATATTACAAAGAACTGTTTTCGCTCTCCTCCATCATGAGAATTGTAATTGGGAGTGGTCTAAGGAACGTTTTCAGGGCGAGGCATCTTGCCGCAGCCCATTCAGAATTGGTTTCAACCCGGTATCGTACTTTTTCGTGCTCATAGTCACGGAAAGTGATCTTTTGAATCATGTCCCAGTGCACGATTTTCCAACTTTTTTCATGCTACACAGAACAAAATATTAACCAATGCATTGAAATTGGAAGATTTGTCCGACTTTTTTAATGATTCACAGAACTAAATATAAATCAATGCATTGTGCGCCCTCTAGTAGTATGTCAAAAAAACAAAAATAACAAAGGGTAAATGCTGTGTATTACGGATACTCGGATTTATCCGATTTTTGCCCTAAACCTTCTCAAAATTGAAAACTAACCACCAAGATTCAAGATTTTTATTTGTCACATACATATACATACTTCCATACATATATGCAGTGAAATGTAATAAATAACCACCCTGATAAACCAACAAACTACAAGATGATTTGTGACCATAAAATATTTGATTCGGGGCAAAAACATTTTGGAAAACGGGAGAAAAGGCAAAGATACAAAACTGTGTACATAAAAAGGAACTACTCATCCTATAAACCATTGTGAATGATACCTTGACCTCCAACCTAACGATGGTAAGCTTTAACTCCGCCTTCTAGCTTTGTCCTTATTGGCTTTGACCATTACAGCATGTAAGGTGTGTGTGTGTGTTTGTGTGTGTGTGTGTGTGTGTGTGTGTGTGTGTGTGTGTGTGTGTGTGTGTCTGTCTGTCTGTCTGTCTGTCTTATGTTTAGACCAACAACGAGCAACAGGTATGCAGCCACACTGATCCCAATAACCTAGATCCAGGTCAGGTGTGGCTGCTCACCATAGTCTCTGACATAGGGTTTCTATACCTGAAACAAAGAAATCTCCAAAAAAAATTGAACTGGTCCCCTTGAACACCACGGTCGACCGGCTTCCTACCCCCAGAAAGACGATGCAGAGTCCCCTCCTCTCTTCTGGAGCATGGGACCTCGAGCTGCTGTGTTGGCTGGTGAAGGCATGGCCGGTCTTGGCTGTTGCGGGGGCTACTTGGAGGGGTGGCCCGGCTGCTGGGCTGCTGGATGGTCCCAGCGATGGCTGCTGGGCGGAGAGGCTAGCTGCCAGCGGTTACCTGTGGTGGTTGCTGCGTCGCTTCTCACCCTGTCCTGCGCCAGGACCCCCCAGGTGCTGCTGCTGCCAGTTGGGAGAGGGTTGGTGCTGGGGCCGCCCATTGAACCGCTGGTGGCATCAGGGGGCATCTTCGGACGGCCCTTCTGTGTCCCTTCCCTGTGCGGGAGAGTCCCTGTTCAGGTGCCAGTGTGGCAGTTTTGCCACCACACGCCACCCAAGTGGCGTTTTCAGGGCCCTCCGGCACAGAGACACAGGCGACAGGGGTTGTCAATACCAGTTAACAGGAGCAGATTCAACATGTCATGACACGGGCTACTATCCTGAGTGTGTGTGGGAATGAGGGCTTTAACCTGTTGCTCATTAGACCAACCAACAAGCAAAAGGTATGCAGCCACACTGATCCCAATCACCTAGATCCAGGTCAGGTGCTGCTGCTCACCACCCCATCCCCACACCACAACATCCTCTCGTTTGTTCCCTCCTTTCTTCTGGTCTCCTCATCTCCTCTCCTTTCCTAATTTTTTCTCTCTCTTCCTCTTCCTCTCCACTCATCTCTTCTCCTCCACTGTCCTCTCCTCTTTCCTTCCCTCTCTCTCTTCTCTCCTTTCCTTTCCTCACTTACTCTCTCCTTCCATCCTCTCTTCTCTCCTCCACCTCCTGCTATCTCCTGAGAAGAGGAGGAAGGGGTGTGGGTTAGGGTTAGGTCAGGGTTAAGCCCCTCCCCTTCGCCAGAGGGACGTGCCTGGTACCGGTGGATTTGCCTCGACAAGTCGATGTCATTTCATGTCTGCTTGTCAGCCAGTGCCGCGCGTGCGGGGGAAGCCAATAAGGACAAAGCTAGAGGGCGGAGCTAAATGTAATTATCGTTAGTTCGGAGGTCAAGGTATCAGTGGCAATGATGTTTATGAGGTGAGTAGTTCCTTTTTATGCACACAGTCTTGTATCTTTGCCTTTTCTTCATTTTCAAATGATTTTTTTTTTCTTTTGCCCCAAATCAAAGGCTTCATGGTCGTGATTCATCTCGTAGTTGGTTGGTTTGGTTCCGCGCTTAAAACTCTTTTTATATATGGATTTTTTGAATAAGTGTGAATGAATGGTAAAAACAGAGCGGTTCAAAAAGTGGGCGTTCACTGTTGAGCTCTATTACCAGACAATTGTATTTATAGTACAAAAACGTCAACCTAAAAATGTCAGCATTTGTTTATGATATACTGTACGTATAACATATCAGAATCAGAATCAGAAATACTTTAATAATCCCAGGGGGAGATTACTTAAATATACATACATACTTATATATACATATAGTATATCATGACTAAACGCCGACATTTATATACATTTATTTACACCTTTCTAGCAGGACGTATATTATGGAACACACAGAGCACTTGTGTGAGGCGACATCTTCATTATTGAGGATCAGGATCCTGCTGGGCCAGAGGCTTGGAGACTGTTTTCTAATAGCTATGGCATAAAAACCAGTGTTGATGAAAGGTAACCCTGAGAGCCCAATGCAGAAGCTGCGCAGTCTGTCTAATGGGCATCACTGGAGAGCTGTTGTTCAATGTTACGTCTATATTATCCGCTCTTGCCACTTTCCATTACGCCAACACATTGTTCAACCGACAAATACAGATGCATCCCGTTTAAGAACCAGTGAAGGGATAGTGGTTCTCCGAGCCGTGGCGGGGTCATTGCTTAACTTGAACGCTCGCTTAAGCCGCGCGCTATCGCCGGGCACAGAGAATTCTCCCTCTCGTCGCCTTTATGAAATTACTTCTATAAAAGAGGATAATTAAAATTCGTACCAATTCTAACACTGGCGGCAGATCTTATCTGGCCCGCGTGCTGCATCGAAAGCAATTAATGAAACTGGATGGACCGAGTTGGCTTTTGTTCCAAAGTCATTTTAATTAGTGTGATGAATAGCTCAGGAACCAGCGTCTAAATGCCATTCAGCAACTCAAAAGGCGGCGGCTATTTCGTCGTGTTGATAGGCCGAATTTCGGCAAGGGCTGTCATAATTTGAGTACGCTGAACAGCCCCCGAGGCGACACGGCGAGGCGTGATTCGATAGCGTATCTGAAAACCAACGGTCCACCGGGGAAGGCAACGGATGGCATCACGGCCCAGACACAAACGCAATGCCGACCTGTGTCTCTGTGAGGGGGGGCAAAAAAGAAAGGGGAAAACATCGCCTCCTCACCGCAAAGCTTACAACGTCCCCTCCCCCACGGCTTTCTCTCTCGATAAGGTCGGACACCTCGGCTGAGCGTTGGGCGTAAATGGTCGGGTCCGTAGCGCTCCCGTCCCGGAGGTTCTTCAATTTCGTCACCTGCATCTAAAAATCACGGGCGCGTAAATGACATTTGATCGTGTTCCTTTCTGTACCAGGACGTACCGCGTTGTCTGTAAGCATCCGAATCTGATCCTGTCCGGCGCACGCTGTGTGTATGTAGCCGGGGGGGAGGGACGAAGTCTCATGTCAGTCAAAAGTAATAGGCAAACAGTCGCGTCTCGATGCCTGTTTTTTTTTTTTGTTTTTTTTTCTTCCCTTAGCCCACCCTACTTCTTACAGTTTAAGCTCTTGGCTTTGTTCTGAAGTACCTCAAAAATGACTTTCTGTCATATTGGTAAAGCGCTCCAAAGCCCCTCGTGTTAAATGACAAGATAAGCTCCCGCAATTGAAGATTTTGCCTATATTTCCGCGGCGTCAATGGACGTGAAATCCCTAAGCTGCTTACCGACTGTCTGCTCAAAAAAGACACAGCTTATAGATGAGTTCTAACTCTACATACACGTTTATTACCCCCTGTCATTGTAGTTGGCGGCGCAGATGGAGGTATGAGTGAATGGAGTAGATCTCTGGAAGGGAGGGGCGGCACGATGGAACTCTGGATCGACTTTAAAGAAGTGCTTAAATTGGTTGAAGCAAAATATTTTTTTGCTTTTCTCAACTTTTTCAAATGTACGCCTTCATTTCTCCATTTTGAGTTTAGAAAAGCAAAAAGAATCAAAATAAAAAAATAGATGGCCTTCACCAAGGGAATCCACTTTTCCAAGGTGATGCGATGCAATTATGTAGTGTTCGTTCATATGATGAGGCCTTTACATCCCAGGGGGGTTTTTTTCAAGCAAAGAAAACCCACATGCGCGCTCACACACACACCCACACACACCCCCACACACACACACACACACACACACACACACACACACACAACCACACACACACACACACACACACACACACACACACACACACACACACACACACACACACACACACACACACACACACACACACACACACACACACACACAGTGTTACTATGTTGAATGTGTGCTGCATAATTCCCTCCGCTAAAGGAGGTGACGCAGTGAGCCAAACATCATGAAAGGCCTCCCCTCGCTGCTCAGGTTCCCTTGTCGCCGTCTGAAAATCTCCTACCGAGCGAGGCAGAGATGGCCTCATTGCCTTTGGTTTTGAGGCTCAACCAAATGTAATCACAGCAATTTTGGTTCATCACCAATGCAGAGTCACTTCTATTAAGGATGATGAGAGGTAATATTCATGCTAGAAAGCAGCGAGGCATGTGTGTGTGTGTGTGTGTGTGTGTGTGTGTGTGTGTGTGTGTGTGTGTGTGTGTGTGTGTGTGTGTGTGTGTGTGTGTGTGTGTGTGTGTGTGTGTGTGTGTGTGTGTGTGTGTGTGTGAGTGCGTGTGTGCGTGTGTGAATAGAGGTATCTTTTCTTTGTGCAGTAAGGTGGTCATCTAGGCTAATTAAAACTGTTCAAACTCTCTTCAGCGCACCTCTAATCCGTCGCTCACTCTCTCTTTTTCCCTGTCTCTGCCACACACACACACACACACACACACACACACACACACACACACACACACACACAAAGGCTACAGTGCTGGGGAAGATAGATTGCTTGGTCTTTCTCCTTTTTTGCTACAGTTGACAGACATATACGTGGGCACACTCTTTCACACAACCACCCACACACACACACACAGACACACACACACACACACAGGCACACACCAAATGATAGATAGATGGCATTCTCAGGCCAGCCCACCCCATTAGACTTGTCTGCTATTCGTTCGCTCCTCAGTACACCAAACGTCACCCAGGGGGTCAACAACAATCTAAATTTCAATTAGAGTGGAAAAACAGCGCTGAAAGGGACCGAATGAATGCTGATGCTTCTTTGGTCTGAGGTTTCAGCTTTTAGCTGGTGCTTGGGAAAGAGGGGAGGAAAAAAAAAAAAAAGAAAAACATTTTGGGGCAATTATTTCATTATCTGGAGTCCGCTCACAGCGGGCCGGGGTTGCAGCCCTGGCAGAGATTAGCCGGAACCACAATTATTATTACAATTAGAACCCAGACGGCACCGGCAGAGGAGTTTAGCCTTGGGAAAGACTGAATGTCAACTCAAGACTGTTATTAGAAGGCTGAGAGTGAAGAGAAAATTTAGAATGAACAGGAGGGCGGGGGCGCGTCTGTGTGTGTGTGTGTGTGTGTGTCCTTCCCCTCAAACGGTAGGTTTTTTTCCGACGTTCGCGGCATCCTTAAAGCGACCGTGCTCTTTAAGCGTGCCAAAAGCCCTCCCTGAAGCCGGCACCGCCGCTCGCCCCGGAGACCGGAGCCCCGCGGTTCCGAGGTGAGGGGCAGCGTCGTGACTGTTAACCTGCCGGGAGGAGGGGGAGGTTGCTCCGGTGAACTCTGACACACTGAACCGGCCTCGGCTCCTCCAACAAAAACACGCCGTCGAGCTTGCACCCATTTACTGCCTGGAACAGATAAAGAGAAACAGTTTTGATGCCAAGAGGCATGGGGTGCACCCTGTACATAAGTAAATCAAATTTTCATTTGTATAACAAAAACGGGTCCAGCTGCGACTTATTTACATCATGCCTCTCCAATTACCGCGAACAGGATGAGGGCGAAGTCAGCGGCGCAAATCTGTCAGCGTGAGATCAAAGCGGATGAATAGGAACAAGATGTGTAAAAAAAAAAAAAAAAAAAAAAAAAAAGGGGGGACGGAGACGAGATGATTCTCGCAGCGCGGGAGCGTGGGTAACCGCCTCTGCCGCGGTGAAAACGGAGCCGGTTACAGCGAGGCGGGGGGTGCTGTCACCGTCCGACACCTTTGTTTCAAACTTCATAATAATTGCGAAGAGCCTCGTAGAAAGCGAAGGGCAAAGTTAAAGGGCTGTAGCTCTCGTATTGACGTAGCGCTGATGTACTGTCAATAATCAAAACAACTCCTTTTTTTTTTTGTGGATTGATGCAGCTCTCTGAGGTCTTGGGAAAATGCACCGAAAACCATTCTGATGTTTTCTTTTTTTTTCTCAGCATGTCGCTATTGTGCAAAAACAAAAAAAAAAAAGTTAGAAAATGCTGTTTGGGGATTAAACGGTCGCTATCTGTTTGCTATAGTCGTACCATACGCCCAACAGCGGGAGTGGATTGCGAAGCAGTTGTACTCTTCTTTACTTTTGAGCACACATCTGTCAAACGCATTTCAGCTGGTCAAAAGTAAATCCACCGAAAACACATTTGTTTTGTTCTCTTTGTGCGTGGGACATTCATTGTATATCCCCAGGCGGCAAACAGCCGCCCTATGAACGGAACCGCAAAGCCCACACGTCAACATCTCTGAAATATACGGTAAATGGCAATTGGGTGTATTAGCAGTGTGGCTCATATTCTATTTGAATGAATAACAAGGCATCAACCAGCGGGTCCCGGTGGCCCAGCGGGGGTACAATTATGCAACATTTGGAGCGGACGCATCCCTCAGCAATGGACGGCGGCGCAGAAGTGGAACCTGGCCGGCTGCTCGAACGTCAGTCTCTAAGGCAGGGGTCGCGAACCTGTGGCTCGCGAGCCAATTATGGCTCTTTCGATGACGGTATATGGCTCGCAGACAATTTTGAGCTAAACTTTTTCATCACAATTAACAAGTAATAAATAATTATTAAGTGTCATTTTAAAGTAAAACAGGTAAGAGAAATTCCAATCTGGAAAATAATATTCAAAATGTAAATGTGGCGGACAAAGTGGCGTAGTCAAGCACCGGCTGCCGACCACAGAAAGACTCCGGGGCGCCCTTCACTCGGCGCCCTGCCCCTCCTGGGTCTCTGCTCAGGCACCACTTGTGGGAGTCTCTGCCACAGGTGAGGCTTTAGAGAGGGAGACGGAGTCTTTCTGGCCGTGGCGAGAGTTTTATTGTTCATTTCAATATGCGGCACGCAGGCCACAATTACATTACATTATTACAAATTACATTATTATATTACTGAGGATTATTATTATAATTGTGGATAATAATGATCCTCTTGGGCGCAGGAGGAACAGCGTTCCACTGCTGGGCTGTTGACGAGCCTGTGCGCCGATCCTCGCTGTAAGACAGACGAACATTAAGAAAACTCCCTGCCTCGAGTCGGACCGATCAGCTGAATACAAGTGGACAGAAATGGAAAAAACTTCAATATGTATGTGACAAATAATCTCTTGAACTTGAACTTGAACCTGAAGACCAGCTGATTCTTAAAACGAGCTTCCCGTCACATAGCACACAATGCAGCGTGTGAGTATTGCCCTGTTGACCATGTTTGGCTCTGCATACGCATGTGAGCAGCCTTTCTGGCATCTGAGAAACATTAAGACCACGCTACGCTAATGTTGAACTGATGGAAGCCTCAACGTAGCATGAAGCTCAACCTCACTACGTATGAAGCAGACTACAAGGCCATCAGCAAAACCATGCAGCACCACAAGTCGCATTAATGGTAAAAAGTATTTCATTTATTATTGGTTATCTACAGTATAACAACAATAAGGGCTTTTTTAAGTACTCAGAGATGTGTTGTATGTTAAAAATGTATGCCTTACTTAAAAAAGGCGCACATTAAGTTGCATTCAATTTTATTCAATATTATATGGCTCACAAGGAAATGCATTCAGAAACATTTGGCTTTTACGGCTCTCCCAGCCAAAAAGGTTCCCGACCCCTGCTCTAAGGGATAGCTGATACGACCGCTGCGGTGAGTGGCGACGGCCGGCATGTTCGGAGACAGCGGGCTGAAACAGCTCTTGATTTGTTCCACCCCCGGGGAGGAAAAAGGCACCGGCCGAGATCTCACCTGCACCGTGCGCACTGGTAGCCCAGGAGCAAATGGTTGTGGTCACAGTCGGAACATTAGCGCCTGAGCGTGGCAATGTTCGGAGCAGGGGCTAATGACTTCGGGTGTGTTTGCTGCAAAACGAGGCGTGCGTGCGTGCGTGTGTCTGCGTGGGTTTGAGAGCGACACCGCGTAAGAGAGGGAACAAAGAAAAAGAAAATGAGTCGGGGCTCTGTGAAACCCTCCGAGGCGGGACGCTGGAGGGGAGCTGACGGCGTCGCAGGCGCTCGTGGGAAGGTTTTTGTTTGGAGGAATGTTGGGACCGGTTGAGCGTGGAACTGCATGCCAGCCGCCCTCCCTCGCCGTCAATCTTCCTCTGTATACCCCACCGCCCCGCCCCGCCCCGCCCCGCCACTCCCACTCCTTTCGTAATCAACAGATAAAGCCATAGGCAGCGCTCCCACGTTAGCCAGAGTCGTTCCAAGCTGGAGCCCTGGCATTAATCAGCGCTCAGGTAATCAAGCTCAGCGTAGGCAGAGCATGGGCATGTCAGCGGGCCGGGCGCTCACACTCTGATTGAATTGAACACCACTCCATCCGTCGGATCGCTCCTCCGCCTTAAATAGTACCCATTTCTGGGGCCCTTCATTCAAGGAAGTGGAGCTACCACTTATTCGGCGAAGCCAAGACACAAATCAACCGAATGATTTCGAACAATCAGTCTGGTTCAGGGAGATTTATCATAATTTTTTTTTTTTTTTTTTTTTAGCTCAATCAAAAGTTGAAGCCCCCAGAACCGATCAGAAGTTTGTTTTGAGAAAATGCTGGGCGCTCAGGAATACATTCAGTGGGAAAGGTTTCGGATTTTTCGTCAGCGCAAATCCACAAACACCAATCAGTGTTTCTCGGTTGAGTGTCGGCAGAGAAACCCAGTGCATGCTGCTCTCTTCCTCCCATCAACACCCCCATGGCGGGCTAAACAGCTCACACCCCAGAGGGTGGGCGGGTCACCAGGGTGAACTCGGTTGGTTTTGCTTTGCACAAGATGGCAGTTCCGACTTGCTTGGCTGGGTTCAGGTGAGTTCGGGGTGGACGCATTCAGCGGCGTCTACAGGTTAGATGGCTCGATGGAAGATAGCGCCATAACGGCAGTGAGGAGGGGTGTGGCATGTGCCTCTGAGTCAGCATTGCGTTGGCTCTCGACAGGAGTTGATTAGACACGACTTGATGGATGATGATGAGGGACGCGATGAATGATGGATGTGAAACGCCAGATAGTGCTTGGGTGGAGGAAAGTCAACTATACTGGAATAGAGGGTTGGTTGAGTTCAGAGCAGCTGTCATACAATTAAACAACAGCAATTTTACAATCCTATTGGAGTTCTGTGTGTAGTCTGTATATTTCTGTACTACTGCCCCATACAGTACAGTATATCTATTTTATTAGAATAAGTAACTAAGACTCTCTCTCAACAGTCATTTTTTCAGTCAATCCGAAGGCAGCTTGACTGGTCTTTGTTCTCCACGTAAATAAATAGCTTGTGAATTCCTGACATGATGTCCTGGCCACCAGTAATTATTTATTATTGTGGATCTAGAGCCCTAATGAGGCAGCGGTCAATGCTTTTATGTCCGACTCTCGACGGCAGGCGCCATCCCCCAGCAAAGGGGCTCGGCGCGTGCCATTCCCTGCCACGTGCCACGGGCTCAGCTGCAGATACAGCTCCGCTCATTGATTCAACGGGGCTGAAAAAAATGGATTTTTCTCTCTCTCTCTCTCTCTCTCTCTCTCTCTCTCTCTCTCTCTCTCGCTCTCAACCCAGGTCCCACGATACGTTCGGCAGGATAATACTAGGGGTCGGAGCAGAATGCCGGGAGAGTGGTGGTCCAGTTTTTTCAGTAACGCCGCGAGGCTCGGCCCTCATAATTAGTGTCCCTACATTTTCCCTCGGCCACCTCTCCGCTCTTTCATCTGGATATCCCCCTATTTCCCTTCCCTACATCGCTCCTCCAAATGGCGGCGTCGGCCCGTACTGCAGCGCTGGCCGGGGCTCATCGCATAAAGTGCTGCTGGCTGCAGCTGAATGCGTCTCTACGGGCAGTGCTGTGGGAGCCACGGGAGAGGCCGGAGGATACATCTGCTACGACGCTAATGCACTGACTCAGCGCAACACCGCAGTCAGGACGGGTCCTGGGAGGACCCGAGTACACGTGGGTGAACTGGTAAAAGCAAACATGGGTGCGGACAAGCACGCCCGCGAGTGAACGCTGCAACGTCCGAGGATTGTTTTTCCTTTGCGTTTAGGTGCGGGGACGGGGGGGATGAACACACCCTGCCAATATATTCTGCGGCTTTTGTTACGGTCGCGCATGACACAAACAAAAACGAAAGTGAGCGCGAAAGCGCGCACGGCCGTGTTTTCGCGCATGCACCTGCGGCCACGTACGAAGAGGCCTGCGTTGGGACGTCCCCGTGGGTCTCCGGGGTTCCATCCCAAGTTCAGACGGAAAATCCAGCCGACAGGCTTGCGGAAAACCAAAAGCTATCTCCTCTCGGGCCGCCCGCGCTCCGCAGGATGAAATTACCTTTGTTTTGGCACGTCCTTACTTCTTATTTCTTTATTTATTTCTTCATTCCCGCGATTCGACTTCGGCTTTTTTCATAAAATGTAATTTCCCGCATAATACCCCGATAGAAACGCGCCGACACACGCATTGCAATGCGCACACACCCAGACAGACACGCATACGCCCGGGACTCGGGGAGGGATACTGGGAGTGCTGCAGCTGTCGTCCTAACAATGATAAATGGTGGAAAGACAGGTTGAGATGGTTTTGTCTCTGTTTGCGTCGGCATCAATTGTCCCCCTGAGCGGAACGGTGATAATGCCCTTAATGGCTCAATCTCCATCAACTTCACGAGCAAACAAACACAAGAAAACACACAAAAAAAATAAATAAAAAAAGTCAACGCACAAATGCATACTCGCGCACGCGAACACACGCACACACGCACACACGCACACACACACACACACAGCAACCATTTCCTTCCATATGGTCCAATTCCCAAATCCCATTCCTCTCCCGGACACCCCTTTCCCCCTTCACTTTGTCAGCCGTTTCCACTCCTCTCTTGCTCCTGCAGCATTCGCTCAGTGTCGTCCTTTGATGTGGAGGCAGTCTCGGTGATGATGATGATGATTATGATGATGATGATGATGATGATGATGATGATGATGATAACAATAATAAAGCCCTGCCCGTTCCTCCCTCGCTTTCCGAGAAGGAAAGCGCAGAGCGAAAGGGAAGATGTCATAGTGTGGAGGAATGACTGGAACAATGGTCAGACGGACAGAAAGTTTGTTCCATTTGCGTCTTTAAACTTGTGATTTCGCAATTTTCAAATGAGTACAATCAAATTTGTGGCGCTGGGGCGGATATTGTGTTTAATCACTTGTTATCCCGTTGACAGTGTAAATACCTTGAAAGGTTCTGGGCGGAAGTAGCGCAAACTCAAGGGCTTCTCATTTTTGTTTTGAGATATTCTCGAAACAATCCACAGCCATCAATTGCCACGGGAGGTGAGGCAGAGAGGAAAACACTCGATGCGCGGTGTACAGATTCGCAGAGCGAGAGGACTTTTTTTGTTGCCAGAAATCCCAAGCGAGCGAGATCAAGGGAAAAGAAGGAAGAGGAGGAGGAAGAGACGGTGGAGGAGGATATGCTACGGACTGACCTCCCCCCGTTAGACTGTTAGAGACAGTAAAAAAAAAAAAACTCATCTGTGTTGGTGTGCTTGGCAGCAGCTGGGCCTTGTGTACACACAGACATGGAGGGCCTCATAATATTTTCCAGAGGAGATGATTCTGTTTTTCTTCGTGCGCTGTCCCTTAGATGGACCGTTTTATTTCCCCCCGCTCGTTTTTGCTGAAGGGACGGAACAGACAGGATGCGCGTCGGCGCTCGCCGGCTCCTTGAAAAAAAGGTCACCGCCATTTGGGACGGTGAGAATTATGAAGAGAGAGTAAAATTCATCAAGTATCGGGCACGAGTTCAACCTCGAAAAAAAAAAAAAAAAAATCGAAATCTGCAAAACGTTGCCTGGCAACACAGCACACTGCTCAAAATTAGCGGCGAAAGTTGATCCTGCAATCCCGCGTCTCTTTCCCTCGCCCGTGGGCACTCAACCCCAGGCAGCCTATTCAGAGCCTCTGATATCTGTGCCTCACCCTGTTATGAGCCACCGGTCCCTGGCTAGTAGGGGACAGGGTAAGACGGTCAAATGTGATTGAAAGTCAATGACAGGGAAGGAGTTTCATTGATCCCCCGTTAGAGAGATGCAACAAGAGCGATCCTGTAAATGACCCAATTTAGCAGTAATGTGTGAAGGCCCAGTCATTCAATCTCTCTTCCGCACACAATATGCGCCCAGTGATCCACTGTCCCGATCAAAAGGCTTGTGCTGACGGCTGCCCTGCCCATGTTTTCGCAAAAACAAGCCTAGACGCAGATTAAGAAGCTGGTTTGAAGCTCAACACATGCGGCAACCTTTGCGGCCCCAACGCAAGACCCACAGCGCACGCTAATCCTCTTGTTGAGTCAAAGAGCCTGAGGTAGCCTGCGCCAGTCTCTGAAGCTGGGTCTAACGACTGGTTCTCAACTGGTGGGCTGATCCAAAACTGGGATATAAAATTTGGTTTGGGTTCTGGTGGTTGTCAAACCCCTTCAAGTCCGTACAGCTTGTCTGCGCATCTACCGCGGCTATCTTCTGTGGTGCATCAGTCAACCTGGCCCCGCATCCAAAGAGCTGTCTCTTGTTACCTGTGAGGCCTCCCACACTCTTGGTCCCAACTCCAACACCGGATCCAAGCTCAAAGGAGAGGCCACATGTCGTAACTCCGGCGAAGGAAAGGGAGAGGAGAGAGGGGCTGGCGAAAGACAACTTTCGCTTAACAAAGGATAGCTCTCAACAGCTAAGAGATTTTCTGTCCTTCGTACCTGACGTTTGAATAAAGATTAAACCTGCTCAATCCCTTTGGACCAATCGTTGATGGAAGGGCCTGCCTTGAGTTAACTCGCTGACCTCGTTGAGATGCGGCCCCCAAAAGGTTTGTCTCAGACTGCTCCGGGTAGCCTCCCAATGTTCTCTTAATGACCTTCCTCAAGAATGTTACGGTTTAAACCAGTTGATGAAAGGTGTCTGTCGTCGACATGCCATTAACAATCAGGGCCGTGAGGATGAATGGTAAAAAAAAAGGGATGTTTCAACAGACGGCAAGGAAAAAATAAGTGGTATAAGAAGCGAAAACCGAGTGACCTATGTGGGCTGACGAAAAGGATTTTTTTGTGCCCCCCAAACAGGATTCTGGTTCCCAAGGGAGACTGAGCCTCATTCAAGGTTACATTTGAAAAACATATTCTATTAAACAGTGAAAACGATGTTGCTTTCTGCAGCCATAACAAAGCTGTCCGGATGGATTATTTACTGCCTGTAAAGGAAGAAACCACACATTTGCCATTCTGCCTCGACTATCGCTTGTATCTGTTAAATTACTTTCCTTCTCCTCCCCGCTCTCCCCTCCTCCTCGCAGGTCCATCTGGCTGACGAGCCAACCCCTCCGTCATCAGCCGACGCGTGCCGAGACGGCTCCAGATGTCTTCCATTGCAAAGACGCAGTTGCAGAGCTATCGGCCCCGTGAGGGGGGCGGGCCGATGCGTCGTACACCCGTTGCCCCCGGCGCGGTTTCGTCGCGGTTCCGGCGCGGTTTCGTCGCGGTTCCGCCGCGGCCCCCTCCATTTTCAGGGGATCCCGCCGCGGTGGGAAAGGTCAACGGCGGCGGGGCGAAGGAGCGCAAACGTCAACAACAACTGACCACTGAGTACGACCAGGAGGTTTCGACGACTCCAGACGGCTGGCCGGCAGGTGGTGACGGATGCTTATCCGACAATGCGCCAGCTTCTCCGCGGGAGCGACTCGAGCGACGGCGCCGCCTATAATGTCGGGGAGTGCAAACGTTTTGTTTTTCTAAGAGAGCCACCGGCGCCCTGCAAACAGCGGTGTAATGTCGTGGAACAAACTCCTTCTGAGCTCGGAGCAGCACCCCATTTTGTCGGCTCAATCTACCAGTCAAAGGCTGACAACGAGATTTATGGGGGAAATAAAGGCAGCCATCGGCGCAGAGTCAACACCGGAAGTCGGGGGGAAGAGGAATCTCCCTTTTTGTTTCATCATTTTCAAGGGCCCCGAAAAGAAAACCGGGACTAAAAACAGAAGCTCACGGTTTAAATAGTTGTCTCTCGGATGGGTCCGAAAGTCCTCCGAAAATGTCAGGAGGCGGCAGTTCGGTACGAGCGGACACGGTGCGAGTCCGTCTGCCAGCTTTATTTCGCACCAGATGTGCGGAAAGTTAGTTTGTTTACAGCTCACCCACGTGAGGACTCCAGCAACATCCACCGGTGTGCCCCCGGCCCACCCACAGGTACGCCAACGCCGCGAATCCCAATTCCCCATGCCGCGAAGGCCGAAAGATGATCCCAGACGGAAAGGGGCTGCGTGAGAAAGGAAGGAGGGAGCGGGGAAGGAAATTGGAGAGCGCGTTTAAGAGGCCCGAACAGCCCGAAAGGAGAAGGCGCTGCATCAGGAGCAGGCTGCTCAGGGTTTCTACACTGAACCCCCACACCCCCATCCACCACCACCACCACACAAACCCCTCCCACCCGGTCGATACCCTTCCTTTATTTTGTTATACAACCCCAAACGTTGAGCCGTACCTTGCCTCAATTCCCTCACCCCCTCGAGTCATTATTCACCTAATTACCGCCATCTCGTTTGCCAGCTCCCGCGCTCCTCCTCGCGAGCGCAAAGTAAGCATCGAGCCGCGGGGCCGCCAAGCGTTTGTTCCGACGACACGTGTAAGAACGGGAAAAAACATCTGTACTCTGGGCGACAGGTAAAGTACGCGGTGGTTGTGTGAGTCCGCATGCACAGCAAGCGGGTGCATAGGCATAACGTTGGAGTGTGTTTTGGCGTGTTTGTCTGCCCTCAGTGAGAGGGCACTATTTTGAACCTCCATCCCCCCTAAAAGGTCATTCATGTGGGATTGTGTTGGCAGCGTGAGGACTCTTCCGGTGCCTCAAAAAAAAAAACTTTTCGGAAACACTTTCTCAAAAATCTGTCGTCGTGGGTCAAGTGAGAGTCTCGGGCACGAGACGCCCAAAAGGTGAGGATGAGCCATCGACTGCTAAAGGAAGTGGATAGGGCGACCCCCCCCCCCCAATTAGTTCACAAGGAGCTGTTCTCAAGCCAACAGCACCGCGGCCCGGTCGGAGTTGCAAGCGGATGCAAATTGTTTCCATGGTAACCTGGAGAGCGAGGTCTCCCCGCCGACCGTCCACCGTACCGTAGGCCGTCAGTTGGAACTGTCAGTCAGCTCAAGCCTGAGGCATAACCACGCTGCCTTTGTTTGGCTCGTCCTCCATTCCCTTGCAGCGGCGTGGGCGGAGTGGAGCGTTGTGGCTGCCACGAGGACCAATCAGCCTATCGCAGCTCCACTTTTCGAAAGTGACCATGCTCATTTCAACCGGGGCTAATCAGGGACTCCGGTTTATCCGCCTACCCCCCCTCCCAGGGAGTTCAGAAATAGGTCAGAGATATTTTCTGGGTGCCCGGCCCACTATTTGATGGAGTACTTAATGTTTCCTCGAGGCCTTTAGTCGAGATTTTTTTTATATGCTATTTCCCTGCAGGCTAATTACATCGTGAATAATTTTTGCTCCGTCCACCACTCTTGGTATCATGTCTAGGAAAGAGACGGATGAGGGGAAGTAGGAGAGCTGGTGTGTGTATGTGTGTATGTGTGTGTGTGCGTGTGTGTGTGTGTGTGTGTGTGTGTGTGTGTGTGTGTGTGTGTGTGTGTGTGTGTGTGTGTGTGTGTGTGTGTGTGTGTGTGTGTGTGTGTGTGTGTGTGTGTGTGTGTGTGGTTAAAGAGGGAGGGAGGGGATGAAGAATTAAAAAGAAAGATCTGTCTTTGTGACAGAGAAAGCCGGCAGATGACAAGGTAACCGATGTAATGGGGGCATAAAAATGGGCTATTCTCTCGACTGCGGACGGGAATAAGACCAGATAATGCATGGCTTTCTAATAAAAGCTTCACCGGGGCGAAACTCAACTGCAGTTTTTTGTACCGCAGATGATCGTTTGGCCTCAATCCGAAAAGGTCAGTCTGTCTAGATGAGGCGTTTTTTAGTTTTTTTTTTCGCTCGGCAGGGAGACACTTGCACGAGAAACGGATCGAGGGTCCCTGCGTGCGACGCTGTGTACACAACGGACGTACGCTAGGGCCGCTGGCTCCGCCGGAAAATCGCTCGCATCGATGGAAGAGCTCCTTAACCAAGGGACCTCTGCTTTGCCAAAGGACTGTCGGGATCTCATTTTCTTTATTTCTTTGTTTCTTTACTTTCTTCTTTATTTTACCTGTGCTGTCAGCATGCTGAGCATACAACACAGAGTATTTGAATGATATTGCATCTAGGACAGAGTTAGTCTGCAAGTGGAGTTCAAGTTCTCAACCTGCAGTACCACTCTATTAATTCTTAAATCATCAAGAGCCGCTGCAATAACTCTGTCCTGTGGATGACCTGGAGGACGACAAGAGCACAGTTTTTGGTGGTAGAGAGTCTCATTTTCACCCCGGAAGTGCTGGTTGCCGCGGAGATGACAATTGATTCACATCGACAGAACAGCTGCGAGAGTCGACTGTGAAATCAAATAATCCCACGGCGCGCCACTATCGTTTTTTTATCCACTTGAAATGAAACGCGTGACTCGGGAGTGGGGAGTCGCTCAAAAAAGGAGTGAATCTTCGAGGTCTCAGTTAAGGGCCAAGGCATTCGGCACAATCCGTATTGAATGTGGCTGAATCACTCTTTGCACTCCGCCAGAATTAATCACTTTGACAAAATTTGAATGATTCCTGAGAGAATTCCAATCGCGGCTCGGTGCCGAAGTCGACTCGTTCGCGATTCGGGAAGTCAACCGTCGCGTTGCACAAACTGAACCACATGAAGGAAGAGTGGGAGAAGTGACCGGTCAAGGACCGAATCTCAAGAAAAGAGTCGACGCTCTCATCCCCAGGTAGAGTCGTCACTTTCAGAGTGAAACTTGTTCTGAGTCAAGATTCGAGATTTAAGATTCAAGATGTTCATTTGTCACATTCATATACGTAAGGTCAAGCATATATGCAGTGAAATGTCACGACAGCCGGTGATTACGCTCAATAAGCTCTAAAACTTCAAATGAGCACAGTGCTGCGAGCTGACCAGGAACTCTGGCAGGAGCTGACAAACGACATATGTACTTATTTCTGCCTTGCAATTTTGATCTTGCGACACAAGAGCTCATTTCCGCCCTTTTTTTTTTTTTTAATTATTGGAATCGCTTACAGGTCATACAGGTCCAGAGTTGCCGCACGCGGTCAGCTCAACAGTCATTTACTGTACCTCAAGGCTGTTGCCACCGTCGGAAAATAACTCACTAACTTTACACGGCGTCGAACTACGCTCCCCTCGAACCCCTCGCCTGGGAGGTGCAGCTCGCAGCGGCGTGGGGGGGTTGCGCGCCGAATCGGCTGGCGTTAGTCCCGGTGTGGTAACGACCGCTGCAAAGGAAACACATGCGTTGTCTCTCCTTCGTTCCCTCTGACACTAAGTCTTTGCGTTCCGCCTGCGTCACTTCTATTGTAGCTTGTGCCCGGGGGGTGTGGGGGACGGGACTCCAGCGGAGAGGCTGTAATATGCTTCTCTGTAACCTAATGCTTTCAAGAGGCTTCAATTCCCCGTCGGGGAAATGGGCCGGTGTTTGATTTAAAACCACGAACATTGATTATAACTTTGAGATCATATAATATATCATGTGAAATGTTAATAATAAGCGGGATGGAGGAAAGGAGAGCGGCCCCCCCCCGAAAGCGAAGAGGATACGAGAGAGACTGTTGTTTGCCTTCCTTCTGCTTTAATGTTGGGCTCTACGCTCAAAGATGATGACTGTCCTGGAGCTTCCGGGAAAAAATACACCTCTTGTAAACACCGACCCTTCACTGCAGAGAGAGTAGGGACGTTTGCCCCTCTTCCCCCTCAGTATGTTTCCTGTTCAACCTCTGTCAAGCCGAATAATAATATTTTCACTAAGGCGTTCAGGTGTGTTCATTTTGGGTTCCTTCCACTAACTGATTTCGCATTGCTTGTTGTAAAATACTCCATTTCTGTTTTTTTCCGCCATCACGCTCGGGTTTCCGCTGTTTTCCGGGACTATGAACGCGTCGTGAATCTTTGATAAACGACTAAGGTGTGTGCACGCAAACAGTGAAGTGAATTATGATGGAATGGTCCAGATCTGTCAATTGGGAGACGCTTCGGGCTTCGTTTGGATCGGACATTATGAATAAGTTGACGTGACAGTTGTGATATTGGGCGTTGCCTTAATCGGAATAAAATCGTAACTTAAGCCTGCGTGTAAACGCAGTGAGGGGGATTCGTTGAGATTAGGATGACAGTGGGCAAACATCACCAGATAACCCAAAGCTGAAGGCACCACTCGCAGAAGGGTGGTGGAGGGATTGATTGAAATGTTGGCTGGCGCTTCACGGCTCTCATCGCAAGTCCCACCAAATGTTTCACTGCGGGGCTGATGCGGCCGGAGACGTTTTTAAGAAGCGCAATGTGGATTTAATTCTGAACTTTTCATTCATGATGTTACTACTTACAGTATCATGTATTATGTCAGCGTTTTTTTTTGTTTTTTTTTTAAATAAGGCCCGTACTTGTGTCTCAAAAATACATCTGCACATAATGAGGATGCGTCCTAAGGTATGTAAACAATCAATCTCAATGTACTCTGCCGGGCGGCAAAAAGAAAAGTGTTTGGGGTTTTTTAAGGTACAACAGCTGAGTTGGCGGCGCCGCCTTTACTTAATCATCACAACGGGCTGCGAGCATAGAAAACCAAGGAGAGGGAATCTCTGACAAGGTGAAAGTAAAAGTACCCTCTCCGCAAAGCTCGGCCGGTTTGCCCGGTAATAGCTCAAAGCAACTGCCTTTTTGGGAGAGAAACGGACACTCGGACGGCCTGGCCGAGGCCAATGGGATGTCACATCCACACACACCCAAAGAGATAAAAACACAAACAGACCCGCCGCCACAGGAAAAAAAAAACAAAAAGAAAGCATCAAATAGAAACCACCGCTCATTAACCCCTCCCACGAAACCATGGCTGCCACAAGTTGGCAGCGTCTTTCAAGAGACCTCACAACTTTGATGAGCCCGTAACGTCTTTCAGTCTGATCTACTGACTCTCTCTTCTACCGGTTCTGTTTATCATTTGCATTGCCTATAATCTTCTGAGCTGTGTAATTACAAATGTACTAACCCCCCCCACCCCTCCACCCCAAGCTCCGACATTAGCTCAAGACAAATACCGCCAGGGGAATACAGTGGAACAAATAGAACTAATCGGTGGCAGCACGCTGTCTTGTTTGGATTTCTTAAATTCGATGCCAATCATTCCCTTTTTGACAATCGTCCACTGGTACTTAGACTTGAGGATGTTGGCTGTCTATCTGACACTGAATAGACTGCATGTATTTTTCTCGGTTTAAGATTCCAGAACCCCATTTGAGTTGAAACGGGTACAAAGGCTACCTTCGAATGTTAAGTTTCAAAAGATTCCGGAACCCGCATTTTTTTCTTTTTCATCACAGGCTTATAATTGAAAAGACAACATATTAAAGTCTAAAGCCCGAGGCCCGGCCAAGAACCACAAATCCATTAACTTTCCCCATCATTGTAGCCTCAAGCAAGAGCGCAACGAAGCGTTTGACTCCTGTCTGAGGGAAGCCACCGCATCCCATGGTTATATTTGTTGGTTTGGACGAACGAGGCAATGGGGCTGGAGGAAGACTTGCATTATTTGTTTGGGCCGAGCCCTGCCGCCATATGGTTCTGCTTTTCCGCTAAGCCAATGGCCTAGAGGCTAAGACAGGCTCTTGGATATCATATTTTTCTTGGTTCTGAAATCAGAGGTCTGCTGAGGGAAACCCAGAAGGTTCCCTATCTCCATTCGCTTCTGGCCCCAGTCAAGCCACAGTATATCAGGTCCGACCGAACACCCTTTCTTGAATGACTACGTTAGTTTTATACCGTGATGCGTAAATCAAGGCAGTGTTCAGGCAGGTTTACAGGCGAAGGCTTCAGGGACTGAAGACAATTTACTGGCAGTGAAGTTGTCCAGAAAGGACAAGTTCAAGCAGAAGGCTGCACCGGGTGACATTTTAAGTCGAAGCTTCTTTAAGTCCAACTATGAGCTTTCCCATTTTCTCGCCCTGCAGCAGATGCCGGTTATAAACATTAACGGCATCTGCTTACATTCTGGCACTGATTACATTAAAACCTCAGTCTCTGAGCACCTAATAGTTTGTTTTTAGCGGCAGGCCACACACGTCCCCCAAACTCCTGCTTGGTCTCGAAACTTTGAGAGTATTTTGTTCTGGTCTGTTTTAACAACCTAGTCAGCTTTGATTCACAGATTTGCGTCACCACTGTAAATAATGTTTTTTGTTTTTTTTTCTTATTTCACTTGCGAGACTAATAATAACACGGGCCAGACGATGAATAACAGTAGCTTGAAGTCCCACGACATCTCATCCCTTTTTCCATCACAATGTGCCTTCGACGGAGCTGAAGTGAGATACACAAAACGGGTCGACATCAATCAGGCACAGATGCTGCTCATGGCTTCCCCACCTGCCGCACCGCGTCTGCCAAATTAATCTTTTGCGAGGGGATGAGTTTGGTCGAAATTCATCTCTACTACGGGAGAGAGCGGCTCCCATATGTTGGGCCCGCCGGGGACCTGCGAGCTGTATCTTCTTATTTCCCACGAGGCCACGGCGCTGTGCAACCCAGACTGGGGCAATCTGTGGTGGAGCGGTGGAGCTTACGCGGCGCAGGGTCGCCGGAGAGGTTCATATCCTCCATGTGACCTAGTTCTGCCCCCTTCTCTACGGCGCCGTGGAGTCCCTGCACCTGTCTGTCTGGCACGCAGCGGTGGCTTCTGAGGCAAACTGTGCCGCCGGTGTGAGCAGTGTGTCCCAGTGTGCAACAAACTAAGATGTGAAGTATCACGGGGGGCGGGGCTGGGGAGCTTTGGATTTTGACGGAGCTCATTACTCATGTTGCAAGTGTCAACGTCAGTCAAAAATACATTTGGTGCGATCAACCAGAAACAGTCAAAAGTTAGTTTAGGGGTTGGCTCCAAAAAAAAAAAAAAAAAAAGAACCCGGAAAATGGTCGTCTTGAGTGACCCCCATTTGTTATGCCCAAGTGTCTCTGGACATACTCAACCGGTTTTGCTGTCGTTCGATGGTAAAACCTCCACACATGGAACATATCATGCGTTCGGCGGCAGTTTTGACAATGCTGAAAGGGTCTCCGGATATTCAATTGACTTTTGTTTTTGGTCCTCGCTCGAGGAATATGGCTTGCAGTAGTGGCTTTGATCAAGCCGTCTCCTGTGATTATAGGAAGATCTTTCACGTCAAACGACCATCAGTGAATGGTTTTACAGCAAACCGGGCTCTGGCAAATATTTGGACTGGGAATCTCCGAGGGTCAAAAGGCATCTCCCTATATTACAATTGTAATAGATGTATGCCTACATAACTAATACAAATCGGAAATGGGGAAAAAATATGACAACTAGATATACAGTACATCCGAAACCAGACAAAATACAAGCACAATCTAAGTACAATCTACAAGTACAAATACAAGCTGTACTATGACCCTACAGGATATAAATGAAAAGATGAAGACGTACGTTGCGTTCTGCCGAGAATCAGATAAAACCGAGATACGCGAAAGCCATCTAATAGACAGGAAATTAGATATTTTAGTTGTCTGCCAAAGACAGCAAAAGCCAAAAACAAAATAGGTCAAACCCACCTATTTGTTTCAGAGGGGGGTTTTCTGCGGTTTTAATTTTTTTCTCCGTTGCTTAAATCATTCCGGTACAATTTGTACGCCTGTAATCCCGAAGACAGCAAATGAAAACATATGCACGGGAGACACGCTACGAGAAAGGCGCGGAGACGCCGCATAGTCACCAGACGTCCACCCGCACACAGTCACACGAGCGCGGGGGCAGACCATGATAAATGACGGTCGGGCTACGGAGGTTGCACTTCATTAGGAAAGAGGACAAACGCTGTGCCAAGCTCAGAGCTCTGCTAATCCTTTATGGCCGTCTCCTCTAAACCTGCGATGATGGAAGGAGGGAAAGGGCCTGGGGTAGCGGACGGAGGCCCCGTGGGGGTGGATATCCATGATTTAACCAGGCACTCCCTCCCAAACACTTTCTTTACCGTTTTGTGTATCTCCTTTTGGTGCAGGGTCCCGAAAATCAACCTGGGCAGCGCGCTGAAGCTATGATGGATTGCCTTTAAAGGCTGGATGTCGAAGTCGGTTCTCGTGTTTCCCCGTACTATGTTTATTATTTCACGTTGTGTGTGAAATCATCCGTCAGAAGGCGCACTGCGGGCCATGTTAGAGATATAGGTGAGCACCGGCAATCAGTCACATCGGTGATGATTATCAAAGGGTAATGTATACACTACATACTTAACCTTATGTGTAATTGCCTTGAGGAAGCCAAAGGTGTGTGTGTGTGTGTGTGTGTGTGTGTCTGTGTGTGTGTCTGTGTGTGTCTGTGTGTGTGTGTGTGTGTCTGTGTGTGTGTCTGTGTGTGTGTGTGTGTGTGTGTGTGTGTGCGTGTGTGTGTGTGTGTGTGTCTGTGTGCGCGTGTGTATGTGCACATGGAGATTTTTCACATATCCCTGTGCTGCAGGTGATTGCACACTTGTTAATAAGCGCTCGTTCATGTCTGAGGACATTTCATACTGAGGACATTCCGGCCTGAGCGGCAGCCCGGCCGTCGCGCTGCGGCAGCGTGTCCAGTCGGCGGGTCAGAGGAAGTGCCTGTTTTTATTTAAGGACCATTCGACTCATTTCCCGGTGACACCTCCTGGAGGCAAAGGTGTAACCACACCTAATGAGTCCTCCGGCCTCCCGGGACCTTTTCCACGGGCTCCAGTTCAAATAACGGAAATTACTTGGTACCGACCCTCCCCTCCGCTGCCTCTCTGGGGTAAACACGGCCACACACGCCACCACACATAACCTTGAGAAGACCGTGACACAAAATTTGTACCCCCTCGCCCCCTCCCTCTTCAGGAAAAGAGTTTCTGAAACAGTTTTGTGGAGCTTGGCGGAGCTTTTAATGCATCAACGCTTACACTACAAAGGAAAGTTTTCATGATCCTGTATAACCAGGTCATTTATCGTCGTGGAACATCAGTGTTTTCCAATACTAGTATACAGCTGTGACCATGCCATATGCCATTGTGCTCTGATTGCAGATAAAAAGGTATACAGTTGATACTATACACTGAAACTAGACTATGCACTGTGGTTTCATCTTCTCAGTCGTGTGTACTCTGCCAATTTGTTTCAGGAGACAACTTACTGCAAAGTCAGCGTATGAAGTCATTTTTATTCGCTTCTTGTCAAGTGCCGGCCAACTCAGCGTCACACGTCCTCCCATGTAACGGAGGGTGAAACTCTCATCTATCATCCCTACTGATGCTGATTTGCACACAAAATTTGATGCACACAAAAATATGGACGCGGCAGGCAACATTTATTTATAGCTCAAGGCAATGCCTTGATATTGCCGCATGAAATGAACCCGGCCGTTTTGTATGACGATTGGGAGGCCTTATCTGAGGATCCATTTACCCACAGTGAGAGACACAGACGACAGATCATTTTGGTTACGGGCGACAAACAGTTTTATACTCTGCGGGGAATATGGAAAACATACCAGAGGCTCTGAGAGGGGCAGCAGAGCTCTGAACAGTTGGAAGTCTGTAGAAAGTCAATACATTTTTAGTGTCTCTGCCCTGTGCCACCCCGACACTTGGAATACAGAGGCAGCCCTTTACTGACATTCCAAAACGGCTTGTTTGAGCAGGAAAGCAAATAACGTCAAATGTAATTTCGTTTTCCAGTAAAAGAAAAGAATCCAGGGTTCCGCCGACACTAAACTCTGATCTCGTAGCAGATCAATTAATCGGCCACACCACGTGTAAGCTGTGCGCAAGCCATAAATTCCACCCTGGTCTCGTGCCCTCAATCCTTTTGTGAGGCTCTCTGATGCCTTTGACCGTATTATTTTTCCCCGCGACGCCTCAATTTAGTGCGTTCATTAATCCCTGCGTGGACGGAGGTCCCGGTCCCGGCCTCATATGAGAGCGCGCTCATGTCAGAAGTGGGATCCACCAGAATGAAGTCATCCTGTAAACCGCCAATTAGGGTTTTGGCGAGGAGCTGCTTGGTTCATTTTAATGTTGGGACATCTGGATTCCCTCTGTGTCAAAGCCAGTGGTGCGTGTGTGTGTGTGTGTGTGTGTGTGCGTATCCTATAAACGTTACTGTCGTTGTGTGTGAGTTGGGACCCCTCGGAGAAATTCACTTCCCACACTCTTCGGAGGTCTGTCTGTCTGTCTGTCTCCTATCCCTCTCTATATCTATCTGCTAATACATTGCAATACAAGAGTTGTCATCCATCTAGCAGCGCTTAAGGGAGGGGGCGGGGGGCTATGAATCAATACACTGCTATTATTTCAGTTCTTCCATGGCCGTGTAGCTCAGATCCGAATTATAGGAAACAGATATCCAATCATAGAGTGTAGTAGAGACGGGCAGACACCCCGACTGATTTGTCTGCACAAACAAATCAGAGATCGATGTGCATTATGTTTATGAATATTAACTGCTGTGCTGCGGCACCCTAGCTGCGGAGCCCGAGGATCGAAAGCGGTGCCTGCATGCCGCCCAATCATTATCAGCCCAAGAAGTTAGCTACTGGCTCTCGCACCAATAAACAGGCAACTGTGAATCAAACGCAGCTGTAATAAGAGTCACAGGCTCTGCACAAGCACGCCCATACACTCTCACAATCCCACATAAACGCATACACACACGGACATGCACACACACACACACACACACACACACACACACACACACACACACACACACGCATAAACACAAGAATAAAGGCATTTGGAACAGCAGCCTTTGGCAGGTTCATTAGACCCTACCTTAGAGCACCGCTTCTAAAAATAGAATCATGAAATAATCAAAGGTTTTCAATAAGTTATATAGTCTAGTTTCCAAAAAATTTTTCATTTTGTTGAGTTTTTCTGGTTAAGAAAAAACAAACAAAAAAAAACCACTTTGCAAATCAGTACAACCACCATGAATACAAATAATGTCTTGTCCGTCTTTTAGAATTGTTGTGTGACCATGTAGAGGAAAATGGGGTAATTATTTGTTGCAAGGCCTTGCACTATTGGCAGCAATACGTGTCACTAGAAACTGAAACTTTTGAATCATTTATATTTGAATTTGAATTGCTCAACTTGAATAATTGCATTGGAAAACTGAATTTGAATCACATGATTTGAATGGAGGCTCTACCCAGGTTCTCACCACTCTATACGGGTTCTGGGATAGAGACGGAGGGTTCTTGGGCAGTGAGGCGCCGACACGGAGGGGTTTTTATTAAAACCACTAAACAAAGAGGTTCACCGGCCAAAACGTGAACATAAAGCAATATTTGTCAAAATCAGAGACCGGGCCTGTGTGCCTTGTGATCTGGTCCGCAGCGGACAGGTGTCCTGCACCCCGCGATCCCCTCTGCAAGTCAAATTCCCGCTGAACCCCCCCCACTCCTCTCCGGGGCACCGGGATGGGCTGGGGACCTGGTAAATCCCGCGTGGGTCCTGGGACCAGACGCAGCGGACCCCCAGACATTTCAGAACCCGTGCTGACGTTTTACGTTGTTTTACGTCACTTTTATGTCACTGTCGGCTAGTGAGTTACTGTTACCACAGAACTCTACGATTGTTTACGTTTATCACAGAGCAATATATTACAACACTATTGTTTACTATATAAGCCATAAGCCATAAGGCATAATAATGACAAAGGTAAAATTCAAGAAGAAGCACGCTAAACTATCATTAGGTTGGAAGTCGTTGGAAAGATGTCATTCACAATGGTTCATGGGATGAGTCGTTCCTTCAACCTTAAAATAATTATGTACAAAGCCTTGGCCTTTTTTACCATTTTCCAATTTTATTTGGCTGCAAATCAAATTTTTCATGGTCACAATTTTTCATGGTTAAAAAAAATGCTCATTTTCATTTCTCATTCATCTCGTAGTTTGTTGGCTTGGTTCCAGGCTAAAAACTCTTAATATAAGGGTTTTCTGAAATGTCAATGGAGCGAATGAATGGGCAGTTCACTTCCGGTAACGGTGCCGTTCTTAAAGTGTGTGAATCTGCACTCGATTGTTTTTCCTCAACGACCCGCATGTGTGAGACTGAAATTGAATTGCAAGAACTGAATTACATTTGTGAGGAATAAATTAAATTACAGTGAGGATCAAATACAGTTTCATAGCAAATTAGTTACATTTCATAATACTACATTAAGTATCAAGATTATTGGAATTAATTTCCAAACAAATCAATTCAATTTCAAAATATGCTATTCAGATTCAGTTTTTCAACGCAATTATTCAAATTTAACAACACAAATTCAAATAATGTGATTCAGATTCAGTTTTTTTATGCAATTATTCTGGTTGAGCAATTTAAATTCGAATATAAATGATCAAAATTCAGTTACAAATTCAGACACATATTTCTGCCCATGTGGTGTACACATAGGTAATCGATGATAGTGTTAATATGCCATATTTGGACAATCAAGCCTGACTACTAAGCAGCATCCAATAAAGACTTATTTTTTAGGTAGGATTAAAAATCCCATAATTCAAGTCTCTTACCAAAAATTTACATTGAGAGCCGTACAAGCTGTATGAATCTAGCCTTAAGACAAAATAAAGTTGAAAAAATTAGCATTTGACAGGTTTTTGCTGTTGTATTCTTCCTCGCCATCAGCCACAACATTAAAACCACCACTTATAACCACTAATATTGTGTAGCTCCCCCTCGTGCCACCAAAACAGCTCTGACCTGTCAAGGCATGGACTCCACAAGACCCCTGAAGGTGTCCTGTGGTATCTGGCACCAAGACGTTAGCAGCAGATCCTTTAAGTCCTGGAAGTTGCGAGGTGGGGCCCCCATGGATCAGGCTTGTTGTTCCAGCACATCCCATAGATGCTCGATCGGATCAGACCATAACCCCAGTCATCCACATGATGTAGACAAACACGTGATTCATCAGACCAGGCCACCTTCTTCCATTGCTCCATGGTCCAGCTCTGACACTCGCATGCCCATTGTTGGTGCTTTTGGGGGTGGACAGGGGTCAGCACGGACACTCTGACCGGTCTGCAGCTACACAGCCCCATACGCAGCAAGCTGTGATGCACTGTGTGTTCTGACACCTTTCTATCACAGCAGCATTAACTTTTTCACCTGTTTGTGCTACAGTAGCTCTTCTGTGGAATCAGACCAGACAGGCTAGACGTTCCCCACGCGCATCAATGAGCCATAGGACGCCCGTGACCCTGCTCACCTGTTCACCGGCTGTCCTTCCTCGGACCACTTTTGGTAGGTACTAACCACTGCATACCGGGAACACCCCACAAGACCTGTCGTTTTGGAGATGCTCTGACCCAGTCGTCTAGCCATCACAATTTGGCTCAAAGTCACTCAGATCCTTACGCTTGCCCCTTTTCCCCGTTTCCGACACATCAACTTCAACAGCTGACTGTTCACTTGCTGCCTAATATATCCCAGCCCTTGACAGGTGCCATTGGAACATGATGATTAATGTTATTCACTTCACCTGTCAGTGGTTTTAATGTTGTGGCTGATCGCTGTATGTTCCTGTAATAGAAAGAGCAGAAAGGCCTGCGAAGAAGGCACATTACATGAACCCTCGGCTTGAGCTCATGGTCTTCTATGTTTCTGACATGGCTTCCATTGCATTGTTGCCGCACCTCTGGATTTTCGGAAACCCCCCCACCCCCCCAAAAATAACTGCTTTACATGTGGGGCATGCTGAACAGTTTAGAGTTTTAGCTCGAGCTATGATGCAACGCAGAAACCACGCTGGAATAATCGTCTTTGAGAAACTGGCACAGGGCCAGCGCACATCCGATTGCCACGAGCACAAATAGAGAGGGAAGCCGAGAGAAGGGAGGGAGAGAGAGAGAGAGAGATTGTGTGAATGAGAGGGATAGAGCAAGGGGGTTTAGGAGGGAATAAAAGGAGGACCAGCGCGGCTCCCGGAGAGGAATTAGCGAGTTGTGCTGACTATCTGAGAAAGCGAGTACTTGTGTTTGGATTAGAGCGAGCATACTGTTGATGCACACATTTCAGTGTGAGAGCCCAGGATACCAACATGGGAAAGAAAAAAAAAAACAATCAAACAGACGAGGAAGCGAGGCGGTTTACGCAGGATGAGGAACTTCATGATTAGCCCGATTTAACCTGATGAAGTGGCTGAAAAATGCCCGCTTCACACCGAATCCGACAAACGACCAGAACGACCCGGAAGTCCATTCATTCCTATAGAGAACCGGATTCTCAATCATCAACTGTCTTTTAATATTTAAATTGTGTGGAGGTTTTTTTGTCACTATGCAAATACTATAAAAACTAAATTTTTAACTGTCATTCATGGAAAATGGTAAATGTTCAGCTGAGCAAACTACTTGTTGGTCTGGAAATAGGCTCTCCCATTTTCCCTGACATATTTTTATGATGCAAAATCTAGATGTGAAACCGTCACTCGACGGCCACTGGGGGTAGAATCTGACTGTCGGATGCGTACACTGACTCGGCACTGAAGAAGGCTCCGGGCAAAGCTGAGGTAAAGTGAGTGTAAGATCTTTCAAAGTCGGCAATAATAAAATCAATCCGGGCTGTCGCTCTCTGACAGCTTTATGTTTTTCAGCTCCTTGAAGTTATCCCGCTCATCGGGCCTTTCCTGCCGGAGATATTCCCCATTGATCTCCACCCGATAAAAGAAAGTGGGCCACCGAAAAACAGGTCGGGTAACAAAGGATAAAGTTTATGAAGCGTAAAATGGGAGTGTCATTCCCGGTTAGAGATGACAATAAGAGCTCTTTTCCTCTCCTCAAACTCACAACCTAGCGGCGTGTCTCCGTGACGAACGATATCAGGAATTACTTTTTGCGAGCAGATCTTTCCTTCGCAATTCAAATCGATCAACGTCTTTTGGCAAAGCCTCTCGGTTACTCCGGCAGCCATTGTAAAGCCGCCAGCCTAAAAAGGCTCTGACCTTCGCAAGCACGAATGAGCTATTTGTGATGTGAAATCAACTCCCCCTCTTTCCGACGGCCGTGCTTTCGCCGTTGGGTCGTTAAGGTTTTGCACTCGTTATGCATCGAATGCATTTGTTCTCGCTCAGAGCACCGCGACGATCAAAAGCCCCTCTCGTGTCCCCGTTTGATTCTGACGGCCGATAAAAAAACAAAAAAACAACGGATTATCGAGACTGCTGATTAAGCGACAGTCTCTGCACCGTTGGAGTTCGCCACGGTTTTTGTGCCCTACGACCAGGAAAGGTCTGCTTCAGGTCCTCCTTCTTCTCTGGGTTAGCTGGTGAGCTGACCCAAGGGATGCATTGTTTTAATGTATTACATCACACACATACATCTAAGAAATATACAAATAGCAAATTTTTTGTACCATTTAAGCCTTTTTTCTCGCGAGCCGCTCAACCTGAGTCATCTCCCCACGGGCAGCTTTAGTCTTTGGTCAACTGTAAAAGCAGAGGTATGGTCACAGAATCAAGTCGAAAGAACACAGATGAAAACAAGTAAGTGGCGGTTGACGCCTCGAGTCCCCAGAGCCGGCGCGTCTTAAGAGTCAATCCCCGCCAAACAAAAATAACCCGGGCTTCTCATGTTGCGGTTTTCTGAAGTACCTTTTTCAAAGTCACGCATCACGGTGTCAGTAGTGTATGTAGATCTCCGGTGGCAGCCCCAAGATAGACCCGCCTTTTACCCCGCTCTTGTTTAACCATCACCACTCGAGCACTATCCCTCTAAGTGATTGACTGGCAAATGTTTGAGTAGCAGAGAGAGAGAGTGAGAGAGTGAGAACAATCTAGCTTGCTCCTCTAGTTAATGGACTTGATAATGACAAGCTTTAGTGTATAAGGAAAATCGCATTTGGCTCACACTGATGTAAACGCATTTGATTATGATAATGACCATTGAGACTCAACTAATAAATTATTATGAATAGGTGCCCCGGTTGACGATGCTGCAGGGGGCAGGGGAGAGCGAGTCGGTGGGGGCCAAACAAATTCCGCCCGCCTGAAACAGAACAGCAGAGTATGTCAAGCAAGATAGAGGAAAAGTAGGAAGTGTAGCCTTTACACTACTATGGAATGAAAAAAAACACCATCTTTACGTTGTGATTTCATTGGGTGACTGTATGAATGTGAAAGAGGGCCCTGTATCAATAAAGGTTTAATCTGTCATAATATTGACAGAAGGATAATTAAACTATAGATTATTTTTCTTATCCCAATTTTATCTTATCCTAGGGCTTTTTTTTCAAACATGAAGAAAGGATTAAGTGATTTAGCTGATTTAATTACCGGCGCAGAACAACTGAAAGCAACACATCACAATCATGAAGGTTATGCTTTAAGGATAAGGGATTGAAGGATTTCAAAAGCTTTATTCAGAAGAGTTATTCAGAGTTGTGATTATTCAATATTCCATTCATTGTCAATTGGCTTCAAACTAAGGAAACGATAAATCCCTTTCCTCGAATCGCCTCTGAATTCCAGCGCCCAGGCTCGGCGGGCCATGTAACCTCGGTTGTCATGGCGGTTGAAGAGCTTATATGGCCTCAAGGCCAACAGGCAGGTGTTAAAAGCACTCAACTCAAGATTCAAGATTCAAGATTCAAGATTCAAGAGGTTTATTCGTCACATACATATACATACTTTCATACATATATATAGTGAAATGTCAATGCAACGCACTCGGTGATAACACACAATTTGTTCTAGACTGAACACAGTAGCTACCTAAGAATTTTTACTTGACTAACTAACTGGTTCCTAAAATGTAATGCAGTAAGTCGAATACTATAGAATAAAATAAAATATATATACAATAAATTAAAATAAAATAAAATAAGAAATCAAGGGTAATGCAGGGTGGGGGTACAAAATAGAGAAAGGGAATAGGCTTATGTATATCGGATAGACTTATGTATATGGGATAGGCTATTTATGTATATACAGATATGTGCATTAAAGTGGAATGTGAATAAAGTGAGGTAGTGTTTGTCGGACAATACAGCAGAGTATACAACAGTACGGCGCAGCAATACGGTAACACTGAACAACCCAGAACAGTGACACAGTATGCAGTACAGTATGCTACATACATACATATGTACTGTACATACAGTACAGAAAGGTAATGGAGCCTATGTGAGTGTCTCAGTGAGGACCCCTGGTGAGGTCAGCATTGACAGTCCTTATGGCTTGCGGGAAGAAACTCCGTCTCAGTCTCTCTGTTCTCGCTGTGTGACTGCGGAGGCGCTTGCCTGACAGCAGCAGCTGTAACAGTCCGTTGTTGGGGTGATGAGGATCCTTCATGATCCTGTGGGCTCTGCCGCTACACCTCCTGGTGTATAAGTCCTGCAAGGAGGGGAGGGTCGTTCCAGTGGTACGTTCAGCTGAACGCACCACCCTCTGCAGGGCCTGCCTGTCTTGAGCAGCACAGTTCCCAAACCAGGCAGTGATGTTGCCTGTCAGGATGCTCTTCACTGCTCCACAGTAGAAGGACTTGAGGATCCTCACCGAGACCCTGAATTTCCTCAGCTCTCTGAGGTGGTAAAGACGCTGCCTCGCCTTTCTCACCAGAGTGTCTGTTTGTAAAGTCCATGTTAAATCCTCTGTGATGTGGACTCCCAGGTACTTGAAGCTGCTTAACAGAAGTCCCATTAATCATCAAGGGCGCGTGCGTTCTCAGTTGTAATCCACGCCTAAAGTCCACAATCAGCTCCTTAGTTTTGCTGACGTTCAGGTGGATGCTGTTGTCTTGGCACCAGAGTGACAGGTCAGCCACCTCCTTGCGGTAGGCCTTCTCAGGCCCACAACAACGGTGTCGTCAGCAAACTTGATGATGGTGTTGGAGCTGGACCTGGCCACACAGTCATGTGTGTACAGGGAGTACAGTAGGGGGCATAAGACGCAGCCATGGGGGATCCTCTGTTCAGAGTGAGGGAGCTGGACATGTGCTTCCTCACCCTAACCACCTGGGGCCGGGCTGAGAGGAAGTCCAGAATCCAGGCCCACAGTGGAGTGCTCAGTTCGAGCTCCTTTAGCTTGACAGCCAGTCTGGTGGGAACTATGGTGTTGAAAGCTGAACTATAATCGATGAACAGCAATCTCACATAGGCCCCCTTCCGGTCATCCAGGTGGGTGAGCGTGGTGTGCAGTACATGGGAAACCGCGTCATCCGTGGATCTGTTCTGCCGGTACGCGAACTGCAATGGGTCCAAGGTGCGGGGGAGGGAGGCGCAGATATAATCCTTAATCAGCCTCTCGAAACACTTCATGACCACGGAGGTGAGGGCCACCGGACGGTAGTCATTCAGGCAGGCAGGAGAGGCGATCTTCGGGACAGGAAAGATGGTGGACCTCTTGAAGCAGGACGGGACCACTGATTCAGCCAGGGAGATGTTGAATATTGTAGTGAACACCGGGGCTAGCTGGTTAGCACAGTTAGCTGGTTCTGTTAGCTGGCACAACTCAGAGATTAATTAAGGTGACGGGCTTCCAGATGGAAGGGTCAAGACATTTTTCGTAATGCAATTCTTGATTTCTCGCAATTGTTTGGACCTGAAGGTAGTCGCAGGTTAACAAAGGAAACACGGACAAAGAAGTGGTGCTAAATGTTTCGCATAGTAAAACTACATAGTGTCCTTCCAATTTCGATCTCAAATTATTGTGTTCTGACTGTTTTGCAGTCCTTCTAGTCAAAGGGTCAACGCTGATGCCAAGCAGTTATTCTCAGATGGTTGCTGTAATGTTCCTCAGTTGACCAGTAAGAGCTGGTCTAACGTCTACTGTTACTAGTGAGAATGGTTATCCACAACCAATTTATGATAAAAAACAGCAATGCCAATTTGAAAAAAAATCCTGGCACTGTCAATTATCCACCAACGTGATTTCCCAAAATACAGTATGACATAATATTGAAATGGCCCTGGAGAAAGCTGTTGTCACCTTGCTGTCCCGTCCCATTCTGGCACACTGGCTGCACCGGGAGGTCTTAATCAGAGCCCTGGTGCTCTGCAGGAGGTCAAACTGGCCCTCAGCCATGGACAAACGTTGCATTGCTTGGCCAGCACTGACGCAAGTAGGGGAAGAGGAGAAGAGATGGAATTCAGAGGAGAGGGCAGCAGCGAAGAAATCGTGTAAAGAGAGACGCCCGCAAGGGAGAAAAGACACTTTGAGTAGACTCTGCAAATATTTTAACGGGGCAAACTGTTGAGTTTCTTAGCATTGCAGATGAACAAGTGATCAAACTGCCGCTTTGAGAGCTTGAGTGCGCATAAAAGCCGAGAGAAGAGGACGTTCTGGCTGAGTTTCAACAGGTTTTCGAGCTGGCGCAGGCGACTGGTGGAATGTGTGTAGGAAGGTGTACTGTACATGGAATGAGTGGGTGGTGTTGATGAGGGCATATTGATGAGGGCCATCTCTGAGTGTGATCAGTCTGCGTGGTGAACACCCTTCCCTGTGTGTGTGTGTGTGTGTGTGCATGTGTGTGTGAGCTCAGTAACCACATGTTACATCCATAACACCAATATTCCATCCACCAGAATGACATGGATTGCTATTAACTATAAAACACAGGCTGCTTTTTGGTCCAGTAATGACATGGATTTTGTTGGGTGTCATCCATCAATGTGTCCCTGAATATATTAGTTCAGAGTACTGCAAAAATTATGGTTTTTACTTTAGCCCAAAAAAGTACATCCATCTTAGTCTGACATTTGACTCAGTTCTGTCAGTTCTTGCCCTTTATGTTGTTTAGAAAAAAACGCTGGCTCACTCTTGCTCCACACCTGCCATTCAACAGTGACACAGTGTTAGCAACAATCCCTTTGGGTGGTGTTCTCCGCCTTTGAAAATACAGCTTAGCCTCGCATTGACAACCATTTTATTTTGGTTCGCGGAAATTCCCCAGAACTTTTAATGAATTATGATGGAACGGCGGCGCGCGCCAACACAGAACTCGTGTTTTCCCGGATCCTTTTTGACAAAAAAAAATTTGGAACCAATGAGCACATGACTCCTCTCCTTGGATCAAAGCCCAACGAACACAAGTTTCGCTCAGGACAAGGAATTCAATGGAGATCTGTCGTTTATGATGCCCCTATCTGCTAAAGGTCTTGTGGTTTGGCTCTAGAGGAGATATCCCCATCGCATATCCACGACAGCTATTCACGCTCCGTCTTGTGCTCACTGTGACTACTGTATCTGTTGGGACCGCTTGCTTTGTTAACCTGCCAGGAAAAACAGCACCTAAGTAAGCAACTGTTAATTCTTTCTGGGTTTCCAGAAAGCTACATCACAGGTTTGTAATTGAGACCCTAGGCTCGTGTCCAAAGTTTATGATGTTGGGTAAGAACAGACTTCTGATATTTCCAGCGCCAGCCCTATTTAAAACCATTTTAGGAGCTATACTATTTGTCCAGCAGCCAACTAACGATATAAAAAGTCACCCATACTATTCCCCCATTGCCAACTGCTGTTATCACATAGTCTACGTCAGGTCTAGTAAAGTGGAGTTATTTATAAAGGCCTGTATCAAAGCCGCAGTCACGGGGCTACATTTATAATTTGATGGCGTCACTCGTCGGAGAGCTCGTATTCCAATTTATCCTGCATCCAAGGTTCAGGCCTCCACCAAACCCTTCTGGATGAAAGAGAGAGAGAGAGAGAGAGAGAGATTGTGATGCCAGAGACACTTCCAGGAGCACTGCACTGATTGGGCGGACATACCGAAGAAAATAACCGCCGGCTTCTCATGGTCGGTGGTGACCATGAGAACGTATTAGTAGTAGCTGCGCAAAACTTCTGCGAAACGAGGGTAATAGCAAAACGGCCAGGTACGCAGGAACACCCCCATATGCAATTACTGTACCTTTTTTAGTAGAACAAAAAACAACAAATAACATTAATAAGCATTTCTCTCCTTATCACTGAGAAGATGAGGTGCTTTCTTTGCTCCAGAGTTTTACTTTGCTTTAAGTTAAACTTTACTTGGGGAATTGATTCTGGACTGTGTTACGCCGCCTCCTCCACAGCCTGGGGAGGACAGGTCAGGGGAGGCAGGGCACCCGAACAGACTCGAACGGACTGTTGTCTTTAGCTAAATCGTTGTTTATTTAGCAGCCATTTAAAAAAAAAATAGAGACGCTTAGCAGGGGCAGGAAAAAAAAGCTCTGGTGGGAAAAAAACATTTGCAGTTCCCGCTCAAATATCTCCATCTGAGACATCATGCACAATGTCAGAGGGCCCTAGCTAAATATTGTTGTCGGCGTGTCAAGACCTTTGCTAATTCCACTGTCGGTGTGCGGTGTGTTATTTTGGGTGGTTCATCTACTGGCAACATTTTGTTTCGATCTAATCAGCACGGCTACGAAAATATTAGGTCAATTCCTTAAATTCTTTGATTGATAGAACGATGTTATAGTTAGAAATAATTGCCTCGGCGCTGAAATGCGCCTCGCCGTTGAAAATAGTCAAAAAGTTATCCTCGCACACAAGTCCCAAGTAAGTCAAGTCAAAGTTGGGGGAGTGAAGTTGTTTAACAGTCAACCCCAACTTGCAGGCTCTCGTTTGATGTAGACTTTGGGCCTTGAGAAGAGTACTACAGATTGACGCGAGGCTAATGGGGTGCAATTACCATCACTGTTTTTACTGGCGTGTTAAGGCCACTGAAGCTATTACCCTCCATGTGTATGAGTTTGAACTTAGCTTTGCAGTCTCACATGCACAAGGTCAAGCAGCACACTGGCAGTGTTACGTCCGCCTCTGCGCATGGCATGGGGGAAATTGTGTGGGTTTCAGAATATGTATTTTACCTGCTGTCTAGTCAGCGAGCAAAGGGGGCTGATAAGAGAAGAATAGCCGACTAATAGCGCAATAACAATTATAGCCATTTCTCTGTTTGAGCCCCTCATTGACAGTAATCAGCTTGCGTGGCAGTGGAAAGCCTTGGCGTGCACATTAGAGGATAAAGTAATAGCAGGAAAAGGAATACAGGGTATAGGGGGGAACGAGGGGTGGATGGAGATCAGAAGATCGGGAGCAGGAAGGGAAATTGGAGCAGAGGAAGACAGCTGAGAATTCCCAGGCAGAGCCTGAGGCAAACCACGCACAGCGAAGGGAAATGACATCGTTTCCCCAGAGCGGAGGATGTATCGTGTATCATCGGTGTGTGCCCGGCACTGGTGAATGAATGACGAGAGTACGTGAGGTCAGTGGCCGGTGCCACCTGTACAAACCCCCACCCCCACCCCACGCTGTTCCTATATATGTATATATCAATGTGATGCCAGGACGTCAGACGTCACCCCACTCCACTGAACAATGCACTTTGAGCGCTGTGCTCCTGCTCGTCCCAACAGGATTAAGGCGGGAGTAAAGCATGGTGAATTGATCCACTCCCTGTATGGTGCCATGAATGGATTGAAAGAGTTTACACAGGGAGAACATGTAATCCGTCAGGCACAACGGATTATAAAAATGCCTTTACATACATTTGATCCCCCCCCCCCCCCATCTATGTGTTCAGAGTAAAAACAACAGCACAGCCTCACAGAGCAAGTCTGCACATTGACATATGTTCACGCATGTGGGTGGCTCATACGTCAGGACTGTGTGTGTGTGTGTGTGTGTGTGTGTGTGTGTGTGTGTGTGTGTGTGTGTGTGTGTGTGTGTGTGTGTGTGTGTGTGTGTGTGTGTGTGTGTGTGTGTGTGTGCGCGCGCGCGCGCCTGTGCGTGTGCCTGTGCGTGTGTGGAGTGGGTCTGCGGGGTTAGAAGGCCAGCTGAAATGTTCCAAACCAGAATCCTGGGAAAAAAAACAATACATCCCCAACTGGACTGGAGACACACAATATTCCGATAGTGTGTCCAACAGTTCAATATTCCATGCAACGCCACTCCGCTTCTGTCTGCACGGGTTTCTAAGTGTGGGAAAGCAGGGCTCCTGCCAGATTCTAGCTGGGCTAATCCAAAGTCTAATGAAGTGTGTGTGTGTGTGTGCGTGTGCGTGTGCGGGTGCGTGTGCGTGTGTGCGTGCACGTGCGTGCGCGCGTGTGTGTGTGTGTGTGTGTGTGTGTGCGTGGCAGCTGCAGCACCAGACAACCAGCCCTGCCGAGCTAATGAGGTCATCCAAACTTATGAACAATGGAACAGTGAGTATCAAGCTACCGTGAGATGTCAGCGTGCGCGTTCGTGCACCATCGAGATTCCCCTCAATGAGATCATAACTTTCTACTTGCTGTCAGCACGGGCTTGTAAATCACCATTACCGAGGCTTCTCCCACTTTCCAAGGTGTCCAATCCCCTTGCACATCAACACTTCATCATCATCATCATCATCATCATCATCATCACGGACCAAAGCACCCCTTTTCTGTGGAAAGCCAGGATCCCCTCTCTCTTCCCACCGAAGACAGGAATTTGGGTTAAAGTCGCAAACATCTTGTGTATCCTCGAACGAGTAAACACACACACACACACACACACCCCCACACACACACACAAGCAACTTTATATCCAAGTAAGATATTGGTTACTGATCTGTGCACACCTTAAATTTTGCCCTTGAGGCAACTACTTCAACGAGAGCAGTTTGTGCACGCACACACACACGCGCACGCACGCACGCACACACACACACACACACACACACACACACACACACACACACACACACACACACACACACACACACACACACACACGCGCGCGCGCGCGCGCACGTCTACACACACACACACGTGGACTGGGGAAGAGCCCAGATTTGCTTCTGCTCTTGCAAACACAAACCTGGACTTATTTATGCCTCTAGGCAGTCCTTAGGGAAGAAAAAAACTGCGATTAACTATTAAAGTATACACAGAAACACACACCTACCACCCACAAACATGCATACAATCAAAAAATAACATGCACACGCACAAACACACATGCACAGACAAACAACCGTAGATACCATTGCCAACACAGGCAGTATTGTTTCACTATACTTGTGAGGACCGGTCTCCGAATTTACTGTTTCACTGGTTTAGAAGAGCACCAGAAACACGGGTCCTAATTCACCAGGTGTATTTTTCTTGGACCTCATTTTTAAATAAATTTGGTCATCAATACCAACACCAATGAAATTGCACAATTTGCATACCCAATTTAATATGTGTGTTAAGAAAAAAAGGCATGTCCCTTCATGAAGTTATCTCGGAAACTATTAATGGCAGCTACGGTAGCTTTGAAGTAGTGTTCTAATGTGTGTATCCTCCAAATAGTGTTGAAGTTCAGAGTTCAGAGTACTGCTGTACTCTAAATGGTCATGCTCGAAAAACTAGTACAGTACCTAGAGCTGCCACGGTTATGACATTTTGATGATCGCAAATTAACTATTAAATCATCTTGTATGTTAAGTCTATTTTTTTGTTCATTCCACGCCACTATGATCGTATGAGCAAAACGTAGCTGATCCGTGATCTGTACGGATCGCCCACCACAGATTCATCGCAAAATTTAAACATCATAGTGAAATACAGTTAATTCCCTAAATCTCGATGCAGAGTTGCAGTGAAAATTAAATAGATAAGACGGATGCGCAGGGTACGTCGCTCTATGTTGCTGCTGCTTGACGACGTTTGGTGAATGAGCTGTGGACACAGCGGCACCAAGGGGAGGGAGTATATCGCTGCTCTGCGTCTGCTCATCCTCCATCCATGAGCCTTCAAGAGCCGCTAGTAAAGAAGTACCATGTGTATGGAGAGATGCAGACTTCTCTACAAAATCGTCTGTAACGCACTAAATTCTGAAATGATTTTCATGAAATTTGGTTTGTTATAAACGTGAGGAATTGAACATCATACTGGTTACTTACTGGAATTAAATTCAGTTACTAGGTGCGGATCTAATCATATTTTTTCATTCACTACCATGTTTGAAGGAAGAAGGTATCATACGTACCTCATATTGCTTTGAGCTTTAATTTAACAAGTGAGTATTGAATATTTTATACATTTTAAGATTTTATTCAAGCATTGGACATATTGTATGTTGTTTTCATTTAAGACCATGGGCAAAAGTTCCTCGCTTTAAGTGTTTTATAGAATAAATGGAAAGCACAGTCATATCGGTCTCCCTTTCTTTTTTTTTTCTATCCGAAAAATGATCTGATCCGTGACTGAAAACGGTGATACGATCCGAACCGTGGGTTTTGTGATCCGTTGCACCCCTACATATAAGCATAGACTTGTGTAATAATACATGTCCACCTAATACAGACAAACTATTTGTAAAAGTTAAATTGTTATAAACTTTGTTCGTGGACGGACTAATCGTTACAGAGGAAATCAGAGACATATACTTTATGTTAATAAAGTATTTAATCTTGTACAAGAGGAGCAGTTTCAGTGTAGAAACACAACAGAGTGCCACAGAGGAAGTGCTCAATTCTCACTGGAGATCTGAGTTTTTTAATACAGTTTTCTAGGAGTGGCGAAGCTGACGAGTCGTTGAGATGTCCGCCAGCTGATGTCGCGACGCCTCCGCATGCCTCCTGCTGATGAGACAGTTTCGCTGATGGGGCAATCTCGTTGAGACAGATCATCTGTTGAAGTTCCCTTATCTGGCGGTCGAGACATGTTGCCTTTCTCCTCTTCACATTATGGCACAGAAAGTGACTAGTGAACTCTATTTAGCCTTTATAAGAAAAGCAAAGTACACATACCTTGTACAAAAGTTCATGTGAAAAGTACAGCAAAACATTACACTATTTATTGACATTGAAGGAGAATTAGAATTAATTTCTACAGTCGATTAACATAAAAATAAGAACAACATTTTAAATAAAAAATAAAATGATAATAAAATAGAATAGAAAAAAAGGAAAGCAAAAATAAAATAAAAAAATAAATTGCCAAATATACACAACTATATTGGAACATTGGAAAATAAAAATTCAGGTTGACTGTTATTTTGCGTCATCAATTTGATATTTATTGCACAAGAATGGACCCGACTAAGAATGAGTACGTTAGAGGGGACAGCTCAGGTTGGACAGTTTGGTGGAAAAGTGAGAGAGGCCAGATTGAGGTGGTTTGGACACGTGTTTCAGAGAGATGAGAGTTACATTGGGAGAAGGAGGCTGAGGATGGAGCTGCCAGGCAAGAGGAAAAGAGGAAGGCCAAAGAGAAGGTTTATGGATGTGGTGAGGGAGGACATGCAGGCGTTCGGTGTAAGGGAGGAAGATGCGCAGAACATAAGGTGTTGGAGGCAGATGATCCGCTGTGGCGACCCCTAACGGGAGCAGCCCGAAAGAGGAGAAGAAGAATTTGATATTTATTGCAACATTTATAGCATTGGCTTAAAATTCCCTCGAAATTTTGGAATTTTACATTTTTTGTGACGTGTGTGTTTGTGTGTGTGTGTGTGTGTGTGTGTGTGTGTGTGTGTGTGTGTGTGCGCGTTTGTGCGTGCAGTTTAAAATCACTCAGTCCCTCCTGCCAGTCGCCTGTCGGGAGCAGAGACACTGACTCATAATCGGCCCAAACTTTCCCTCCGCTGGCCTTGAAAGTCATCTCTCTCTCCCTCCTTCTCTCAATGTCCACATCGCTCTTGTTCCTCTCCCTCACCCTCGATCCCACTCCACTGCTCTTTTTGCCACTTCTTCCTTCTCATTGCTCTTTCTCTCTCACAATGTTGTTGATTTATTCCTATACTCCACCCTCCCACCCCATTTTCTCCCTCTCTTTGTCCTGTACATGTACATTTATACACACTCAGACACACAGGTATATCGCCTTGTCCTCCAGTTCGATCCAGAGACCCGGCGGGGGTTGCGGTAAGATGAGAAACACAAAAAATAAAAGAAAACGAAGAGCTGTAGGGCCGGGGGTGCCAGAGCGTTTGGAGATCCAGATTGATTATGAATCTGATTTTTGGGCGTCAGATTGGGGTCGGGAAAAAAAAAATTCCCCGTCTAGAGGATCTGAAGGTGTCGCGGTGCAGGCTTATGATTCATATCACTTTTGAGAACTGAAAACTTGACTCACAATGCCAGTCCTTTACTTTTTAAGCGCTGTTCCGGTGTTGTAAGAGGCAGCAGCAAATGCACCAGCACTTAGGAGCGTGTGGCGTGTTTTCGCCCAAACATAACTGAACCGCCACGTTTTCCATTGGAGATATTAGAATATTGAGCAATACCAAGTTGCTTGAGGGTTGAGGCAACGTGCGGTGAGCATATACGATCATTTTGTACCATATTATCTGATTTTATTATTGTTCCACAGTTTTATTTAATTGCGAATGTTACTGGAATAATATTTAAAAAAATGAGATTAATACATGACGAAAAAAATCTTTTCATAAATTGCAGCCCTAAAATCGCCCGACCAGTCTTGAGAAGTACAGCTGATGTCACAATCTTGCCAGATTGACCATAGGGCCCATATCACCCTCCCGGTCTGGATTATGTGCCGCACCGAGCCTTTGAGAATCGCATATAACCCTGAGTTGGCAAATTAGATAGAGAGAGAGAGAGAGAGAGAGAGAGAGAGAGAGATTTAAAATATAATTTCAGCTCTGTTCAATTCCACCACTGTTATTCTTGCCAGCCACCATCCCGGTGGCAACGGCGCCAGCATTAAACCATGCCGGTGGCCTTTCCACCGCCGAAAAAACCCAATTATACCTCGTGAGAGCCGAGTATTGCATATTCAAGCATTCATCTGAGCTCCCAAAACCTAACCCAACGAATCACGCTGATTATTTTCTCACAAAACTAACAACGACCAAAACAGAAGCTTGTGCTGAGCAGATGAATGGAGCTGTAATCAGCATTGTCGAGAGTGATTCGGAAAATGCCGCTTTTTCATCGTAGTGGTACGCCATTCATCAGAAAGCAACAACGATTGAAAGACCCCCCTGCCCCTCTTCTGTGTGACGATGTGAAGATTTTGATTCAGATTTGGCAGAAAAAAGCCCTAACCCCTACGCATCAACAAGCGTGTTTTCGCCATGAGACTGGGCTGCACGCTGGGTCCAAATCGCACCCCAATTTCTTCCCACGCCAAACGTTATGCGCCCTTTTATTCCTGCGTCGCTTTCATTTTTACAAGCTCTCTCGCGTCTGCTGTGTCGCAGGGGGCTCCTGATAAGAACGCAAGGCTAGTCAAATTGGAAAAAAATAAAGTGTCAAGTGACAAGGACTCGTGGCAAGTGCTAGAAGATACTGAGAATGCTCTTATCCCTGGGCCACACCGGAAGCGACGCGTCGGGGTCACGAAAGCGGCGCAGCAATGCTTCAGATAACTTATGTAAAAAAAAAAAAATAAATAAAGGATCATTCCAGCAGGAAAAACAAATACCCCACCCAGGAATAGACTTCATACTCAGGAAGTAGTTTTATGATATTATTGGTCTGGTATATCGCACCTATTGGCAACACAGAGGACAGTGGAAGCCGGATGGTCTCCTTGCTGCTTGGAGTCACTACAAGTGGTCAGTCAAACTGACTCGCCAAGCAATAGATTTGTGTAGTGGAGAAATGTTTCGATGTATTTATAAGGTATTATTAAGCTATTAATAGGTTTTTTATCAAATGTACAAGAATATATCCATTTTGCATATTGTTCTTCATTTAATAATCAAACCACAAATAACAGCTGAAAAAAAAAACGATAAGAAAACTCTTTACGACAGAGAAAGCCCAATAAACATACATAGGTTGTGTAAATCTCCTGCATCCTCCTCCTCTGGTTAAAGGGACGAACCGGCTGCTGCTGTTCTATGGCCATGTCCCAGAACAGCAGGTGGGACTTGTTGTTCCTCTTGCCCAGGAGTTAGGCAAAGGACTGTCGCCTCCGAAGACGATTGACGCTTACCTTGTTGAAGTCCATGCTCGAGCTGTTTTAAAGGGTGACGTAATGGCCCCGTTGGATAAATATCGCAGAATCTGATATGGTGGGTTTTATGGCATCGGAGTCTTGGGAATAAGGTGAGATAACTTCTGAGTTGAGGCATTTATTAATTATAGGCCAACTCTGTTGTTGACTTAGACCAGGGACTCCCAAAGACACATGGCTGGGGATTTTATCGCGCCGTATAATGTTTTTTTTACAGAGCGATGACTCCCCTGGCGGAGAAACGACCTTCCCGGCTACGGCGGTCCTGCAGCAAATCCCTCACTTTCCGGGCAGTGTAAAGGAAAGGAAGAAAAAAAAAAAAAAACAAGACCGTTTCCCCGAGAGAGCCCAGCCGATACATAAACACACAACTCATCCCCGGCTCTGACCCGCGCTCCCCATACTTCAGTTCTTCACTCCCCTACTAGCAAAAGATCATGCTCCCGTCGCGGAAACGAATTTGGTTCCTCGTCCCTCTAACCCAGTTGACACAGTTCCACACTGCGGGACGCAGGTGTGACTCTGGGCAGGTTACGGCCACCGCGCTGATTCCTCAAGGGCAGCGGCAAAACACTATCGTGATAGTGTGGCCAAAAACTGATGGTTGTTGAGGGATAAGTGGTTCTATAGTGGGGTCATATTATGTGTTTGTATGACCATTCCCTGACACCTCTACTCTCCTGGAGTTAAGACGATTTGATATCTTAAAAAAAGACAAAACATGGGGAAGGAGAAGGAAAACAAAAGAATCACCGACCGGCTATGAGAAGCATTTCTGACTTGGAGCCATTATCGCAAATTCTGAGTCTCCCAGTGGTGGGAATACTCTTTCATCTCCTGTGCGTGGTCCGTGAGTCCCCCACGTCATACTCTACCCTCCACCACCTCCATTTTACCCATCCTTTCCTCCTCTCTGCCCCCACCCCCTCTCCGTCCGCCTCTTTGACCCTTCTTATTTAATTTTTTTTGCATTTGGCCCACTCTACTCGGACGGAGGGGTTTTTTTTTCTGCCTTGGAAACCCAGCTGTACCGGGGACGGATGCAGTGGGGGCTGAATTATAGGTGAGTGGACGGAGTCCGAACGATGAAAATCAACACGGGAATCTACCTGCGCAGTAATCAGGCGGCTCCCGCAGCAGGACGGCTAAAATAATTCAAGTGTAATTCACTCTCTATCAAAAGAAAATGCGGCTCAGGGTAGGAGCGACCACAGAGAAGGAGCCCTCTGAAAAGTATCCGGCGGGCGAGGTTTCCTCGTGTGCTAGTGTGAGTGTGTGTGTTTGAATGTGTTTGCGAACAGGTCGTACGCGTGCACATGCACGTATGGGCGCCGATACTCCGGTCCATGTGGAGCGAGGGGCGGGGTTGAGCGGGCTGGGCCGGCCGGACGCCTGTTTATTTAATCTCCCACCTCCCGGAAGCTAAATCCAGTAGGCACACAGACAAAAATGCCTGACCTCTTGATGTATTCAAATGGCTCTGGTGAACACTATGAATAATAGACGGTGATTGTATTTATCTGCCGCTTGTGTTTTGGTTTTGGTTTGTGCTTGTGGGTGTGCGAATGCTTGTTGGTTTTTTTTGGGTTTTTTTTGTACGTACACGCACGTGGGAATGTTCTTTGGCATGGTTGAGAGCTGGGGCGGCGTAGAATGGGGCTGTCTGAGCCAATGACTTCAAAAACCCTCTTTTTTCCCCCAAAAGTCGTAAAAACAAACTGTGGAGGAGTTGTGCCCGCTCGCCTGTCCACCCACCTACCTGTCTACCTTGCCGTCTTTCTCTTCTGTCGTGTGTGTGTGTGTGTGTGTGTGTGTGTGTGTGTGTGTGTGTGTGTGTGTGTGTGTGTGTGTGTGTGTCTGTGTGTGTGTGTGTGTGTGTCTGTGTGTGTGTGTAGGGGAGCGCTGGTTTTGCTGCGCTCCTAAAATCCAGAAATACGTCATTTCTTCCCCATGAATCCTAAAGGACCAGACAGCGTGGTAGACAGCGGCAGCCTCAAACGGAACAACAACCCCAACCCCAACCGCATAGTGAAAAAGGCACGACAGGGACTTTGCCTCCCGAAACAGCTGAGAAAATATAGGGTCAAGCGGCATCTTCTGGTCAAATACGACAGAGTTTTCTTTGGAAGCATTTTCTCCCTGTCCGTCACTGTCCAGTACCTGAGGACATCAAAGTAAACAAGAAAAGATACCTGACTGAGTCATCGCCCAAGCGGTCAAAATCACAGGCTCCAACTGCCTATCACATTTTGTCAGGTTGTAGGCTTAGGCCCTGTCGGTACACGTGCAGTATACTGATTTTTTTGAAAACATATTTGTGACAGAATCTGGTGTTTTGCTTCCCAAGTGGGGCACCGGTAATTTTTCAGTTTTCACATTTTGAAAGTGTATATTGTAAGCTTTCAATTGATGTGTCATACATTGAAATCTGAAAATATTTGAAGAAGATATGCTACGAAATGCACTTATAAATAAAGTGTGACTTGGCTTGACTTATTTGAATGTTTGTAGACCTTAACTGATCGCAAACATGAGCACTATGTAAATGTACATCTTATATTATAGGCTTTTAAGCCTAATGTATTAAGCCAAAATGTATATTATATTTTTAAGCTGATAGACATAGTAGGCCTACCTCATGCCAAATTTCGGCACAATTGTGATGTGATGAATGCACATAACGTCCTTTCTATTTGCTATGTTGTGTTACCCAAAAACACAATAACAATGAGACCTGCTGCCATTGCTAAACTGCAAAACTGATTTTACCCCCCCAGTCGCCAATTCCGGAAGCCAGAACCGTAGCAATGTCCCGTTTTGGGGCTAAACTACACATACTGCAACTAGATATGATAACAATAACAAGACATAGCTATCATACCTATCAAACTCACCCAAGTACAGAGCAGACGATGGTCCTGTGAATCGCGTATGTTGTTCTGTGAAACCTTCGTTTCATAGACACTTTCTTCGTGGATTGATTCATGAATGATTCATTCATAGATGCTACAATAGTTCACAAAACAAGCATGTCTCTGTTGTCTGCTGACAATGACGGTGTGTTCAGTCTAGTGTTATAGATGAATTCTGGAGAAATTCTTCAGCCCCCCACACATACAGTCTTTCCCAGCAATGTTCTTGAACCTGTTCCTGCATGTTGTCATGTGTGAATGGGAGCAGGGATCGATATTCCGGGAAATCTGTTCCGGCAATATCCCACCTCGAGACCTAATAACATTTCTGGGAAAATGCCGGTACGGCTGTGCTGTGAATGGAAGCAGTAACATTGCCGGAACAAGCACATGAAGTAGAGGTCCAAATACGGTATCCTAAAAGCAGAAATGGTGGGTTTTTACAAATATTTATTTCATAGAAATATTATTAAATAAAAAAATGTTATTTTCAGGAAGAGAATCTTTGTTTTTTTTGGGGGTTTTTTTTTTTTTTGTTTTTTTTTTTTTCAAAAAATGGTGAGCCTGATCCGTGGTGCTCAGCTGCAAAGATGAGAAAGTGAAATATGTCCAGTCTCGTTGGAGACAGGTGTTCATATTTATAAATTGTATTATTTTTCTTCTTAAAAATGCCACTCAGACCCTAGATGTCTTTTACAGTTAGGGGTGTGGTGCAGGGACATCGGGCACAAATGCTTCGCTTGCCCAGAGCGCAGAGCTGGAGGGAGCAAGCAGACAGGGAGAGGTAGAATGGGTGGAGAAAGTTCCTTATCCATAGGCAGAGAGAAGGGCAGGTAGAAAATAATTGCACTGATTTGATAACATTGGGTAAGGGTTATTGCGCCAGGTGCACCTCCGCCCGGTCCATCAGGCGTATATTCATAATTTTTTATACTTAGATCCTTTCCCTCCTTTATTTATTTCAGGATTTATTTCAAAGGCGTTTTTATTTTTATTTGCGTGTTACATCCACATAATCCTCTTTGTGCGAGCATATGAATGAGCCTTGTCTGTGCTTCGCTCCGTGCGCTGCAGCTCGGTCTGTTGCTCTCAGGATCCTGCCCTGCTTTGATGTTCTGTCTCTCTCTGTCTCTGTCTAGCCCTCTCTGGCTCCCTCTGTCTGTCTCTAGGTCCCTATGTCCCTCTCTAGCTCCCTCTGTCTGTCTGTGTCTGGTGTCACATCCCGGGCCACTGGACACCTGTCCCCAGTGTGCCTGCCCACCTTCCTCGTCACTCCTTTTGTATTTAACATGGTCCCCATTCACTCTGTCCCTGTCGGATCGTGCATGCATGTTTCCGGGATGTGCTACTGTCTCTTGAACTCTCGGTCCTGTCTACGGTCCTGATTCCATGCCTATTCCTGTTCCTGGTCCTGATTCCATGCCTATTCCTGTTCCTGGTCCTGATTCCGTGCCTGTTCCTGGTCCTGATTTCTTGCCTGTTCCTGGTCCTGATTCCTTGCCTGTTCCTGGTCCCGATTCCCAGCCTGTTCCCTGTTCCTGATCCCCTGTCCGTTTCCTTTTCCTGATTCCCTGTCTGTTCCTGGACCCTGATCCTCTCCCCACATTAAACCTTGTACCTACTCCCAAAACCGTTTTCTGTCCTGCGCTTGGGTTCACCTGACCGTATTCGCAACAGTATGATCTGACAAAATGTGAATCAAGCGGACCCGGTTTTCGTAGAGTTCAGAGGGTTCCTCACCCGGGGCCAACCAGGCAATTCCCTTGCTAGCTGTAGGCCTGCTGGTCACCAGCATACTTCCCGGCCTGGACGTCCCCTTCAGGCACCCCAGACTACTCGCCCCCCCGCCTGCACTCCCGTCCATCAGATGCGGGGTTGGGAGCCTAGAGCCAATCCTTTGCTAAGCCCCCAGTCCTGAGCTGGCTAGCCCGGTACTCACCTGTCTTGTTCCTGCCACTGAGGATCCCCAGCAGTCCCCCTTCTGGGGGTCGCGCCTTGACTTCTTCTCTAGGGACCTTCTCTTCAACTCTCGGTCAAGTCTACGGCCCTGATTCCCTGCCTGTTGATTTTCCTGGTTCCCAGCCTGTTCCTGGTACTGATTCCCGATCTGTTCCTGGTCCTGATTCCCGGCCTGTTCCCTGTTCCTGATTCCCTGCCGGGTTCCTGATCCCCTGTCTGTTTCCTGTTCCTTATTCCCTGTCTGTTCCTGGACCCTGATGCTCTGCCTATCCCCACATTGAAACCTTGTACTTTACCTACTCCCAAAACCGTTTTGTGTCCTGCATTTGGGTTCACCTGACCGTATTCTTAACAGTTTCCCTCTCATACCTCCTGGACACCGGCTGTTGTGTAACAGCAGGGAACCTGCAAATGGCTGGCTCCCTGACAGTGGATTATTTTCACAAGAACATTTGCATTCTCCAACTCTATGTTTCCCAAAACTGATTGAGTGAATGTCGAAATCAATGTGTAATCACTATAATGTCTCTTACTAGGTAATTTTGTGAAGAACGATACTATACTCGACTTTGAGGGAAGGTTAGACGTGATTGAGCTGTTGTCCCTTTTGTTGAGCTGGAACTCCCCCTAGCATCCACAGATGTGACCCGAATAAGCTGTCAATAATGTGTGTTTATTGCTCCAAATTCATGAATTATATAATCTATCACCCATGTTTGTGTAGGAGCACTCTGCATGTTACAACTGCATCTTACCCTCACTCCAGTAAGAATAATCCACACGCTATTAAACTCCTATACATTCTGGCAATTGCGCCAATATGAAATGAATGCTGTGGGCATCTGGTAATACGATATTGACTTTCTGCTGCTTGGTTCAAGATTAATTTTCGTGTGTGGTTCTTCCCCCTTTTATTTCAAGATTTAGATGACGAACACAAATGTAATACCTGTATTTAATTTCAAGTTCTTCTCGAGTCTGAATTCTACAATCCATCTCGCGGATTGTAGAATTCTGACTAGAGAAGAACTTGAAATTTCCCATGTCAAATGGGAACACTTTTTTTCCACAATGGACCAATGGGAAGCCTCGTGTCAACCCCTTGACCATTGGCCGTCGAAGGAGGACACTTCCGTCCGGCCCCCTCAAGGCAAACAAAGCATGCAATACGCCATTGTCTTCTAGTTCTCTTGCCACAGAGGCTCGAGCTCTCTCTCCTGCCCATCTTATTTACCTAGGAACTTTACTTTCCTTGGCGCATTGCCACATAGCCTTTCTTTTTTCTTCCACATTTTATAATCAATGACCCTGTTGAGTCGTCGAGACCCTCAGAGACATCTTTTATACTTTAAACCTTCCGCCCTCTACCCCAAACGATGGTGAGTTTGATGCATACCAAACTTGCTGACTCCCACCACCAACTCACACTCAGGCCAAGCCCCCGGGGGATTCCAGCCAGCACCCTCGCCGCCTCTTGTAGTTCCGGAACAAATAGTACGTGGGGATCCGCGATATTATTCCGGATCCAAGACGAGGCTACACCCATTGGGAACTGATGGGGCTCCGATAAGCTCATGGCGGTGAAATGTTGGTTTGGGCACGGCGATCGCCTTCATTTCATTATTCAGCTTAGAGTGGGTTAGCTGCATCCTTATACACATTCAAATGCAATCCCTCCAATTTAACCTATAGTTAATACTTCTCCCCCATCAGAAAAACCTCTTTACTTCCCTTGTGTTGGTTTGTGTTTAACTTGCTTTTATTCTCTTTTTTTTACCTCAATCTTTTACCATTTTATCAAATTATTGTATTATGAATAAACATTCATTGTTTGATTAAGAAATTGTTAGGTAATCAGCTGATATTATGTGTGAGAATTTCTGACTGTAGGACACACAAACATGAAGAACACCGACCTCTATCGCTGCCTGTGCGGCCATAAACCAAATGTAATTTTCCATTTTTTGTTACAAAATCGGTGGCACCCGACTAAACTATATATATTAATTGTAGTCCTCATCATGCAACAACAGTATCAACTGATCATAAAACCTTTTCAATGCCAAAAGCCACTGTGCCATGGTAGTTGTCCTCCTTGTCCTCATCAGAACACGAGCTGTCATTGAAATCAAGATCAAGATCAGAGCTGTTGCTGTCAGCTTTGGCATCTTCAGATTCTGAATCAGTTCTTGCAACCATGCAAGTAATCCATGAACAAGTCCATAAATTCTCCAATGTCGATGGTTCTACTGGCAACTACAAGTTTGTTAATAGCGGTTGCAACGAGAGCGTCCATAGTAGTTGACAGACTGATGTGCTGGTTTATGTATTGGAGGGGTTTCACCGAAACTCTGGAACAATAGCCAGTGAAACCAAAGATGCTAATCCAACACCACACCCACACAATGCCCCCCAAACCCTAGACAAACAAGACTAAAACAAGCTAACTTTGCTGGCAAACTACAAGTTAACAGTTGTTTGTTATATTGAGTGGGTTCTTCAACATTGACATTTTTGTAACATGAAAAAGAAATGTTTGTGTTGATTTAAGGGACTTTGCGTTTGCCGACTTGATACACCCTACACCAGACGCTATCAATTTTTTTCCACACTGATAATTTACTTTTTAGACATTTTTGTCCACAGGAGGCCAAAACACAGGGAACACACCATGTTTTCAAAAATATCCGTATACGTGCGAGGCCTTAGTTTAACCCAGGGTTGCTCCACTTGGCGTCATAATCAAATTCTTCGGTGTTTGGAAAAGAAATGTGGTGGAAAATGTCCCTAAAATAGTCTGTCGGGTCAGAATACCTACTCAGGGAATAGATGGAGTCCTCCGAGATTGCTTGGAGGTCTGAATCTGGTGTGTGCAAAATATGCACCGGACTGAGTGCCTGACATAGGTCTCCTTCATTTTCACCCAGCTGAAAAACCTACTGTATCTTCGCATCAACAACAATGAGTTCTTCAAGCCTCCCTGCGTCACAGAACTCATTGCTTTGTTTGTGCATGTGCTTCGAGGAACAGCGGTGGAGTGTGTGTGTGTGTGTGTTTGTGTATGTATGTGTTTGTGTGTGTGTGTGTGTGTGTGTGTGTGTGTGTGTGCGTTTGCGTGTGCGTGTGTGCGTGTGTGTGTGTGTGTGTGTGTGTGTGTGTGTGCCTGCGTGCGTGTGGGAGTGCTGGTTTGCTGCACTCCTAAAATCCATAAATATTTTGTTCTATATTGAAATGTGTTTGTGTGTGACTTACTGGTGTGTCCTCGCTCCCGGGCCTCTACGCTTCTCCTCATGCTGACAGCTTCCTGGCCAAAGACATGACCATGAAATCAATGAGAAAGTGAAAGACAGATTGAAAGAACAGATCGCGTGTGGGGAAATGTAGGGTGCCCCCAAATAGTCGACCAAACATTACTCGATGAGAAGTGTCTCAGCCGATCAAGTTTTTCATCCGTTGGAAACGCTAAGAGGGCTTTTAATTTGAAACAAATGTTAAGAAGAATAAATGTCCCACGTTCCCGGAGGGGGACCCCGGCTGGGGACGAGAAAGGCGCAGTGAGGGTCCCTAACGAGGAGACGCCGACACCGGGAAAACGATCTTCTGTACGTCACATTTCAGTGCAAATGATGTCAATATGTAATTTAAATGTGTACATTAATAAAATAATAATAATAGGGCCTAACAAGTTTGAACGATGTAATATTTAATACTGTATGTAATATTAAGTGTAATTAACGGGCCTAGCTTCGTGCTTCGCTTCGTGAAGGCAGCGCTTGTAAATTGCGTTTATATTTAACGCAATTTATTTATATAGGCTGGTTATTTGGTTTTGTATTTATCTGTAATATTGCACAGTATTAACAATGTTGGCTATGACATTCTTTCCGAGCCCTGGAACTCAAACCATTTTCTGATGCCCCAGAAACATGTATTCAAATAATTAAATTAATAAAAAACAAGCGGTCGACTAGGAAAAGCTTTGCTCGAGGGCAGCCCTACTAACATGTACTTTGCCACGTTGTACAGTATCTCTTTATATCCCACATATACTGCACCACTCCTTTTAAAACGACTCTTCCCATTGAAAAGGACGCTGCCACGTGAGACAAACCGAATGGCTGAAAGAGCCTCCATCGTGCCAGCTGCAGTGTCTGTCCACAAGCATTACATGCTCATGGAACCTGAGGATTACAGTGAGATGCGCTAAGCTGCTCTTTGAGTCTGGCTGTGTTTGGTTCAGGTTTTCTTTTTTCCATTTGTTTGTTTGCTTGTCTGATTTCGGGTGCGGGGTGGGTCAGACTCAGCTCAGCCGATAAAACGAGTGAGTCTCGAGTGTCCCGTGGAGGGTGAAAGACAACCTATATTTGTTGCTGTTTTGTGAGTATGTGTGTGCAATTCGGGATTGCGTTCGAGCACTTGAGTGCAGTTGGGGTCTTTTGGCCGGAGGAAGGCAGGGATGGAGACGATGATGATGTTGATGATAGGGTAATAAACATCCCGATGCGGCGTTCGGTTCCCAGAATAAGTCGGAGACATTCATCAAAAAGCGGTTGACGTGACGCGGGTCCCCGCCAGAGGACTGCGGATGCGTGTGTGTGTTTGTTTGCTTATGTGAGGAACGGAAAGAGGGATCTACAGAAACGAAGGGAAGGGAAGAGGCGGCGGGATTAAGACGCCCGCGGGCGTGTAAGTCCGTGTAATTATGGAAACTCGTCCTCGCGTGCACCGCCGTTTGCCGGCGTGGGCGCAAAGTGCGACTTCACCCCGTCCCCCGCATCCAGTCAATCACAATGCCGACGGATCTTTTTTCGGCATGTCAAACGCTTGCTCTCGACGGATGTTTGGTTTTTCTTTCTCCTCCTGGTATTCTCTTCAGTAATCTCCCCGCTCGTCTGAACCGGATCATTTATCCGAACCCTGTGGGAAAACGGGTCCCTCGGGGAGACAGAACCGTGGCGCTTGAATGAAACGGTGATGAATATACCGGTACTCTGAACGAAAACCGTTCCCAAATCAATCAGGAGGCATTCGGGGAAACTCCACCAGAAACAAACGAATACTAATATCCTGCGTCACTAGCTCACAGTATGATCCATACAAACAGGGCCTAGCACATACAGTGCTTTTGACCACGGCCATTAACAACTGATACTCCATACCAACAAACCCCTATTGACCCACATGTGATCCATAACCGGTGAATCAATACGTGAAACTTAGCCAGTAACAAACGTTGGAACGTCCAATAATACTTACATCTGTAACTGTCATTCACGCTGCAGCCTGCGTGTGTGAGAGTCCTGTCAGACGCATTAACGGGGAGCCGTAAAGTTTTCAACACGCCATTTGACCCGACAGAATACACATTATTTTTGCATTCTGAAGCCACCTTCGTCTTGTCACCGGCTGATGTAGCTGGAGGGAAATGGGGGGGAAAAGTGCTGCTTTTGCAATAAGTTTGTGTAAGTCGGCCTCAAATGTATTTTTTTTCTCCGGGTCTCATTATTGGTTGTTTGTGTGTGTGTGTGTGTGTGTGTGTGTGTGTGTGTGTCCTTTTTCAGATGTTCTATCATAGCTCCGCGCTGGCCTGACTCAGGTTGGCCGAGCTTTTGTCACCAAACAAAAGCCAGAGAGTGCTTGTCTGAAAGCCCGGCGTCGCAAAATGGAACGAGGGCCGGAGATGTCAGAATCCCGAGCCAGCCCACACACTTATTCACACTATAGATGGAAAAATAAAACTGTTGCACGGCCTCCCTGGATACGCATACATAAGTAAAACTACCGTTCACCCGCATCTGATTGTGTGAGATCTGTGTGTATGTGTCTACTGCGCATGCACAACGCGAGGCCCTTTGTCTGCTGGTTTCCCCCTCCAGACCCGACCCAGACGTGAGTTCAATCCTGTCGCGCCCTCGCCTCCCCAACCACGGCTGTCCTGCGACAAACTGTCAGATGCGGAGAGCTGCTGCTCCCTCTCCGAAGAAGTCGAGCGTGACTTCTGCCGAGCTTTGGCTAAGGGCTCGTCTTATTTAAAAAATGCGTAGCTCAAAGACTCAAAAGACTCCGGCTGAGGTCAACGGAAAACGCCTTACGGGGCCACATTTTGACATCCCTGTTCAATTTGTCCTGTTTTGGTGTGACTGCATTTGTGAGCATAACATTATAATGAGTTTATGGGCTCGCTGGTGAGGGAAAGAGCCAAAGTTTCCTACCCTAGTTAGACTTCATCGCTAAAACGAGCTGCAAAACGCTGACCTAAGCCTGGAATGTGGAGGCTCTCCCTTTATCTAAAGTCTAACATGGCCTATTTAGAATGCACTTTGTTTATTTGTATTATTCATCGCTGCATTAAACATCAGGACAAATGCATTATTTTCTCTGTTCTCAGTTTTCACTTGACTGTTTGGTAGCCAAACATTGACTGAGGTCATTGTGTACCATTTGAAGTCCCTCCGGTGACAGAAAGGAGATCGGACGATGTGGTGTTATATCTAAAGGCCACGTTTGGGCGAAGAAGCAGCGCGGCAAAATTCTGTCACCGGGGGATTTCCTGACAGCGCCACGCCGCACTCATTAGGCGCGCCGGGAAATGTCAGACATCTTGCCCTGCCTTGCCCGCCGAAATAAGTTTCTTCCGCTAATGGACCTCTCGTCTGGCCACCAACCTTTGCTTCCTCTCCTCTCCCGCTAATGACCGTAGACTTCCCCCAGGAAATGACCAAGGAAACTGAGGTTTGCACACAGGGTTAGGTTTAGTATCTGGTTTAGTACGGGGTAACCATCACGTAACAAAGACTATTTTTTGGTTAATGAGCCAGATGAGCAGACTGCGCCTCCCTGCATCCACCCACTGAGCTGTGGCTGTTGTTGTCCTCTTAACATCACAACATCTAAAAAAAATATATATATATTTTTTTTTTAAATGATTTGTCTCACAGGTGCCAATGCACTTAAAACACACACACACGCACGCACACACACACACACACACACACACACACACACACACACACACACACACACACACGCTGGGAGTGGTGACGAACACACACACACACACACACACACACACACACACACGCAGGGAGTGGTGACGAACACACACACACACACACACACACACACACACACACACACACACATGCAGGGAGTGGTGACGAACACACACACACACACACACACACACACACACATGCAGGGAGTGGTGTCTGGAGAAATTCAGCCTCGCTGCCCTTCCTCCAGGGGGCGGCCAGCATCAGTGGGCAGTGTTGGAAGTCGCCAGGGTAAGAACTGAAGCCTGTCACTTCTCTGGCCTGTCAGCTTTGAACAAGCTCCAAAACACCTCAAAACGTACGGGGTTTGTGTCTCTGAACAAGTAAAAAGAGAGGATTGACCCTCTGGGTGATGAAGCCAATGATTGTAATTGTTTAACCTCCAAGATTTCCACTATTCTCAAGGTATGAATGTCGATTTATATTGTATGTTCCTCCCTTTTATGTGTTACGTTTTTATGTACTCAGTACTATGTAGTAGTAACACTGTCCGCTGCTTTCTTGGCCGGGTCCGTCTTGTAAAAGGGATTTTGAATCACAACAGAATTACCCGGAGCAGGAATGTCCACCAGGATCACAGAGAATGGACACGGAGGGTCCACTCCAAACGGTGGGGCTTTTTGCGAGATAAAAGGTTTTTTTGCAGTTTCAAGGCCAGTTTTAGTCCAGGCGAAGGACCTTTTGGGAGGTACTTGTAATTCATAAAAGTGTTGTAGGGTGAACATCTTTTTCAAATTGTGAAACCATTCAGCCCTCAGGAAAGCCAACAGGGTTACACCGCAAGTGTTGATTAACAGTTCTTCTGCTTACAAAGTTAAAAAAAATTGAAAAAAATTAAATCCCACTCTTATTAATTCAGCCTTCAATTGACATTTTCGTACAACATTTGGTGACACTAATCACAAATTCTCTGCCGATAATAATAATTGCCCACTCTAATCCCTCCATACATTTGTAATTAACTGGTGGAGGGTTTATCATTGTGAGGACAGGGATAACTTGAATTATTCTTGAAGAAGAAGAAAAAAATCATTTTCTGCAGTGTCAAGGCTTTGTGGCTTCTTCAGGCAGACACACACACACACACACACACACACACACACACACACACACACACACACACACACACACTCTCTCGCTGGAGATGAACAGTTATTGGCAAGCGTGCACACATACACACATGCACAAACACACCATACACACACATCTAGGAGCTGACCACACAGAAAAAGGAGGGTTGTGTAAATGGGGAAGCAGATTCATTTGTGTGTGTGTGTATGTGTGTGAGCGGATGGTGTTCTACGCCAGAGGGGGGCAGCTATGTGCAGTGTAGCAGTCTGACAGTGAGTTGCAGACTCCTACGACAATTGGAGAGAGAGATCCACCCAAGCAGGGTGGAAGGGCAGATGCAAGCTGCCGCCTGGCATTGTGGAGGGCATGAAAGTACCCATGATAAAAATAAGAAAAAATCCCGGCTCCGAATCAATACCGGGTGTAAGCGCTTCTATAAAACATTTACGAAGTAAATGTTTTTCTACAAGTACTACATGCTCTATACAGTTTTACTGTGTGTAAATTATGGTAATTATATTATGCAACACTATGTAGGGGGAAAATATACTCGTGCATTTTACAAATTCCATTTATTTGTATCAGTCTTCTTCTGGTCCTGGGCATGAGATAACACTTTATTAACCCCAATTTATTTCAGAAATTCCGGAATTACTTCAGCAAAAAAACTGCAGTTGAGAAAGAGATGAGATAAGATGTAACACAAACATGAATGTACACTATCTAAATCAACATGAATAATCACTATGCGGGAACCACCCACTGTTCCAAAACCACAACAGTCCGAACAATGTTGGGTTGGAGATGGTTAAGTTAAGGTGTAAGGTTAGAGGTGGTTACATTTAGGTATAAGGCTAGAAATGCTTTATTTAAGGCATAATGTTAGAGACGGTTAAGTTGAGGTATATGGTTGAAGATGGTTAAGTTGAGGCATGTGTCATACACAGCACAAGGAAACCATAGAAGGTTTATTTACAAAGGGGGGAATAAGATGACGTGGAAATGGAATAAAGGGCAGGTGGGTCGTGGGTCGAAAACCCCGGCACCTCTCCACATCCAATGCATAGGGTTCGGGCACATGGGGCTCTCGGCTGGAGGGAGGTGGCCGACGAGAGGGATCTTGGGGGCGGCACAGGAGAATGTGTTATCTTAGTTGACAGAGTCTCTAGCATTTCCCCAAGTACTACCTGGGCACCCACTGCAGGCTGTGTGTCCGTGCGTCCTAGAACAAGTTGGTGTTACCGGTGGAGGACCTCATCGTGGGTGGAGATGGTCTGACGAATGGGGGTAGCGGCTGCTGGGTCAATGTTGGGGTCTGATTGTTCTGTCATGAACGAGGCGGATAGGACCCAGACGCAGCACCGAGTACGGGGAAAGTACAAAGGGTTTATTTACAAAGGGGGGAAAAAGATGATTCGGGAATGGAATAAAGGGCAGGCTGAAAGAACAGGGCTCAGAGTGTGGACAGGCTGGTGGCGAGGCGTAACAAACACATACAAACTCACCAGCCAGCTGGCGAATACCACACTAGTTGACAGCACAATCAGACAAGGCCTAGATGAGGAGCCGGGGTTCTAATGGAGAGCGGTGATGATTGTGACAAGGGACAGCTGTGCCAGCAAGACCTGGAACAAGGAGCCACGCCCACGCTGCACCGTCAGGTATAGACATAGACATACTAGATACAAGAGGGAAAGGGAGGAAGGACACATAAGGGGACCAGGGAACAGAAAGGCATGGTTAGAGATGGTTAAGTTTGGGTATAAGGTTAGAGATGGTTAAGTTTGGGTATAAGGTTAGAGATGGTTAAGTTTAGGTTTAAGGTTAGAGATGGTAAAGATTAGGTGTAAGGTTAGAGATGGTTAAGTTTAGGTTCAAGGTTAGAGATGGTTAAGTTTAGGTTTAAGGTTAGAGATGGTTAAGTTTAGGTTTAAGGTTAGAGATGGTTAAGTTTAGGTATAAGGTTAGAGATGGTTAAGTTTGGGTATAAGGTTAGAGATGGTTAAGTTTAGGTTTAAGGTTAGAGATGGTTAAGATTAGGTATAAGGTTAGAGATGGTTAAGTTTAGGTTTAAGGTTAGAGATGGTTAAGTTTAGGTTTAAGGTTAGAGATGGTTAAGTTTAGGTTTAAGGTTAGAGATGGTTAAGTTTAGGTATAAGGTTAGAGATGGTTAAGTTTAGGTATAAGGTTAGAGATGGTTAAGTTAAGGTATAAGGTTAGAGATGGTTAAGATTAGGTATAATGTTGGAGATGGTTAAGTTTAGGTATAACCCTTATCAATGATCCTGAGGTTTTACAATCTCAGTTCATCGGCTCATCGGCTCTGAGGCGCTGGAGGTGCAGGCTATCAGATTACATTCAGGTTTTACAATTTTCCGGCTTTGTTACTTCAATTTTTTTTTTTGCCACAGCTCCAGGGCATCACTGTCAAAGACCAGGTATTTGTGACCCGAGAAGAGACCGGCTTTTTCTGAGCTTTTGTCTCACAAATAACAATAATCCTCTTTATCACAGCGTCTCACCGCCGCCCCTATGACACTATCTTATCCGCGACTGAATACGTTCCTTTTCCCCCTATCTCTGGAAGATGTGGCAGGAGAAAATTGCCACTAAAGCGAAGTCACCCACACATAAATCATTTGGATGGAGCGCTGTTGATAAGAGCGATCAGTCTGGAAGTTAGGGACCAAGAAGCACTCCTAGACCCGACAGTGGCTAAAGGGGGATCAGGGTGAGGTTAAAAAGGCAGCTGTCTTAATTCTGAGTCAAACTGGCACTTTTATATCAGAGATAACAGCGGAGGAGAAAGCCCTGTCGGGGATGGATCAATGTGAGCTGGGATTTTGATTCATTCTCCGATGGCCTCTACCGTCCCCTTGTTTTTTCCCCATTTCTCTTGGTTTCACTGTCCTTCCTTTGTGAGTGGGGAGGGAATTTGAAGGGGGTCAAAAGTTTGCCTTGTCCGTCGGAGGGAAGGGGGCGAATGCATTTTCAATTCTGCTGGCGACGGGGGGGCGGGGTAAGGTGTCGCAGCCCGGTCATGTCTTTAGTGGGTACTGAGGCAACGAAATTCCTACTAAAGCAATTTAGGCCTTTATCGGATCTGGCCAATCACCCATCACTGTGGCTACTATGGTGCACCGGGGAAACCATCCATCAAGGCAAACAGAGGAGGGCCTTGGATGCTCCCGTCACCAGATAATTCATTGTGAGGAAGAAAGAGGGGAAAAAACACTAGAAATGGCCAGGGGAGAAACCTGAATGTCCTTCACTGTCCTTATGCGACCCACCATTATTCAACCTGATGCAGTTTTTTACAGTACGTATGCCTTGTCTGGTGCACTCAGACACCCTCCTACAGGGAGATACAAAAACAGACAAAGGGGGAAATGGGAGAGACAACAACAGAGGCAAAGTGAAAGACTAGAGTCCACGATCTAAACTGGAGACTACTATTCCATTACAACCTCTTCACTTTGAGGGGTAACTCATCAAATTTTTGATAACGACTGCACACGTCTGGTACGTGTGACAACTCTTCACGTTGTCACACGAACTTCACGTTCCTTCTTTTATTTACCGGCAATGCACACATCATGAGATGTCTATCTCATGGAATGCTGGGTAATGTCAAACCAAAGAAGGTGTATGAGAGTAACTCCTCGTTACTCCTATTTTTTCATTTGTAGGGCTTTGGATGTGCAATTGTGACAAGTTAGAGCAAAAGCTGCACGTGGTGATATATTATATATTCTCAAATCTCCTTACAGATATGAACAGATATTCAGCAAGCCAACAATGTACTTTTTGTTTAGGGGAGCACAACCAATTTTATTTTGTATGTCATTTTTAAAGGCTGGCGCCTATGAGCCTAAATCAAAGCTTCAGAACCAATGCACAAATATCTAACCGTGCCACATTCCACAGGAACAGTCTGCTAACCATCACCACGTTAGAGAGCATCCCAATACCGGGCTGCAGAAACACTGGGCTCAGTTCATACCCTGGCACCTCACGCGGTTAATAAATTCAAGAAAGACAAACCCAAGGATTCAACAAAATATATGAATAAAAAAATATTCATATTTATAATTAAAAAAAACTTGTTGTAGAAAAGACTTAAAAAAAACTTTTTATTAACTTATGTGGCTTTCCCCAGGAGCGACAGAGCAGCATCAGCTGTTGTTTGGCTGGAATAGGAGCTTGGCAGGGGCATCCAAGGTTACGTCGCCCCTGTGCCAGAAACAATTACGCCTTGACAAAAGCAAAGCACCACAGAGATTAGAGAAATAATATTTCAGCTGAAACGAGGCACCCGGGCCAGCCAAAGCCGACGCTGTTGTGAGAGCTGCGTCCACGTTCGTTCCCCGTGCCCAGTGTGGGATCAGGCGTTCCGTGACGCTACTTCACTGCAGAATATGCTTTGTCATTACTGGCATTACAGAGGATGTCAGATGACAAAAATAAATCCACCATCGCTTTTTTTTATACAAGTTTCTCTCCAAATGACTGTGCGGTTCTCTGCTACTTGCAATATAAGCCCTCAAACCCTTTACTTATCAGACTTCAAAAAGTAGATAAAAGATGATGGTGAAGAGGGCACTGGCGTTATTTTAAACAGATTGAGCTCATTTTGCCATCAAATATTGAAAGCGCGCGCATGGGAAGAACCGCGCCGATTTTCTTTTGTAGATTAAAATAAGACGAAAATATAGGACATCCCCTTAAAATAAGTACATTCTTCAATAAACGGTCTCGAGGCCCTATCCGGTCCGAGTTTGCAACTATGGCTTCGTCTCTTCGACTTTGGAGACCGGCTGTGACCTGGAACTTCTCTCTGCTATTGTTATTTGTGGCTGAGGCTCAAGGTGACCTGAACGAGGACGATCCAAGACGCAAATTACAACGCCGACTGCAGGCTCTGGCTGCCACTGCCTTTGAATTTGTGTACAACTTGGCCAACGCACGAGGTGTTACGTGTCCTCAAGACCGCCCTACACCTCTGCTGTAGATTTACCACCATGGCATTCACAGATGATGGTGTTCCTTGGACAGTTTGTGACCATGTCATTTTTTTAATCCCATAAACGTCCTAAACTCATAAATTCATATGATATATATACATATATATAGTTCGAGCTGGGTTCAGGCATCCACATGCTAAATCAAAGTCTAATCAAATTTGATTTAACGCTCCTCTATCTCGCTTGCCATAAAATACATCACAGTCAAACCTCTGGACGTCATTAAACCGCTTCCCTTATCTCCTTGATTGATTTCAATTTGTCATTGTAGAGAATAATGTCTTGATCCTGCACTTTACATCAACTCTGGGGGCGGCATCACCGGGGACTTCTTGTGATTTGTTGACCTTCCTAGGAACTCTATTGGTTAAAACAATGATTCCCAACCTGGGGAGAACCTTGGACGATTTGATTTGAGGCATCTGTAGCCCCATAGTCACGCGTCCAAAATGTCCAAAAAATGTATGTAACGAATATAAATTGGGCATCAAAATCTAAGCCAATATGTTATGCTTTATGGCCCTAAAAACCTTCACTACCATAGAACCAATCAAACCAATTCAGACAAAAACAACTTCTTCTGAGTCTCTGGAACATTTAAATGTAATGCGAAACACTGAAATGTAATAATGATAAGATATGTATCCTAGGCATTGTAAGGTTCTACCAGCTAATAAATACATGAGGGGCGGAAAATATGCATTGTGTCTTTTAAATTGAGGTCTCCGATTGAATCAGGTTTGATTGAGGGATTCCCTGAGGAGGACGAGGTTGGGAAAACCTGGGTTACAACACGCTTAGGGAAATGAATCCTCAGCAAGCACTTTCACAAGATGCGCCCCATCCGTCTTCGCCACAACTAACTTACTTACGTGTCGTCTCACCGTCGTGCGGCGTTGGTTAATTTGCTTTGGAAAAACATCTTTCTTCTATTTTCACACATTGAGCGACTCCCGCGAACGGTACTGTGGCGTTTGCCCCGAGGGGAAGCTACCTCGGTCTGTTTAATGCTTCAGCTGCTGGTTGAAAGCGCCGCATCGGTAGCGGAACGACAAGGATTTTTGTCGTGGTTCGACCTCATGATGTGACTGGTCTTTGGCCTTAGCTCGTCCTGAAATGACCTCCCTGGTTTTCTGACATTTATATGAAGGCCACGAGGTCCGACTTCGAGCGGGAGGGTCTGTACAATCCATCCCTGTAAGGCCTTCCGTGCAAGTTACCGGTCCTCAATTGACTTCCTACCTTTTCTGACCTCCACAGGGTGGAGGGGAAGGAAAAGTCATTGACTCGCTCCTTCACTGCCAGAACAAGATAAAATGGGAACTTCCCATACCCAAAGCACACACACACGCACGCACACACGCATGCACGCACACACACACACACACATACACACACACACACACACACACACACACACATTTATCTTTCTCCTGACTCCCCCTTTTTCTCTGCTCCACAACACCAAATACACGAAACGCCTTAAAGTGGAAATCCATAAGACAGCCTGTGTTGGATGGATTACACTACAAATCCAAGAATTCCATCTGAAAACTGAGGCGTCCCCCCCCCCCCCACCCCGCCCAACATCTGGGTTTACCCTTGTCTTTGCTCAAAGACAGTCAAATTCTTTCAAAACTATGCCTTCTTAGCAACACCGATCTGTTTTTTTTGTTTTGGTCACTCAAGGTGGCGGCGATATTTTGACATCCGGGAGTGCTCTTTTTGTTTTGTTTTTTTTTCGCAAACGCAGAAAAATGGTTTGCCGTCGTGCCGGAGCAATCGTTGCGTCGAGGTATATCGAATTTCTGTGGTCATTCCTGTGGTGCATTGTGGTTTGGGGTTGGGAGAGGGTTGTATTGTTGGATGGGACGCAGTCGTGCAGGGCTGCTCCCAAGCACCTGCATCGTCTTGAAGAGCGACACCCTCTCTTCCAGTGTTCACTCACTTCACACCCACGCCCACCCCGTAACGGGTGACGTGTCAGAGGCTCAGAGGGTAATTGCCGACATGCGCCCACGCAACCTGCTTCCTACGATTACCTAAAGCATTGTTATCCCTCAAGCTGAGGCCATCCTCTGAGTTCGGAAAAAAACAAAACAGCTGCGGAGTGCCCTCCAACCCTGGCTGCAGAGGTTTTCACACAAAGCTTGTGTGTAATTGACGGACCGGCGTGCACAAACGGGCTAAAGAGGTTGGGGGAGCAATCCAAGGAGTCCGACCTGGCAGACTACCGGCGATGTAAATTATGCAGAGGAAAAACATGTTACAGCCCCAGAGCTCTGATTCATTTCACATGCAAGCCACATTAACATGCCTGAGGTTCAGCGGAGAAGCATGGTTAAGCCATCTGTGCATGAGACAAGGCATCGGTCCCACCCAGAGTCCTGGCCTCACTTCTTGGAATGCTTACTGACCCTATAAATTACCTCACTGTCCACTTGCAGGCTTTTGCTTGTTGAGGGGAAAAAAAGGGAATACTTTCCAAGAATACAAGCTTTCAAAGAGTACAAGTTGCGGCAAGGTTTTTTTTTTCAGGCCTTAATTAAGCTCCCGCGTGAAGAAAATGCGAAACCCAATAGAAGAGTGGAGATCTGTAGTTGGAGTTTGTAGGCGTTCAAGGATGCCGATGCTTTTCGCAGGCACATCATCGACGAGCTTAGCTTTTGCGCCACAACTCGCTGGGTCAGATGTCTCAGAAACGGCAGGAAATCGATGATAGCTTCGCGCTCAGTGGAGGAACACAGATATAAAGCCCGGCCAGGTCAGCTATCTTCTTTCCATATTCCCTCCAGCATGATGGTACCTATTGATTCTGTTCATACCAATTGCTGCTAATAAATACCTTCTTGCTTCCAGGCGAAAACTGTTTTCTTCCCCTGAGCCTGCATCTCTAAGATAAGCAGCCCGAGTGTTCCCAAAATCATCACTCTTAGCTCTGGCTGCGACACTGTGCTATTACTTCCTAATGAAGATGAAATATTCAGGGACGAATTCACAAAAAGATTGCGCAGCTCTTGCGGCCGCTAAACCTGGGCAAATACGGCAAAAAGAAAGAATGTCATTCTTTAAGCACTCGCAAAGAGTGAAATGCACCCCTAACTGTGCTGCCAAGCAAATAGCGTCTCGGTTTAAATTTAAATTGGGAATGATGCGTAATGTGTGGGCGTGTTCATATATATATATATTTATATATATTGTAGTGGTTTCAATGTTGTGGCTGATCGGTGTGTGTGTGTATATATATATATATATATATATACAGTATATATATATATATATATATATATATATATATATATATATATATATATACACACACACCGATCAGCCACAACACTGAAACCACTACAGTACTAAAAACCACTTATATTGTGTAGCTTGTGTGGCCAAAACAGGTCTGACCCGTCCAGGCCTGGAAGGTGTCCTGTGGTATCTGGCACCAAGACGTTAGCAGCAGATCCTTTAAATCCTGTAAGTTGCGAGATGCGGCCCCCATGGATCGGGCTTGTTCTTCCAGCACATCCCACAGATGTTCGATCGGATCAGACCCTAACCCCGGTCATCCACATGATGTAGAAGAAAACGTGATTCATCAGACCAGGCCACCTTCTTCCATTGCTCCATGGTCCAGTTCTGATGCTCACGTGCCCATTGTTGGTGCTTTTGGCGGAGGACAAGGGTCAGCATGGACACTCTGAACGGGCTGCAGCTACACAGCCCCATACGCAGCAGGTTGTGACCTAACCTTTTCAGCAATTTGTGCTACAGCAGCTCTTCTGTGGGATCAGACCAGAAGGGCTAGCCTTCGTTCCCCGCGCTTATCAATGAGCCCATGACTGTCCATGACCCTGGCGCAGGTTCACCGGGTGCACCTGGGACCAATTTTGGCAGGTACTGCATACCGTGAACACCCCACAAAACCTGCCGTTTTGGAGATTCTCTGACTCAGTCCTTATTTTTTTTTTTCCATTTTTCCTGCTTCCAACACATCAACTTCAAGAACTGACTGTTCACTTGCTGCATAATATATCTAACCCCTTGACAGGTGCCATTGGAACAAGATGAGCAACATCATTCAATTTGACTGTCAGTGGTTTTAATGTTGTGGCTGATCGGTGTGTCTGTGTGTGTGTGTGTATACATATATTATATATATATATTATATATACAGTTTATTTATATATAATTATTATTTACTTAGCCACATGGATAATTGCGATAAGACGCGAAATAAGGGCAAATTGTACTCAGCTGTCATATCATTAGTGCGATATCTTTTGTGATTCAGACATCCAGACGGGGCAGATCATATCGGAGGCTGCAATCCATTCTTTGTAAATTCGCCCCACAGTGAAATACAGAAAGATTGAAGATATTGGGTAATTCTGTGGAGATGCATGAGCGGATAATGATAATAGATGTCTTTTGGGGGGGGGGGGACACCAGCTCCACTAAGAATATGCAATAACTCCAGAGATGCAGGGGCTGCAGTAATCATGTGTTTTCTCTGTGCGTGTACGGCATTACCGCCATCGATCGGCAGCACATACAAAGCGTAGCACAGAGACAACGGGTCGCCCGGCAGAGTCCTGTTTGCGCAGGCTGTTTGCGGCGTCTGACAGGTCTTCCATTTACCGAGCAGTGTGAAGTGTAAAGACAGAAAGAAAAGCAAAACAAGACATGCTAGGCTGTGAAGTCCCGGATATTTTGATGATGCTATTAAAGGCATCGGGACAAAAGTTAAGAAAGTTTTGCTTTCAGTTTTGCTGTGACAACTGAGCTCTTGGTGAAGGTTCAAAGCTGTGCTGGTAAAAAAAAATAAAAATAAAATTGGTATAAAATTACGGATGGGACTGGAGAAAAATAAGTTCTTGAGGAGGAGTTCTCGGGCAGAATGGAATTGCCGAATTCCCTTTAAAACCGCAACATTTTTGGTTCAGTATCCGGATTTGGCCTCGTCTTCTTCTGATCGGTGGATTTGTTTCTTATTCTCGGTCACATAAGATGGCAAGGATATTCATGCGAGGGCACTGTGCTTTCGCGAGAAGAGAGAGAGAGAGAGAGAGAGAGAGAGAGAGAGAGCGAGAAAGATAGAGAGAGAGAGAGAGAGAGAGATCTGGTCAGACGAGAGTGGATGTTTATGGAGCGGATGTGTTTTCACGCAAGTAGGAAACTCGGATATAAATCTAAATCCGAAATTAAAAAAAAAGCTCTCTCGCAGCTCTTCTTCCCCCCCGTCGAGTTGCGAGTGACTGTAGCGTCAGCTCTGTCCCGTCTCCCCCCTGTGACGTCACGTTCAAGTTCCCGGGGGGGGTGTCAGGTTTTTAGGTGGGCGCGGCTGATTTCATCGCAGAAATGGGTCCAGCTGTAAAAGGAAAAAAGTAGAGTGCTACAGTACAGTACAAAAGTAAAAAAAAAAAAAGAAAATCAAATTGCGACACATTGCCCCACACATTAAATTCACTGGCTGTGCCAACCTGCAAGATGCCATTTAAACCATAAACCCTTATCAACTCAGTATACGGTCTATCTTCAGGGGCTGAGATGCTTCAACACATCGACAGCTCAGCACTGAAGGCAGATGGTCCGAGAGAAAAAAAAGTGAAATTGCTGCAGCTGTTACACCGCTACTTGTACACACGCTGCATACACACACGCAGGCCCTGCGCACGCGTTCTCGGCCCTCACTCCCGGAGCCTGCGCCGTGACATCACAATCGCTAGCAAAACAGCTTTTTATCGCCTAGAAAAACACCAATTGAGAGTTCAATACGTATCCTTTAGCTGAGGTCAACTTCCCTTTGTTATTCCAGGATGGAAGCCTTACCCGGAGCAAGCCCATTTATCACTTGAAGAAGGCGGACGGAAAAGAACAACCGGCGCTGTAGATCACACTGTACAGCGTGAGCGTACAAAGTCGTACGCCGGCGTGTGGATATTAAAGGGCGACGCTTTGGAACAGGATAACAAAGAAAACATTGTCCTACTTTCCTCACACCGGCCCGGTCAAATTCACATCCATGCACGCAAACACACACACACACGCATGCGCACACGCATGCACACGCACACGCACGACACATAAATGATGGCACCTAAGCTGACGGATTACAGTTGTCATCCGTAGCCTAGATCTGAAGATACGCGGCGCTTCCACCTCTCTCCAAAGGAAGTGGCGCTCGGCGGGGAGACCGCCAAGGGCCATAACACGGCAACCGGCTCGTAGGAGAGGAAGACGGGACGATGCTATCAGCCGCTCCATCTGTGGCGGGCGCAGGATGGAATGGCGGCGAGGCGGTGAAGAAACACCTTTTCATTAACCTTGGCTTTCCTTCGTTTGTTCCTCGCCGGCACGTTTGTTTGCACGTGTCTGCGCGCGCGCGCACGGACGGGTTTCGGTGTTTACCGTGCGCGGCCGGTCCGGAGATAAGGCCCCTTTTTTTTCCGCAAAGCGGTGTTTGGAGGAAGCGAGGAATTTGAGTGGATTCTAACCTAACTGTAGATGTCAGGGTCTTTAAATGCCACGGTCATGCGCGAGCATGCGCGAGCATGCGCAAGCATGCGCGAGCTACGTGTGATCCGCCTCGTTGGGTGTGTGGTTATTTTCCACCCTGTTTCAGCCGTCCCGCGGGCGGCAGCGAGGCGGGAAGCTCAGCTCTGGGTGGTTTGATTCATGTCAGCATATACAGAAAACAATGCGACAAAAGAAATGTTGGCCGCCGTGTTTTCCTCCAGCGGCTCCTCTCCGCTCACAGCTGCGCTCATCGAATTGACTTATTTGTCTTTCCATCCAAACTTTCCATCGAGCCGCCCAGCGGCTGGCCAAGGGGCTTTTGTTTCAGCCTCTTCGCTTCCAAACATCAATTGACAACCGGAGATGATAAGCACCGGGTCTGCAATGACGAAAAGTTTGGGCTCTTTGTGCATTTTTTATTTTATTTTTCTCCCGGACATCATTTCCCGATGTTTGATGGGATTGCGATGGTCATTACATGCGAACGTGCAACAAATGCAGAAGGAGGTTGATGAATATGAGTGGGAGGCAGTCCTGGACGCAAGGGGATGCACTCCTCCCGATTACGTTACTTTCACTAAACTGCATGGACTTAAAAGGTTAGTTTGGGGTCAACGGGATACAATGCCTTACTGCCTTGAATAATCCCTCTGACAATCGATGTTAGTTATGGCTCTGGGTACAGCCTATTTGTATTTGGGAGACATCGACACCGTATTTTCGTTCGGTATCAGACCGACGTCCATTCCTCTTCATCCTACCACGAACAGTAAATATTTAAATCCGATTACTAAAATTTCAAAACAAAATGACGTTTCAGCCTGGTCCAGTCATCGGCCGTCCATCAAGTTGCCTCGGCCCAACGGGAGGTTCCGAACTCGGCTACTCCGGGGCACACCGGTCGCGCCTGGCCGGCCGGCCCCCGGTTTTGCGGCTGTGGGAGACATGTGACCGCAGGGACTTAATGGGCAGTCGAAATCACAGGCCTATCGCTTCGCGCCTTCATTCAGAATAATGTCACCAACACATGCTCATTTCGGGTACAGCACATACAGCCAGAGGCATACACACTGAGAGGTAACACCCAACCACCACAGAGCTCTGATCAGGAAGAGCAACTCCGGCAACCTTGGGAAACTTTGGCGGATGAAGAGTGGAAATAGTGAATAATCAAAAACTAGAAAAATAGTAGGGACATTAATGTACAGTAGCTCGGCTCTGGCCTCTGCCCTGCAACAAAAACAGAATTTTTAGAGCTACTTCCCACTTATCGGCCCCTTGCTCTGAGTCAAACAATCGGCGACGGTAACACATTATCGATTTTTCTTTTAGTAGTCGTTCATGAAGTCCAGGCGCCCAGTCGAAACGGATCAAAACAAATCGGACGGAAGGCTCTAATTCGCGGGAGTCCGGATCGGCGGTATTAGAGGCACCCTCATTTTGCCAGGGCCCCTTGGGCAACAACACCAGATGTTTGGTCGGCTTCACTGTCTTCGATAAGTCATGCTGGCGTCTTTTCACGTTGCGGTTTTGTCTGAGCCCAGATTGATCCTCAGCGGCATCTGGCTAATTCTAATGAAAACAGTGTTTCATCATCTGGCTGTGGAAAACACACGAGAGGAGAGGAGAGGAGAGGAGAGGAGAGGAGAGGAGAGGAGACATGGTACCACAGGGGAAAGGATGGACTGCCCTCATTTGGTGATAAGCAGAAATGCAATTCTCCCAAGACTGAGACCTAAAAACACTTCCATTCACTGCTCCCAAACCTTTTTCAGGCAGTCAGGGATTCCCAAACTGTGGTCTGCAGTGGGGTATTGCAGGTGGTCCGTGGGGCAAAAAAGGAAGACATGAAATAAAATAGACCATAATAGAAAAATATTGCAAACATATCATTCATAATGATACAACTGAAATTCTATTATAATCGTTAAATCGTGGCGTAATAGCAGAATCGCAGTTGCCGTGTTGCCAACCGTGACTCCGTGCGCCGTCCACAACGTCCAGCAGCCGGACACACGGGGGTGGAATCAGCCGGTGAACCATAACACACGCACAGGAAAGCCGGGCTGGAAACACTGTTCCCTTGCTGTGTCATGCGATGGAGGACCTTCATTAGATGAAATGTTTTCATCCAATAAAATAACACTAACGATTGGTGATAATAAATTATAATAAATGAAAAAAAAAAGAGACATTGTTCAGTATAACATTTTTCACAATAAAATAGTCATGCCCTTGACCTATTCATCATGAATTTCATGACAGTAATAGAAGTTGGGTTGGTGTTAGCCCACAGCACATATTGCACAGGTGGTGTTCCGGGTGGGCTCCAACCTCCATCCTTCTAACCAATCGTTCCACGGAGAAAGCCCGAGACACAAAAGTGGGCGTGGCCTCCCTAAGCAGGTACTATTCAACGCTGTTCGCGAAAATACAATTCTGTCCTGAGCCCATTAGCTCACTACACTGAAATCCTGGGTTGGCGTTGAACCTCCGCCCTTTGAGATGACAGCCAAACATGTTAACCAGCTGTGCCACAGGGACACCTGTAAGATAAAGGAGTGGGCCTGGCCTCCTTGTGCGGGTACTAGTCAACGCTGTTCGCAATAATGACTCGTTCCTGAAGAGGAGGTAGTCAGGTAGTCTGAAGAGAAGAGCGACAGGGTCATCAAAACGAGAGCGAGTCTGAGAGACAGGCGAAGAGAAAATACAGTGAGAAATACTTCGAAGTGGGATTTACACACAGTACATAGGCTCTGAAAACTAACCAGTGCCAGGATGCGTTGTGCCGCCGCAAAGTGGTGTCCAACGAGAGCCCGAAAGCCACTCATCTTTCGGCATCACCTTGAGACGGAAAACACGGAGAACTCACCTCTAAGCCGGTCAGGCTTTTGGCAAACAAGGGACCAAACGCGGTGAAATGCCAAGATGCGGATGTCCAGAGACAGATTTTTGAGGTTGAGAATTCAAATCTGAGAGAACGAAGTTGCCATCGGAGGCGAGGTGGCTTAATTGAATCCAGTCCAATGACTTCCACCGAGGGCACGCTTGAGCTCCTTCGATACGTACAAAGGTACAAAGATTGTCCCCGGCGCCGTTCCAAACGGGCGGCTGAGCACGGCGCCTACAGAACGGATAAACCTGAACTTTTCGCTGAACACGTCCTCACTCCGGAAAACGCATTACCGTCGACTCGCTTCACACCCCCGTGTTTGCGGCAGCCGACGTCCCGCCCGGTTGCCTTGACGGCTACGGTTATTGTGGCGGCGCTTAACGAGCGATCACACTGGCATTTGCCATTCAAAGGCACTCCCAGGAATAGGCCTACCGCTGGTGAGGCCTTTCTCAAGATAGCTGGTCGGGACCCACTCAACATTTATGCCAATTAGAGCAGTGACTCATATGTCACTGCTCACTCGAGCATTAAGGCTCCTCCACTGTGTCTCTGCCAAGCCGCTCTCCAGGCTCTGGGCCGCGCTCTAACCGTACGCATCGGCCTGCTGTGATCCGGCCGCTTCGATCGTCAAGGCCGACGCGCCGCTGATGTCGCCTCGCACGCACCCCGGCGAGGAGAGGGGTGCCGGGGTTTCGCCCATCTTCTTCGAGTTCCGACGCGAACCGAGAGGGTTCCGTTTTCGGAGATCAAAAAACGGATGAAACAACGCGCCCGGCAATTCCCGATAAAGGGTTAGGGGTTGCGCTCGGCGTCTCTGAGCCGCGAAATCACGGCGGTTTCGAACGAAGGGGAGGGGCCGTTACGAATACTCTCCCCGACGTCAAAGACCGGGCTCGACCGAGAGGGATTAACGGAGCAGATATGGAGCAAGTGTAATGACTCGCATTGCTGGCTATGCGGGAAAAAGGGCCTAAAATACCACCTACCACCTCCACTCACCCCTGCCTCTAATCTGCCCCAGACAAGTCAATGGCCCTTGAGGACACTCCAATAGTAAGAGCGGATGATGAGCCGGCCGGACCGGGCGGCAGTCCAAGTCATTGCGTTCAAAAAGACAATAGTCTACGCGTGCCCCCTGGTGGCAATTAGAGCCAGAAATAACAGTTCAAGTTCATTAATATGGTAAATGAAATGAACACGAAAAGGATGAAGTCACATCTCTGTCGTTTATTTGTGTCCCCTTGCAAACAACTGGTGTATGGGAGTAAACAAACTCCAGTTGATACAGTATGTTTATTTGTTTATGATGGGGAGTTTGTATACTATCAGGTTATCTGTCAAAAGCTGACACCTGCTGGTTTACTTTTAGACTAGTGCAAGTCGTGAAGCGAGCTTATATGATAATAATAATAAGAATAATAAGAATAATAATAATAATAATAATAACACTACCTGTCTCCATGTCCAGGAACGGCGCCTAAGACTGTCAGACTGAACTCTACCAAAACCCTGTCGGCCTGTGTATTCAATTCAATGTTGTAGATTAGAAATGATGAATAACGTTACATGTAGTCAAATCTGATTTGATCAAAAATTAAGATAAAAAAAAAAAATAATAAATAATAATAATAATAATAATAATAATAATAATGACGTCATCGGCAAATGGAGCCAGATGATTGGAGACTCTGCCTGCCCCTGCTGGCTCCCGGTGGAATAGCAGGCGTCTGACTGCGTGGGTAGGTGTACCGTGGGTGTCTTACGTCTCTTTCCTCCGTCTGTTTTCTCCGTCTGTGTTTTGTGCTCTAATAAGAATGAATTGCTCGCAATTTGTTTCGTCAGGAAAAAAAATTTGCCTAGGTTTCATGTTATCCCCCTCTTCTCTAAAGTACTTAATCGCTAGCGCTCGATTTCTCATGATTAAACATGTGTTCCTGTGTGCCCAAATCTCCATTCATTTTTCAATGGAGGTTATTATTAATGAAGAGGATATATATATATATATATATATATATATATATATATATATACACACACACACACACACACACACACACACACACACACACACACACACAGCGTGTGTTCTGCCTATAATAAATTGTTGTGTAGGTTGTGTGGAGCTCAAAATTAGGCTATTCGCCGAAATTCGCCGATTTATCGTGAACCTTGCTGACAAAAAAGTGATAAAAAACACTTTCTGCAAAATAATTCACTTAATTACTTATGAAGGACTCATTTGTAAAAAGTCAAACGACAACAACATCGTTTTCACATGCAATTCCCTCACCGACCCCCCTTCCGCCCCGCCCGCCCGCCCCAGGGCCCGCGAGCCTCAGTTTGGGAACCCCTGTAATAGTGTTCCTGAGAGGAGCTGCTCTACTCTATTCATAGGGGGAAAAAGATAATTTTAATTTTTAATTTAAAGTAATTTCTATGGGAAAGTTGTAATTCATCACTACAGAGGCAAGATAACATTACTGGATATATAGATACAGAAGATAGACAGATAGATAGACAGGTAGATAGATAGACAGGTAGATAGATAGATAGACAGATTGATAGATAGATCCCCTTAAAAAATAGGCAAAAATATTAATAAAGCGATGGAATGTGCGGCTACAAAATAAAATATGATAATATACATTAAGCCTAATGATAAACAACAAACTATACATTATAACCTCACAAAAAAAGATATGAAGATATAAATATATGTGACCCGGAAAATAAATTAAGTGAATGAAATAATGAAATGAAATAAAGCTACCAGTGAACCATAAAGCAGAAATGTAATTTAATCCATGGTTGGAAATAGACACTTATAATAGTAGATGACAAAGAGATTATATAAATATATATATATATATATATATATATACAGTATATATATGCACACTCACACATAGTAATATAAATAATAAACAATGAGATTAAGGTGATATTATATTTTAATTTATGAAGATCACATTGAAAATTGATTATACTGTTTTTATGCCATGTGAAATCCTTGAAAATAAAAAAAAAATGCTTAAAAAAGTACACAAAAAGGACAAAGAGTCCTTGAATTTAATTTTGTAGTGCCAGAATGACCCCTGATTAATGAGCTATCGATAGCTTTTTTTTAAATTATGATTGAAATACGGGCAACAGACATCACAGACATCAGACATCATTGGCAGCAAAAATAATACAATCCACAAAAAGAAACAACAAAAAAACAACATTCAAGACTCGAGGGGAGAGGATGATTGTGAATGTATGTACTGTGTGTGTATGGGGGCTGTTATTAGAAACAGGGAGAGTATTAGGGATTCTAAAAGCACTAATAGCATCAGTGTCCACTTGGTTATGAGGGGAGTATGCAAGGAGAGGGGATAAACGACGGTGGGGGAAAGGGTGGGGATGGGTGGGGCAGGGCAGTAAGCCGAAAGGGCAGATATTTCTTTTTCAACCCTCCTGCTCCTCGGCAGTCGGCAGATCCCTCTCTCAGCGGCATCGCAGTAGATGCTTTCCCGGGTTCCCAGGCATGTTCGGCAAGTTCAGGGACCTCTTCCCGGGCCCTCAGCGACCGGCCCCCGCTGGGAGCCCCCTGCCTGCGCCGGCGGCACCCACTTCCTCTCCCACTCCAGCCACTCCGGCTCCTGCCAAGGTAAGGTGTCGTGCTGCTGATGCTGGCGACTTGTTTTTTTGTTTTGTTTTTTTTGTGCGTCAGTAAAGAATAAAGTAAAGAGTTGTGATGTTTCCACGAACCAGTTTAATGCCCGCCAACTTTTGATTGCTTGTCATTGTGCGTTAAAAAAAAAAAAAAGCCCAAAAAAAACAGTGGACCAAAACAATGGACTAACGCAAAGTCTGCCATCTGGAGTGGCGTGTGCATGCGGTGGTGTGAATGCAACACAGTAAATTAATTCCCGGTGCTTTTATTTATCTTATTTCATAGGATAAACAATGCAGAGTCTGTTGCAATCAAACAAGTGGGCATTGTCCTCCGCTGCACCTCATTCCAAACATAATGAAATGATTGCAAGAGGTTCCGATTCCACCGCATTAAAATTACTCATTAGTCATATTCCAATTCAGGGTTACGTTGAAAATGTATGTCAGGCGAGAGCGAGTGCATTTTTTGTCAGCCATTATTGTCTGATGGCGGTCTCCGAAAAAAACATATCTCTCTAATGGTCTGAGTGGCTGACGGATGCATAACCATCTGACTTTTCTCTTTCAATGTTTCCTTGTGCGGGAGCAGGACGAGGAGACGCCGGCCAATAAGGGGAGCGAGGCCAAGAAAGAGGACGGGGTGATGGGTGAGCCATTGTTCACATGAAGGGCTTTTAGGGATATTTGCACACTCCCTATCCCCGCCCTCCCTGTCCCTATCCCCGCCCTTCCCTGCGAGAATCGGCCTATAGCAGTCAGCTGTTAAAAAGCCCTGTTAAAAACCTCACACTCGAAAGAAAGGAAGAGAAAATTAGGATAAACGTGAACTTTTTTTTTTTTCCGAACGGGCGGAAGAAAGGTGCGGGTAAATGACAAATAAGGTTTTTAAAGGGGAGTGAAAAAAGAATATTGTAATACATTTTTTATTTTTCACATATGTCTATTGAGTTGAAAGACTTATAAAGATAACATTATTTGTTAATTTAGGGGTTAGGGCTAAATATACCCCGGAGGCCTTTTCACTGTCTAAAACACAGATTTACATTTTTAGATTTTTAAGCGACAAAACTCAAAAATGGATGAACTTTTTTCAAAATTGAAAGTGGCTTCGCGTTAAGCGTACTTTCTAGGGATTTTTCTCTATTTCACACTTGTCTTAAGATTTGGTTTATTTGAATGAAAATGTATTCGGACACAAAAAAACAAGAGCAGGATGTCACTGATACTCATGCATTCATGACAACACATCATTTGAGTTGATGTGTCCTCGAGTGTTAATAGTATTATTATTGATTCTGACTCTCTAGAAACAGCAGTTGAGGTTCCCTTGGGGTTTTTGAGTGCTTTTTTTTTTTTTTTTTAACGATCAAGTTGTTGTGAAAAGACCAAGCCCAAGCACCCGTCGACTTTTTATCAGATCCCGATCTAAACTGACCCGTTCTACCACGTATCTGTGATTAAACCGATATGAGGGGTCGGGTCGCCAGGTTTGATTATATTCAGCTCATGATCCCGTCGCTTGCAGAGCCAGCTTCAGCCCCAAACCCAACTCCAGCCCCAGCACCGGCCACAGGACCAGCTCCCCCTGGAACAGACCCAGCGCCAGCTCCTGCTCCTGCTGAGCCTGTTCAAGCTGGATCAGACGGGTAAGCGCTTCACCCAAACATATGTAAGTTCTTATTTTCGTCACTCAGGCCAAGGGACTTATTTATGTCTCCGGTCATCGTTACACTGCACCTCGCTGAGGAGATACAGATTAAGACAACAATTGTGCTGATGAACCGGCGGCTCCCAACGTCAACCCCCGGCCTTCTGGTGACCGTCGCCTGCCAAAACATCCTTGCTCCAGATTGGTACCAAATTAATCGTGCCACGAGGACTAATTAATCACATTCTCTAGCGAGATGGCGCACACATGCAGATCCCTCAGAGACGCTAATGCTAACACTGTCTGTGTGATCTCCACCCCCGGGTAGAGAAACAGGCAGATTAGTCAAGGGTTGACCAGAAAGTGGATTAAAGGCTTTTCAGCTTTATGGATGTAAGGAGCTCACTGATTCTGCTTCTGGCCAAGCAATCAAAAGAGTGCAGGTGACAAGACAAACGTCAAATCGAGCATTGTGGCACAGAAAACCTGTTGCCACAAGGTTTCAATAATGAATGCCCCTTTCCCACTGCACCAAAAACCTGGTAATACCACTAACATCCGGCACTTGTCAGCAGTGGGAAAGGGAAAACCCGGGTCTTAGTCCGGGGTCAAATGACCTGGCAACAGACCCGGGTTTTAATCGGCTCCACCTCCTATCGGCTCTGCTGTAAACAGGACACCCGCGTCCACCCGCTAACTTTGGCCCCTTGGTCTGCGCGATTGAAATTCCAGACGATGGCGCATAAATAGACAGGAATATTCCATCATTTCATATCCCATTGAGAATCCAAAATTAAATTCGGAAGTCATTGACTTTTTTCCAAATGGGGTACCGTGAAATGTTGTGAGTGTGGGGATCGCGCCGTGGGGACCAGAGCTGAGAACCCCCATGCTCCCGGCCGGTCCCTGCTCCCCCAAATTCAATTTTTAGGGGCGTGCATCGCTCCCTTACAGGATGATCCAATACGTATCTAGACACATGGGCTACGATACGATTCAGGGACGATACATTTTAATACGGAACGATTCGGTGTGATGCAATGCGAGGCAATCTGATACAGAGCTTAACATTTAACGTAGACATTCATTTTCCATTAAAAATTAAAATAAGCCAATTCTATAAAAGTGACATTGCTTACCTTAAAATAGATATATTTCATAAAAGACCAGGGAATCCCAGTTATTTTTGTTTCTTTATGGCATTCAGATATAATATCTTATATATTGTGGTTCTGGTATAGTAATATATAATATAATAGTGTAATGACACTGGATGTGTTTACTGAAAAAAATGTAAATCTAACTCAGAGAATTGAAGAGGAGTTTCTCTTTCTCCTCCAGACAGCTGCGTGTATGGCATCCTGTGCCGGTTTTCCTGTGTTTTTTATTTTAGATCTATTTTAATTTTAGTTCGTTTCTACTTGTATGAATAATAATGGAGAGGGAGCGATCTCCAGTCCTCTGTCTGTGCATCCCGTTCGTTCCCCGTGTCTCCAAACAGATACAAGCAAATAATTATTCTGAAAGTAAAATGACTTGTCACGTTAGATCAATGAGTCTTCCGCAGCAGCTTAGTTTACACTAAAGTAGAATTAGCAGCAAAGCTTCGGTCAACCCATTCGTAACTTTACAATCCACCGGTTGCTGGTGCATTTACATCGATTCGGGAGTCCGCGTCTCGATGTAGTCGCGTCTTTAACTTTAATTCGTAACAGTGAATCGTACTTATGTGAAACGTTACAGTGAACCCGTATTTATTTTGTAATGACACAATGAACCCTGATATCAGTATGTGCAAAGAAATTAACACAGTTGGACTAGCCCTTCTCACGCAAGCGATTTAAAATATGAATCGTGCCCCGGTGCACAACGATAAACATTTTATCGCCGATTTATCTGCTGCCGTTTAATGAGAGCATCGCCGCCATTTTTTTGGCCTGCACGGGTTAATTGGACTGAATTTAGATGATGAGGTTGCTAAGCAGTTCATCTTGATACAGGATGTGATCTCCTTTTGACCCCGCCAGGAGAAGATTTGGGATGCCCTCCAACTCCAGGTGCAATATTTGATTCCGTCCACTAGGGGGTGCTATATTAATGTACATCAGGTCTTGGTCCATCCTATTCGTACTGTATATACTGTATATGTACTGTAGAAGAAGAACCTGGAGAAAATGATGTCACCGTTTTGATACTGTGTAATCCATTTGGAGCTCCCACCATGCTCTACGATATAATAAAAGTAGCCAATGTGAAACTCTGATTCACATGAAACAGTTTAAAAATATGCAATGTGGATTGTAACGCATAAAATGTCTGGTGTGGTGTTGGCTCAAAAGAAAATAATGAAAAGGCAAACAAGAAAAAATAAAAACTCAAGTTGTAGCCCCCGAAGAAAACATGATCGGAAAGTGTGATCGGCTGGTAAGGAACAGTGTCACCCTCCTCTCTCTCCAGGTGGGACGCAGCGCCCCCTGAGCCCCTGCCCGTCCTGGTCAGCAAGTTCTCCGATGAGCAGATCAGACAGGTTGTCAAGCAGTTGAGAGACAGGACGGAACTCTTCAAGGAGAAGATAGCGGATCAGTACGCCTCGTCACCGGAGATCAGCCCACCCGTCAGTAAGTAGGCCAAGGCAGAAACAATGCAAAGGACAATATTCAATACAAAATCCCTGCCTCCTGTGCCCACATCTCATGTGAAGTGTGTAGATACTGTATGTCAGTTTGGTGAATATACCTCTACCATATGTTTTAATGTTATATACAGTATATGTAGTGCTCCTACCCTCTATAAAAGAAGTGTGGGCAGGGCCCTGAGTTCTTTTGCAATAAAGTTCCTTAAATATTAACCCTGAAACCCTGCATCAATTATCTTAACTCTCCTTCTGTATTTTAGCTAGAAGATAAACTTCTTTTACCTCAAACAGGAATGTACCACCCCTTTAAGTCAAACTATAAACCCCTAAAATGGTAAAAAGCTTCCAAATTAAATGATCACACACACACCACACATAGGTATATGGCTAAAGAGGTCATCTCTAAAATGGTCGCTTCACTCAATGAGGAATAACATAAAATCAAGAAGGTACCCGGTCGTTTGTGCAGTTCTGTGTTTGTTTTTTTTTTTTTCAGTGGCCTGTTGTCCATTCACTCTGCGAAGGAACATCAGTGTTTATCTTACTGTGTTGCTTATTAACGAGCATTTACATACCCAGCGTGACAGTCGAACCGAACTCCGTGTCGGATTCTTAACAGCAGGCAAACATAATTCCGTCACTTAACTCTCGCTCGTCTCACTTCCTTATTCGGCGGTTCTCTCGCGCCCACGTGCATCAACAAATAGGAACACATTATAAGACTCCAGCTCAATGACCACAGTTATACCAGCTACAAAATAAAAAAAACATGAACTCTTAATAAACATATTGTTAACTAAACACTGACCTTTTGAGACGTATTTATTCTACAACATGTATACCATAGTTTTTAAACATAAAATACATCTCCACATTTTAACCTTGTTCAACAATATGAAATGACTTTTAACCTCAGATTTAGTTATTATGAGCTTTTCAATTTATTTAGACTAATGCATAATATTATTTACTGGGTTACATACATACATACATACATACATACATATATAATATGTATGTGTGTGTATATACAGTATATATATACACATTACATAGCCGAAAAATATGTGGACGTCTGTCTCTGTCTGACTGTCTGTCTGTCTGTCTGTCTCGTCTCCAATAGGTACACTGTTATATTATAATTACTATTATTTATAAAGTATTTATTTATTAAGTATTATTATTAGTAGTAGTAGTATTTTTTTTTTTTTAGCAGACACATACTCTGTTGTCTAGGGAAGGTGATTCAGGCCAGATGAAAATAAATAATCTTTTGAGTTGAGAGACTGATCTGAGAATTGATCACTGACCTAAAATAAAGTCAGAATTCTGAGACTAAAGAGTGAAAACAAATCCATTTTATCACGTGGCCCTAATCCTCCATCATAGTCATCATAAACGATCATAAAGCAAGTGTTGTGATATTCCTTTACCTGGAAGAGGCCAGAATGTCTTTGCCGTCCCTGAGGCCTGGATAAAAAAGGATGCTGATGATTTATCTGTGTCTCTAAATGGGTTTATTCAAAGAGTCATTTAAGCTGGCAAGGGGGACCTTCAACATAATAATAATAACTGTAATGTGGCCTCTTTCAGCTGCAGTGCATGTGATGCAAGTAGTACCTAGATGCAGACAAACGGGCAGACCTCCACAAGAGGTACCTCCACAGGTTTACACGAAATCACGCGACCTCCGCAACGGAAGTTGATCCTCCTCGTGTTTGTTTTTTTTCCCCCCATGAAGAGGTGTGACCACCGTTAAAAAGATAAATAAATAAAGACCAGGCCACCTTCTTCCATTGCTCCATGGTGCAGTTGACGACGCTCACGTGCCTGTCGCAGACGCTTTCGGCGGTGGACAGGGGTCATGGACACTCTGACCGGTCGGCAGCTACGCAGCCCCATACGCAGCAAGCTGTGATGCACTGTGTGTTCTGACACCTTTCTATCATAGCAGCATTAACTTTTTCAGCAATTTGTGCTACCGAATCTGTTCTGTCCAGACCAGACGGGCTGGACTTCACTCCCCACGTTCATCAATGAGCCTTGGGCGCCCATGACCCTGTTGTCGGTTCATACATACATTCATGCACACCAGAAACCACACAAGACCTGCTGTTTTGGAGATGCTCTGACCCAGTTGCCTAGCCATCACATTTTGGCCCTCATCAGCGTCGCTCAGATCCTTATGCTTGCCCATTTTTCCTGTTTTTCAAAACATCAACTTCAAGAACTGAATGTTCACTTGCTGCCTAATATATCCCACCCCTTGACAGGTGCCATTGGAACAAGATGAGCAACATCATTCAATTAACTTGTCAGTGGTTTTAATGTTGTGTCTGATTGGTGAATTATATACTGTATATACATATAAGGCTTCTATTTTCAAGCTATTTTATTTATTTTTTAAAGATCAGTGGTGGATAAGCCTTTCCCTTCTCAGAAAATCTGGAATAAAACAGCATTGCTTTTCCTTTCATTTCAAAGCTCCTCTCCTCCGCAAGGATGACTACAGCAAAGTGATGGAGGAGAGGAAAAGGCAAGCGGAAGAGGAGAGGATCAGGAAGGAGGAGGCAGACAGGAAAAAGAAAGAGGAGCAGGAAAGGAAAAAGAAGGAGGCAGAGGAGAAGAAGAAGAAGGAAGAGGAGGAGAGGAAGATCACGGAGGAAGAGGAGAAGAAGAAGGAGGAGAAGAAGTTCACGGACGTCGTGTGCTCCTTTGTGGACCCTCTGCTGAAACCCCTGGAGGACAGCATGGACTCCCTGTTGAACTCCACCATTGACCCCTTCACAGGTACCAGCCTCCACATGTTTATTTTGTCGTTCGTGGGGGTTGATGGACCCTTGGTGTTCTTTTTCAAAATCCTTTATTTGAACTACGTTGAAGTGATTTACGAGGTGAGAGGGATTTTAATGGATCTAAGATAATCAGACATTTAAAGACTTCAATGAGTGGTGAAACATATCAATCATAATGCCTGTACAGTAAGTGAGGGCAGCTTACAGGCCAGCGGGAGGGACCCTAAAATTTAGCGATACCTCTACTGGAGGTAGAACAAAAGACAACAATGTCTTTTAGTATCCCTAGGGTCTCCCATAAACAAAAAGGATTCTTGTCTAAAATTATTTTACTGCAAAACTGTGTAAAATGGTCCATATTTGGATACACACTGACAACAAAAATGGTGGAAAAAACATGGCAAATCCGTATGGATAAACTCGCGTAGCCCCCACTTGTCCTATTGGTTGCTAGGATGTATCTTTACATGCAGAATGAAGCAGATGTGAATAGATTTATGCATGTTGGAGACGGGTTAACCCTGATCCATTGACTCATAAAGAGTCAGAGTCAAAGTAGGCGGAGGCAGTTGAAAAAAATTGGGTTTTATAACAAATGCACTCGTATTCTTTCTTACACCTATTCCAAAATTTGTCATAGAAAGGCTCGTTGGATGGGTGTGGCTGTGCTGAATCCGGTGATACCGCTTGTGTAATTATTGCGTGCATTGTCTCTTACCACCTGCAACTCCCCTCAGACCGCTACTACATCGCCTGGCTCAGCCTGGTGACCCTGGCCTTCAACTACAACATGTGGTTCGTCACAGCGCGCCTGTGCTTCCCGTACCACACGGCCGAGGCCGTGCCCTACTGGTTCGCTCTGGACCTTCTGGCGGACTTCATCTACCTCATGGACATCATTATATTCCAGTCCCGCAAGCAGTTTGTCAAGGGGGGTGACGTGATCGTAAGTGGCTTAAGTGTTAACGTCAGGATGCGTTAACCCCCCTCTGTTTTCTTCTGTCTTTACTGGCCTTCAGCTGCTTGTGTTTCCCTTTCCTGATATCTCCCTCTGCTCTTCTTTTTCCTCTGCGCTTTGTCCTTTAATTATAACATGGGACAAATATCAAACGTGGCATTTTTTTTCATTTTACACCGTTTATCTTCTTATTTTCTCTCCTCCAGAAAGACCGGTCTCTCACAAAAAACTACTACAGAGACTCGGAGAGATTCAAGGTAAAGTGTCAACGCGGTTTGTAGTTCGGTCATTAAAAGATATTACACTATCAGAAAATACAACACAATTTACATTATTACGTTTGCATTATTTTCAATACATTGTACATGATTTAAAGGTTAAGATTTAATAGGAAAAGTTGAATAGTGTGCATTTACCCCTTTCAGTTACACTTTTAATGAAAATGAATATGCTGTTTATATTTGGTCAAAATTATGACTTTTTTCATTTAACAATTAATTTATGTAATGTAATATATGTATATTTTTTGATTAAAACATTTTCACTGTCTCCCTTCCTCAACAGATTGACTTGATATGTCTCATACCATTTGACATACTATATTTACAGTTTGGGTTCAAGTCCATTTTCAGGGCAAATCGTCTTCTAAAGGTACTACTACTACGACTACTACTACTAATAATAATAATAATTTGAGACAACACGTTTTGGTTGCTGAGGCTGTTTTTGATCCTCGCTTTTAAGGCAGATACGTTCTTTGAGTTCAGCGATCGCCTGGAGAGCATCATGTCAAAAGCTTACATCTGGAGGTAAGTCACACAAATGTAACAGCTGGGGTTCAGAGAGAGAGAGAGAGAGAGAGCGAGAGAGAGAGAGAGAGAGCGAGAGAGAGCAGGAAGAGGAAGATGGAGAGGGGCTCGCTGAATCCCGTGTCTTCCTCTAGAGTCATCCGGACCATCGGCTACCTTCTCTTCATGCTCCATCTCAACGCCTGCCTCTACTACGTGGCCTCAGACTACCAGGGCATCGGCAAGACCAAGTGGGTCTACTCCGGACTGGGGAGCGCGTGAGTACCCTGATCTTCATCTTTCAAGCTACTAGAAGGATCGCGAGGACAAAGGGATAGCACGGCCACGGAATTCGAAAGCTTGCCGGCATAGAGCCTCTGGGAGATTTGCGACGTTGCCGTAGAGTCAATTTCCCACCTGCCGTATGGACTTATGGAAGAAGAAAAGCCGACCATGACCAACTGTAAACCTTTGATATTTTTTTTTATCTTTGCCGCTGCCGTAGCTACCTCAGCTGCTTCTTCTATGCGGAGAAGTCCCTGCTGATGATCGCAGAGTTGCCCTTTCCAGACACCATGTTTGGACAGGTCTTTCAGATGACAAACTACCTTTTCGGGGCATTCTTTATGTCCATCGTTCTTGGCCAGGTAGATTAAGTTCACCTCTACTTTTGAAAAACATTATTTTTTTGTTATTATTATTATTATTATTATTATTATATATTATTATTCTCTATCTTTTGTTTTTAATTACTTTTCTTATACTGGTATATAATATATATATTTTTCATTGTAACTAACAACTGTAGGATATTTTATCGTGTACTGTGATACTTGAAAGTTTTCCTCAAAGAATATTTTTAACGAACGATTGTATTTTCCCGACCGCTAAGATTGTGCGAAGCAATCATACCGTACGATGACCTGGCAACACCGCCTTCACCTCCTACCTTCTCACATAAGCTTTCTCGAGGTTTCACATGCTGCTGATGCTCAAATCAGCCCCTCCCCTCAGCTAGGTGAAAACGTTGTCCCAGGGAGTTCACTGTGAACGGATGATTGAGGGATGAAAGTCTGAGATTAACGGGACAGATTGAGGGATACATTGAATGTACATGTACGACTTAAATGGGCATGACAAAATATTCATCTTGTCAAATAGTTGACGAAGTGTCATGGGTTACAATCGTGGGCGTTTTGCAAACCTTTCAGCCTTATTTTTATATTTAAATTGGACATTAAGATTGTAGAGGTTGTTTTTTTCCTTTTCTAAATATTTTTTTTCTATTTGCTACTATTTAAAAGGAAAATTTCTCAGTTTGTGATCGTTTTCAAATAACTCATATTTAGCCATGAGTTGAATGTGAAGCTACAATACTGCTATGCTCACATTGCAATTTTGTATGTATATATGAATTGCTAATAATTTAATTGTTAAGATGTCAAATTAGGCAATTAACTTGACAATCTGCCGGCGCAGAGGGCACAGGGCGATTAAAAAGCAGCCAAGTTCTCCGTTGCAGTCCCGCACCGAAACGACAAGGGGCGGGGAAAAAAATGCCCGGTCGAGCAGGAAGTAGTAGTAGAAGTAGACGGAGGCTTCCGAAAGACTCGCGCAAAGACGGCTCGTAAATATTCTTGTCTGCGCAGACCAGCTCCGAGAGTCTTGCCTCGAACTTCCGTTTCCATTTTCAAATTAAATGAGGAGAAACGCCCCTTCGCGCCGAGTCAGCAAATCTCGGAGGTGCGCCAGCCCCCGGTGACGTCGTTAGCTCTTATTTCATCAATTAATCTACGATTGTTTTTTTTATCTCGCATCCCTTCTCGTCAATATGTTATTTGGAATGCCCGCAAACTAGTTGGCTATTAGAAAATATTGTTTTGCATATTCTTAATGAAAACAATTATGATGATGATACAGTTATTTATCTTCTTGAAGAATTCTTGCAAAACTTTTGTGAAATTCACATATTTTCCTTGGGACTTTCTTGAAACCTGCTTCTTTTTGGGAAGGTCCAACACCAACCGTGGACACACGTTTTCCGTTTATTCTATTATTCTCATTCTATCTTAGTATTACCCTACTATCTTATTTTAGATAAAGTACTTTCTTCTATGACCCGCACATGCTATGTCTTAGTGTAGTTTGCGGTGTAGTTTCCCATCGCCCTTCTAATACCCCCGCCCTCTCCGCAGGTACTTGCGTTGCTACTACTTCGCCGTGCGCAGTCTGATCAACATCGGGGGTCTTAGCGAGCCGCACACGGTGTTTGAGATCGCCTTTCAGATGACTAACTTTTTCACTGGCGTCTTTGTGTTCTCCAGTTTGATTGGACAGGTAAAACAAAGACCGTAGCGAAGGAGGAAAAAAAAAACAAGCCAGAGACCTTAGCCTCCCGAGCCCGCCCCCCACCCCTCGAGAACTCCGATAACGTTCCGATAGGTTGTACCGGAGCACCGTTCCCTTACCACCCCATCCCTCTCTTCTGATGTAGTGAAGTAGCCAAAGACTGTTGTGAGTGGATATCTAGACCCTGGTATCGTACAATTTTTGTTTGTTTCTTAAGTTTTGGTTTTTTTTTATTAATTGTGGAAAAAAACGACATGGACTTTTTGACTGACTCGAAGTACAGCGGTGGTCTGCTTTGCGTTGTAGCAGCACTTTTAAAGCCCATGTTCTCTCTTCTCTGCCTTGGGTCAGATGAGAGACGTCATCGGCGCGGCCACGCTGGGCCAGACCTACTTCCGCTCCTCCATGGACAGCACCGTGGCCTACATGGTGAACAACCACATCCCTTCCATGGTGCAAAACCGGGTCCGCACCTGGTACACGTACACCTGGGACGCCCAGGGCATGCTAGGTCAGTGTGGACAAATCCGCCTCCGGAGGCCTTTTCACCCCCTGGTTTAATATAGTTAAACTATAAAATCTCTCCCGCCATCGCTGAAAGGGCACTGGTGATTTGAAGAGGTCCTCGGTTTGTCTCAGCGAGAGGAAAACACTCAGGTTTGAAAAGATGTGTTTGGTCATTTACGGTGGATACAGGGAGATTTGAATGTCTCCAAGAGGACAGCATAACACGACTGGAACATTTGAAGAACTCCATTGACTCGCCAAAAGATATCTACATAGTCATCTACCTATTTTCTTTTGTGTGCTATTTTAATCTTCTAATCCTAATCGACCCAGTTACCAAACTCAAACCCTGTATGTACTTATAATAGAACAAATTCATTTCGACAAGAGTTGTCCGTCCCAACTTGCGTTTTAGTCACAAGTTTGTCCTTAAGACTTGGGTCGCTTGGAAAAGGTGATGGAGAGAGGTGGAAAAAAAACTAAAAAACGCTGTCATCCTAAACGATAGTTATTTGTGGTTCTACGTTATGCCTTTGCGTTTCACCTCGACGCCGCCAGACGAGTCTGAGCTGCTGGACAAGATGCCTCTGGTGATGAGGACAGCCATCGCCGTGGACATCAATCTGACCACCTTCCAGAAGATCGAACTTTTCAAGGTGCCCGCCTGTTACAGACGCAAACACGCAATGCAACACGTGTGTGATGTGGCGGACGGGAAGTGACTCCTGGGTGCTGTTCCCGTAGGGCTGTGATCAGCAGATGCTGGTGGACATGTTGCTGAGGCTCAAATCCATCGTCTATCTGCCCGGAGACTTTGTCGTGAAGAAGGTAATCAAACGGATTTATTATTGATTGTGGCTCAGCGTGAATTCCGTATACGCGACGTGGATTTCACGAGAGGAATTCTGACGTTTCAATATTTTCAATATTTTTATGTGCATGGTGTGTATAACGTGCCGCGCTCTGGTTCCTGCAAGTTCGGCTTCGGGTGGTCACCCTGAGTGTTAATCATCAAACTTGATAGTTAACATATGAGTCACTGGCGCGTCCCGCAGGGTGATATCGGTAAAGAGATGTACATCATCAAGAGCGGAGCGGTGCAGGTGGTGGGAGGACCCGACAACAGCATCGTCTTCGTCACGCTGAAGGCCGGCTGCGTGTTCGGGGAAATCAGGTGAGGTGGGGCGCGGGTCGGTCGGGTAGAGGTGACGATGGCGTCTCGGCACGCGCAACGAGTCAATTCAAACAACGAGATCTTTGGGTTTTTTTTGTCTCAAAGTCTTCTGCAGTCTTCTAAAGACGGCGGGAACAGGAGGACGGCCAACGTCAAGGCTTACGGGTTCGCCAACCTCTTCGTCCTGGAGAAGAAGGATCTGTTCGACATCCTGGTTCACTACCCAGAGTCCCAGAAGGTGTTGGCCAGGAAGGGCAGGTGAGCGCGGGAGGCGCGTGCCCTAATAGTTACAGCTCACCTCCATTAAAAGACCGGCTCTTCATTTCCTCTGGGATTGTTTTCTAACGTCGCCGCGTCTCCCTGTTTGATGAACCCGGTGAAGATAAACATTCACTCTCTTCTCGTTTGATGCGCAAGGAAACTAATGAAGGCCAAGGGTCCGGCGGCGGCTAAGACCGACGCAGAGAAGAAGAAAGGACTGACGCTGTTCGGACCCAAGTCGCCCACTCCCAAACTGCTGCGCGCCGTGGGCGGGTCGATCAACAGAACGTTCATGGAAAAACTCAAGGTAATTATTCAGCTTTTTTGGCGGCTACCTGTAATATGCGATTGTGTTTGCAGTCGTATTGAAGGTCTCTCTGCTTTTTCTTTTCTTCCCCAGAAAGCTGCTGGTCAATAATGAGACGACCGACAACCTTGTTTATTTTTTCGTTTCTCTATATTGTATATACATAAATATTATGATGAGGTTAATGTACAGTGTATTTGAACCTCCCAATAACATGTTTTGCATATTTAAGAGTTATTACTAAACATTGCTTTATGGTGGGATGGTTCAGTCAAATAGTAGATGAAAAAATATATATATTTGGACCATATTTATATATCTGTCTTTAAGATGCCAAGGAAATATCGGAAATCACAAATTAGTATTTGAATCTATGAGAATAACAAATTCTACTCAAACTCCTGCCACACCTTGAAGAAGGCGCTACATTTATGTTTCATCCGTCTGTTTTAGCCATACTTTTTTTGCTTATGCAAATTAGTTGTTAAAATCAGTGCCTACTCGGGTTTGGTATCATCATTTTATTGATTCTGATGCCATTTTGCCATTTATCGACTCCCTCATTAATTCCTATTGTAAAACTTTGGGGATAATGAGACTACAGTGGAGTTTTATTTCTGAGAGAGTGTGAGGGTGTGTACAGTTACTTGTTCTGTCTCTTAATTCCATTGATTGGATAATAGTATTACTGTATTGGCGAGAGTTCGATTTTAAAGTTGACCTATTATGCTAATTTTTGTACATGTTAATATAGGTCTCAGAGGTCCCCAAAACATGTCTGTTGAAGATTTAGCTGAACGGGGTGTTTTTTGTTGGAGGAGCCACCCTCCCAAGTTCTGTGTGCCAATGGGGTTTGAGCACAAGTTTCGGGTTCTGTGAGCCAATGGCATTTGAGCATGGCTATTGGGTTTCGTTGTATTCACTCCATAACTTTCACTGATTTCACCTTATCAGTCCACAAAAATCTGTTTCTGAAGAAATTTGAGGCGAGAAAAAAGCAATCCAGTTCCTGAATGTTCACTCATATTAGATCGAAAAGGACGTATTTCAATGTTAGTTCTGACCTTCATTGCCGTGCTCCAACCTTGTAGGAGGCACGGACGCACCGGGACTCTCGGCTAAAATAAAAATAAAAATTGTTTAGATAAAATGAATAAATACATCTACAATAAAAACACTATTTTTATTGGTTTTCTTTGGAGAAATGCACAGTGGAGTTTTTTGTTTTTTTCAAGAAAGAAACACACAGCAGAATTATATACAAATACTTACATTTCCATCGTCTGCAGTTTCTTCACAGACAGTTGGTATTAAGTCCTCTGTCTTTTAAAAGATTAGCCTATTGAGTTACTCAGATGGAGGGCGGTTCTAATTCTAATGTGTCCCAATGCTACGTAGCGCCGAGACACAAAATCTGAACGGCTCGTTTCGCCACACGTCTTCTGAATGAGAACGCTCGCAAAAAAACTGACTGAATTGTCGCTGGGTTTCCCATCAGAGGCCCACCTGCATTGTGCACAAGCACTGAAAAGGTGAGTTTTGCACAATAGGTCCCCTTTAAGTATAGTTGAGTCTTCCAATGAAGACCCAGAGTTTTAATCCTTTACTTTCTTTCATCTTTTTCCACAAGACACAAGAGCCCTCTGCACCAAATCACATCTTTAATTGTGAAATGGCCATTTAATTACTCAATTCCACATTGATACCAATTCCTGATGAAGGATATCGTCCAGCATTTTAGCAGGACTTGGTGAGCGATATCGCGACGCATATCACGCAGTGTAACAGCATGTCTTCTGTTCGTGCTCATTTGCGTATTTTTGTTATTGACTTCACGTTAATCAATCAATCCTGGACCTAACTGCCACCTCGGGAGACCGCATTTTCTTTATTTATCTCTGCCCACCGCCCTTCCGTGTCAGGATCGCGTCGGTACAGTGGGATTTGGAAAGCCAGCTAGAGAAGGGAGATGTGCAGCCTAATCCCCTTAGCCGGACCGAGACATAGTGAGGATTTAATTAAACCAAATGGTGAGTTGTGAGTTGAGAGTTCTGTGGCCAGAGGGGACGGAAACGGGTTGAGTTTAGTCTTTCTTTCTTTTTATCTGGAAGTGTTTACCCGCCCACCCTTCCACCCAGCTACTTTTACCCTTTGAGTTGAAGCGCAGTCGAGTCAACCACAGTTAAATCACCAAATAAGGAAATAATTGCACATCACTTGTGCTAATCAACTATTCAAATATGTCAACAAATTCAGAACGAGTAAATTAATGAGCCCCATGTTTGATTCTATGTTAAATTCCATCCTACCATCAAGTCAAAAGGGCAATTCCACTTCCTGGCAAGCAGTGAAGAGGTCACGTCGGGTGATCTCGTGTTCAGCCAAAGAACGAAGGCAGTGACCGCGAGGAATTAATTGCACCAGGGATTTAATTGTCTCAGCCTTGCCACTCTGGGCGCCTCTGGAGTCACACCAGAGACGGACATCTTGACAGAGAGTCGGCTGTGAGCGGACGCGCCGGCCGGTTCGCCCTTGTCCACCGTCACACCAGGACATGTTTAACGCGTTCAGGAATCTCCTCAAGGGACCGGAGCTCCCCCGATCCCCTACACCAACACCGACCGCCCCACCCCCTGCTGCTGCTCCTGCTGCTCCGGCTCCGGCTCCATCACCGAAGGTAAGACATTGTCAGTAATGACCTTTTCCGGCAGAATTCAGATTTTGCAGCCGCGCGCCTGGTTTTCAACCTGCCAAAAGCGTGCACGTCACGCCTCTCTTCATCTCTCTTCACTGGCTCCCTGTAGCCGCCCGCATCGGGGGCACTCGCTGGCTCTGCACCCGCACGCATTGCCTCACGCATGGGGCCATATGTCCCAACCCGCTCTCTGAGGTCTGCAAATGAGCGGTGGCTGGTGGTGCCTCCGCTGCGTGGAATGAGTTCTCAGTCCAGACTCCTCTCAAGCGCGCTGTTCCAATGGTTTTGCAGACACTCTCAAAACCTTCAAGAAAAACCTCAATATCTGATCGGATCTTAGCTATGAATAACAATTCCTGTTATTGTTGATCTTGACTCGATTCGTTTTGAGTTGTTGAAGAGACATGATGCACTAAAAACATATGCGTACTTATCATATTGCACTAACATTAATAAAAATAAAAAAATCTGGTATCTGGTTAAATTTAGTAACAGGCACTGAAACTGCTCAGGCAATTAAATTTGAGGTTGAACCGATGGTCGACGCATGCTTGATTGTTTCTCTCCATTTATGTAAGTCGCTTCAAAAGCGTCTGCAAAATGGGTATATGTAAATGTAGGCCGCTTGTGTAGTGTAAGCAGAGATAGTTTCACCAATTTTCGAAATGAAATTATAAGTTACAAGCTGAGAGAATATCTATCAGCAAGTGAATTACTTCTCCTAAACTGTATAGACTGTTATATACTGTGCGATGAATTACCCCGAGGATTTTCAATTGAAGCCTATTAACCAAAGTATTATTCAACCAAATACAAATACAAAGGGTATTTTTTTTGTTTGCTGTTTATCCCTGTACAGCTTCCTGGACAGAATTAAGCCGCGGCCACTCTGTGAGATCAGTCAAAGCCTCGCAAGCAGCTTGGCACTGCTGTAGACACCAGACTCAGAGCTGCGTGATGTCCTGTAATGAAGCCTGTTAAACCTCCAGGAACAACTCTTTCACTTGAAATCTTTGGACAATATTGATCAAAGCTCAAATGTTACCGTTTTGAGTCATTCTATGAGATGCTTGCTATTTCTATTTTCGGAATTTCTATTTACAAAGAATCCAACATTAAACATCAAATTATTATTGGTAATAGATAACATCATTTAACAGGTTTTGAACTGAGCTCCTCTGAGGGCTTAAATGAGGTCGCCTTTCTCTTTATGATGTCACTTAAAACAACAGTTCATTAGTCTTGGAGGTAAAATAAGTTGCTGTGATGGGAGGAGAGCAAAACTGAGTGACGCAAATAAATGATCATCAAAACATTCAAAATAATGCTTTTATATTTTATTCTGTGCTGTGTAGATGGGGAATCTGAAAATAGCGAAATTGTGATGGTAGTAAATACATCTTTTATTCTGCAATATTTGTGATGCAACTTCCATGACACTATGTACGGGCATAAAAATTAACAGTCGTCTAGATTATTCACTTTAAATAACATTTTCTCATATGGGATGTTAATAATGAATTTGAAATGAATAGTTTTTTAGCTTGGCAGACTATTGTGTTTTTATAGACTTGGACCCCCAAATGGCACTCCTTTCATGGAATTATTCTTATCTATTTTATCAAAATGATGCCGTTGTGTTCGCCTAATGCGACTTGTATAGACGGGGCTGGTGTTTAATTGTTGCGCGTTCACAGGAGGAAAATCCCCCTGAGAAGAAAGATGAAGAGACAAAAGAGGAGCCCAAGAAAGAGGATGAAAAGAAGGAGGAGGCCAAACCAGGCAAGTGATAAATCCAGTTAACAGGTGTTTTAGAACTGTATGTGAGCGGGTTGTTTCCTAGGAGGGCTTTGGCCCATCCCCTAATAATTTCCCTGTGCAAATGATTTAACGTTGGTCATGGAAGTAAAGGCCTGAGCCACTATTACGGACTTTAATTGGAAATGAATAATACATCTACCTTTCTTGTTTTTCGATGATCCTTCAAGATGTTATTACCCTGTGATGACGTGAGTTGAGTGCATTCCAAGGTTGGTTAAGACCGTAGCTCGCCACATCAACACAATATCTATGACGATCTACTGGTTACCAATAGCAAAAGAGGTGTTGTTAAATTAGATCGCTCGCCAAAGCCTCTGTTTACAAGTGGCGGAGCCTTTCAATGTTTTCCTCATGACGAGGAGGATGAGCGACGAGGATGAATTGTCAAACATATCTAACAAATCAGCAGCAACACTCCATTCAAAGCCAATCGGGAATAAACTCATCACGCAAAACAAATCAGTCGATCACGGAAACACAATCACTCAGCAGTCGTAGAATGTTTTGGTTTCCCCGAATGGTACAATCGACTTAACTTGACGGATGCACTAAGCCTATGCCATCGCCTATGCACTCCTACCGACTTTGATCTACCTGTGTGTTAAGAAAGAAATTGTGCTAGATTGACCAACGGCTTGACTAGCCACTGGTTTGTAGAGCCAGCTCCTGTCCCGACACCCAAAGTCAAGTTCATCGCGATCCTGGGTTCTATAATTATATAATAGAATGAATTGTCTGTGTTGTATTAAATATACATTTAAATCCCCCTAAATGAAACTAACCTTAACTTACCTCCGGTACTTACCTCACCAGCGCCAGCAACTGCCCCAGCTCCTGCCCCTGCAGCTGCTCCAGCCCCTGCCCCAGCCCCTGCTGGAGGTGCTGCCCCTGCTCCAGCCCCTACCGGAGGTGCTGCCCCTGCTCCAGCCCCTACCGGAGGTGCTACCCCTGCCCCTGCCGCTGCCCCTGCTGCTGCTGGAGGTGCTGCCCCTGCAAACGCAGAGGGAGCTGAAGGGTATGAATAAACCACATCCACAACATAATGACTGGCGGCCTAAACGCAACGTTTTAAATTCTTCAAGTATGAATACGGTCTGTACGGTAGAGACATCGAGATACAGTGTTGCCGAATGATGATGAAAAACCTCAATTGCTCAATCGTAGTTTGCAGACCTAGTCAGTTTAAAGGTTCTCATCACCTATGGAGGGGTTTTATTCTTGGTGCGCTGGTTTTTATTGATCCTTGGTTTCCGGTGTGACTTTTTTTTTTCCTCGTCATTCACATACGTTTTGGTGAGCGGGCCTTAAAAATAGATGATGTCTCTAGGTGATATAACTGGGAAATTTTCATGAAACAAAAAACAATGACATGATCGGTACAGGCAGTAGTGAAGAACACTGTCTCTCTGAAAAAAAGTTAAAATGAAAGTTGAGTTCTGAGTTCTGAGTGAGACGCTGTTCAAGCTGATTGGTCAGCTGGCTGTTGCGGAGAGGATTGCTGCTAGTTTCTGAGCTTGGAAAGCGGAGGCAGCGGTGGGGTGTGTAGGGGCTTAACGTAACAACGGGACAAATTGGGACAACCGATATGTAGTGTAAGGTCGACGGCCAATTTGATCAGCTCGCGTCCTCCTCTCTGGGCCTATTACACCACGCAGCATGGGACGCCCAAATTAGCTGGAAAGGAGATTATCGGCTTAGTGGTATTTGGGAATTAAGAAGGCCTTGTATCGTGTTCATGGGCGTCTCAATAGCTGTTTTCAAGAATGAATTTTGCTTTTATTTAAACCACATTTGGTTTACTGTTGAAGGACGTTCTATTTCTGTCAATAGCGGGCCATGCGCTCATTGAGGGAAAGGAGGTATAACGAGCTTACAGACATGACAAAATCCCTTTTTGCTCCATGGAACACGGGTGAAAAGGGATCAGGGAGGTGGATCCCACTTGTCATTTTCCAACCAAATATAAACACCGTGTGTCTGTATTCCACCTGAATGTACTCATCATGAGCACTTATTGAGAGGTATGTTCCAGTAAACTCTGTCAAACAAAATGTTAAGACAGGGAATGTGCGTTGTTGACCATGAAAACACAGCACTTCACCTTTTCAAGACCCTTTTTATGTGCTGTCGTTTGTGTTGGGATAGGTTTTACTGCAATGTATAAGGAACAGTGGTTGCTGTGATCATGGGGTTGCGACCCCACGTGAGTCATTTTGATATATACACGGGTCAATTCTAAGACTGATATATTCATATTTGATTGATATATTAAATTGTTTTAAAAAGTAGTTAAATAGACTTGTAATAGGTTTTTTTAATGGGCCATATGTTTCCAAATTATTTGTAACATTTTTTTTTTCAAACAATCTTCACATTTACAAAATTAGCCGGCGGAGCTGCGCCTCGGTCACACCGCAAATAATTGATCATTGCTTTGTGGCACGGTGAAATATGCGGTAACAAGACCCCGCCCTCCCCTCCGCCCTCCCCACCGCATCTACAGCGAAGAAGCGCCTCCTCCGCCCGTGGTCTACTTCCGCGGCACAGACGACAGGCTCCGGCAAATTATCAACACCCTGAAGGAGCGGACGGTCGTGTACAGGGAGAAAGTCATCGACCCGTACGCAACCTCACCCGAAGTGAGCCCACCTGTCAGTGAGTGTGGCCACACACACACACACACACACACACACACACACACACACACACACACACACACACACACACACACACACACACACACACACACACACACACACCCTCGTCCTAATAGACATTTCTGTTCGGTGCATGGTGAGAAAAAGTTGCACACAAACCACGTGGGGCTGACCCTTAAACCAGACCTCCATTACATCCCGTCCATATAGCACCTATTATGAAGAAGGACGACTACCACAAACTGAAGGAGGCGGAGCGCTTAGTCAAGGAGGAAGCGGACAAAAAGAAGGCGGAGGAGATGGCCAAGAAGGCTGAGGAGAAGAAAAAGAAGGACGAGGAGAAGCGGCTGGCGGCGGAGCAGAAGGCGGAGGAGGACCGGCTGGCCATGGAGGCCAACAAGACGTTCAAGCACCTCTTCTTCAGCTCCATGGACGTACTGATGCATCCCATCGACGACAAGATGGACTCGGTGCTGGGAAACACCATCGATCCTTTCACAGGTAGGGAGCGTGGAGGGCTGGGAAATCAAATTCATAGCATCGCGGGCTCTACCGATTATGGATCAAGAGTATCAAAAGATTCGGAGCCATTCGGATACCAAACCATGTTACTCAGCATCAACGAGCTGCAAAAATAAAAGTAAATTTGAACAATAACAAAGAAAATCAATGGTATATATCCAAAATAATAAGACAAAATAAAGGAGACACAATCATATCTGTGCGGCCCAGTCAAAACAAAAACTACATGTGGTGAGCTTCACTCGGCGAGAATTTATGGCAAGACCGCCCTTCCTGCTTGTGTGCGAAGCGATTGCCCAAAAACTCATATCCTAGAGTTAGGAGCACAAATCCCAGACCCCTAAGCATTGGGAAAAAAGGCAATATGTTCAGATGAGTCATGTTCATACCAGATGATCTTATTTCCTTCACCGTGACGGCTTTGCATTTGGAGACATGTCAGTTACCGGCCACCATCTTCAAGCTGCTCTCTGTTCATGTAAGGGCTGTGAAGCCATTTTACAAGAGCAGGGGCACCCAATGGTACCAACACTGTCCCCTCATGATGTCCCCCATGTTCCCGAATAGTAATGTTCCCATATGCAGAGCTAAAATAAATTGAAGAGTTTCGCCTCATGAATGCTTCCCTAAACCATGGCCTCCCCCAAAAATCCCCTGATCTCAACCCCCTCGAACCATTTTGAGGAAATTCTGGAGGGAACCGTGTGAAGCAGGTTCCCGTCTCCGTCCCTCAAAGCACTGGAGGCCTTTTCCTCCCGTAGGACCTCACTACACATCTCGTGCGATAGCATTCCCACAAGGATGGCAGCTCTTCCGTAAGCAGAGCGTGGCCCTACTGCATATCAGGTCCCTGTTTTTAATTATTATTATTTTTTGCACACACGTGTGTCTGTTCTCTTCGCTCGGGCAGATCACAGATACCTCGCCTGGCTGACGGTGGTGGCCGTCGCTTTTAACTACAACATTTGGTTCATCCCCGGGCGCCTGTCCTTCCCCTGGCACAGCGCGGCCTCCAACCCTTACTGGATATTATTCGACCTTCTCGCCGACAGTGTGACGGTCGTCGACATGGTCATCTGGCAGCCCCGGCTGCAGTTTGTGAAAGCGGGGGACATTGTTGTAAGTCCTCCGGGGCACCACACTCTACGTGACTTAACTGAACTGTATCCCCGTGTCGCACGCCAAAAATACCGCTTTGCCTTGCAGGTAGACAGGGCTGTGACCAAGCTGCATTACCGTGAATCTTATCGATTTAAGGTGAGAGTTTCATTATGCGGGCTCGGTGCCACAAACACATTTTGAGATGTGAAGCCAAAAGTATATATAAAGCCACCATAAGAGGACAAGGTGGAGTACAATCATCCTGATCCCAGCAGTTCCAAGATTTACCGGACATTGTTGTCGTGGTTGTTGTTGAGTTGTGTAACTAGGGGGGTTGTTTTGTTTCATTTCCCTCCATGTAGACCGATCTGATAAGTATCCTCCCCTTTGAGGTTCTAGTTGTGTGGTTTGGCTACTCCTCCATGTACAGACTCAACCGAATTATAAGGGTAGGCGATTTCCTTTTTTTTGTTTTTTTTTGTTGTTGTTGTTTTTTTGTCGCAAAACACAACCGTGCCCTGAACAACAGAGACAAAAATAAAACAATATAAACACTCAAACCAACACTGACACGCGCCATCTCGTCTGCGTCTTTCAGGTGGAGTCCTTCTTTGAGTTCAGCGATCGACTCGAGAGCCTCATGGCCAAAGCCTACATCTGGAGGTGAGAGCCAATGTCGTAGCCGAGCTTTAGATTTAGTTTTACATTTTCAGCTCGTACGAAAAAAAAAACAAAAAACACCATCAAAGTGAAACATCATGATAAAATAAATGATATATTGCGTGACAGAATTCAACATTGTAAGCGATAGCAGCTACAGGGAAAAAAAAACAAAAACGGGACGGATGCGTCAGGCAAATGCCAAGTTTTCAACACATTCAACAGACGGAGACGAGGTTTTCCTAAACTTCTCCTGAGAGCCCTCGTGCACCCGCCGAGAGAAACCGCCTTTGGAGATTTCCAGTCGAAGAGGATGAGCCGACGGGGGCTTAAAAAGTGGAAAAAATAACAATTATAAAACCCCCAAGGCTGCGGCAAACTATCCCAAAAAGACGTTTTAGAGCGGCGCTTCGTCCGGTCCCGGCAACAACAAATCTGGTATCCGTCCCGACTCAGCCAAAGCTCCACGCCTCCTCGAAGGCCTTTTAACCAGATCATTTTAGCGCCGGCTCCGCCTTCCTTTCCATCTGGTGACGACTTAAGGGCGGTAGATACGATCGGCCCCTTTCGTTTCGACACACTCGGGTCATCGGCCTGCACGCGGCGGCGTCTCGGCCAGGCGCGCGTTCCAAATTTTCCCGTTCCTCTCGTACCGAAAGGTGGAAAAACCGAGCGGGGGCCCCCGAGGCTCGGCAAGTTCCCCTCGACGGGGTAGAGGGCGTTCCCTCTCAAAAGTTCTCTGCCTTGTTTTCCCCCCTCCCGATGCAGAGTGATTCGGACCACGGGCTACCTGCTGTTCGTCCTGCACCTCAACGCCTGCCTGTTCTACGTGGCCTCGCTGTGGCAGGGCATCGGGAAGACCAAATGGGTGTACAGCGGAAAAGGAAGCGCGTACGTGAAGCGCATCCCCCTGCTGGGCCACCGGGATGGCCGACGTTATCACTTCCCCTGCTAAGCCTGTGATATCCGACGGCGTGTGTTATTTGGGTTTGGTCGCCGCCGGAGGGGTTAACCGCGAAAAAATCCGCGAAGACCTTCTCTTTGCCCCCGCAGGTACCTGCATTGCTACTACTTTGCCGTCCGCAGCCTGATCAACATCGGCGGGCTCCCGGAGCCCCGGACGGTGTTTGAGATCACCTTTCAGCTGGTAAACTTCTTCGTGGGAGTCTTTGTGTTCTCCGGCTTGATCGGACAGGTGGGTTCGGTAGCGTAAAGAGAGGAGGACGCGGGGTTCACTTTGCCGCTGCATTTCCTGGACTCCCGCCTGTCTCTGCTTGTCCGTCAGATGAGGGACGTCATCAGCGCGGCCACCACCGGTCAGACGTATTTCCGGGCCTCCATGGACGGATGCGTGGCCTACATGAACGCCAACTCCATCCCGAGATTTGTGCAGAACCGCGTGCGCACCTGGTACAACTTCACATGGACGGCGCAGGGCATGCTGGGTGAGTGTCTGCGCCGTCACGGTGGTTCTGGCGGAAAGCTCATTGTCTTTGGCGATCTTCAAATTCGACAGACGGAACTTGTTGCTTTCCACCAAGTAAAGACGTTTTAATTCGGGTGTCTGGTTGTGACATATTCTATGTGAACATTCTCGAGGCATGTGAGGAGGTCTTGACCGGGAAAACTGACGTCTAAACGAGTACTAAAAGCCGTGATTCCAACCGGCGAACGGCCTACCGTGTGTGTAGTTCAGAATGGAGTTGATTTAGTGCAAAAGCGCCCGCCCGCCAGCAAACAAGTGCAAACCCTCCGCTCACCACAGACGAGTCGGAGCTTCTGGATAAGATGCCTCCGGTGATGAGAACAGCCATCGCCGTGGACGTCAATATGGCCACCTTCCAGAAGATCGCCCTGTTTCAGGTAACCGGCCACAATCCACTGTGTCGGGATAGACGAAAGGAAGGGAGGTCGGAAGGACCACCGGACCAGTTGTCCAGGTCTTTTTTTTTTTTATCTCGGGGAAATTTGGTCTGAAGGCCATTTATCTGTAATATTTAATGATTTCTTTTCTCATTATCCAATAGCTTCAATGCAATGAATACTGTTGACAATATCCGCAGTATCCTGATCCTTTTTCTATCAAAGTCGATTTTCTTTCTTCTTCCAGGGCTGTGACCAGCAGATGCTGGTGGATATGTTGCTGAGGCTCAAGTCCATCGTTTATCTCCCCGGAGACTTTGTGGTGAAGAAAGTGAGTGTACCCGTGCGTGCAATCGTGTGGGTGGTGGACGCGAGAACCTTCCTACCAAAGAGCCTCTCTGTCGCCAAACGTCTTCCCAAAACGTTGGATCATCCGTGTGCAGCCCCGGGGACAGACAGACAAAAATAGAAAAGCCATCTTTTTCTGGTGTGCAGAAATCAGCGCAGCGTCGCCCCCTATAGGGACCATGTATTATCACATATCGATGATAAAAGGGCCGTGTCGATATTGTCACCAAACCTGCTTATTCAGGTCCCTCCCGTGGAACCGTATGGCAAATAAGTATGATATCAGACAAAAACCACATCTTGTGCTCACATCTTCTGGTCACATCTTCTGATCGTCACCTTAACCAAACCCATACTGTGCTTGAACTTGACCACCTCTAAACCTTATACTTAAGCGCAACAATTTCTAACCTAAAACCTATCCATAACCACATTTAACCATAAAACTCAACGTAACCATCCTTAAAGCAACACTAGGTTACTTTTCTTTCCGCCTTAAATGAACAGCTTCAAAATCATGTTGATGGTTCACTGCCTTGTCATATGGAGAATGCAGACCTGCCAACCTGCACGCATCTTATGTACCAACCACGCAATTCTCCGCCAAAATACGCGGGTACGAAACGCCGGCTGAAACGACACCAAAAAAATTATGCATATATAAGAAATTGTAAATTAATGACGGAAATCAATACAAAAGAATACATTTACTGGGTATTTAAACGACATCCCAGATGCTGCGACCTGTGGTTCTGTGACCTCTCACTCCACATCCACTGCTACGCAGCGCACTGAGCGCAGCGCTACTTTATTATCCACCCACGCTGCATAGCTGTGGTATAATGGGAGGTGGGGGAGCCATAATCAAGCACAAAAATGTGAGCGTAACGTTAACATATAAAACGTGAGATGCACCGATCGATCGGCCGGTGACCGGAATTGGTCGGTTTCCACCGGTCGATCAGTGTCAGATATATTTCCAGATTCCGTGCCGGTGGAATAAGCACGGCAGATACTGTGCTCATGTACTGTGCTCATGTACTGTGCTCATGTACTGTGCTCATGTACTGTGCTCATGTACTGTGCTCATGTACTGTGCTCGTGAAAATGCTCCGGTACTCCAAACACGATACCAACGTGATATAACGTAGTTGTGTAGTTGACGTTTAAAAATGAAAACGAAAGAAAGAAAATGTCTGCTGCTCGGAGGAACGTCAAGGTAAACAAAGAAGTTTGGATCAATTATTTATCTTTGATATTATTTATCTGTGATATTATCTATCACCTGACAATATTCGTACGTTATGCAGGCTGCGTTTTCATCGCTCTCACCGCAGCGGAGCGTCTGCTCTGGTTCACGGTGCACGAGCTTGGGGTGAAAAGTTTGACTCTTTCGGTTCTGGACGAGTCACTCAGCAAAATGAGTCGTTCCATTTGATTCCGTTGGTTTAATCCCCGGTGATTTCCAGTGAACGAGAGTGAGAAGAGTCTGTCATTTATTATTATTACTTTTTTTTTTTATTTGCAATGATTGCAATTTATTGTGGAATGGTAAGTACCATATAGATATGATAAAAAAAAATGTGTATTAGCACTTAAAAGTGAAAGAGACTTTAATTAGAAGTTTGAACAGGACATTTCCATGTTATATGGAATAGTATATGATATGTTGTCCTACTAAAACTCAGTGAGAGTTACAGGTTGAATTCTACTGAAACTTGGTGACAGTCTCATTTTATTGGAACTCAGTGACCGCATCATGTTCTATATTGAATAATGAACAATAATAAACAGTGTCAAAATCAGCAATCTCACTATTGTGGCGACTGAAACTTGCAGTGGTGGACCGTATGTGCAGCTGTCCAATCACGTGAACGTGAGCAGATCTCGGGATGTATTTGTCATTGACGTACAGCAGATCGGAAATCAGAATCTGTAGGTCAGACTTAAAAAAATAAAAATAAAGAAAATCGGAAATTGGAATCGGTCAAGAAAATTGCAATCAGTGCATCTCTAGTTGGTTAACATGTTCGGTGACTTTACAAGATGATGTATGTTCAAGGGGTATAATATCCTAATGAGATGAACGTGTGCTGCTTTAACAAGTTAAGGATCCGATGAAGTCCAATCGATATTGACTCCACCGTAAAACTGATATGAACCGTCAGTTTATACTGAGTTGAGTGTCAACTTTGGATTACCCCCAAATAAAGGGTCACCCAAAAATCGTGGCAGACTCTCTGGAAGACGTTAAAAGGATAACACGGGATGGATGTTTGCTTTTGTATTGATAGATATTTACAATGCTCGCGTTTCACTCAACGCATTTAAACGTGCATTATATTCCTTGCATGCGCCTTCGGATCAATGGTGCGCGTCCCGCAGGGTGATATCGGGAAAGAGATGTACATCATCAAGAGCGGAGCGGTGCAGGTGGTGGGAGGACCCGACAACAGCATCGTCTTCGTCACGCTGAAGGCCGGCTGCGTGTTTGGGGAAATCAGGTGAGGGTCCGGGGCGACGGCCGGAATTCCTCGCGGCCGGGCCCCCTTTAATCGGGCCGATATTTGCCGTTTTGAGATCATCGTCATCAGTCGGTGCCCGCGCGAACGAGGCCGATAAACAAACAAAAAACAATTTTTTGCAGACTCGTGTTAAAAAAGATCTATTTTTGTATGCGTACACACGCAGCGGAGCGCGGATCAGGGAATCCCATACACGCTTAACCCACCCACCCCCCCCCCCCCAAAAAAAACAAGCCACAAGCCTTCCGTTGCTCTAGGACTTAATTTAGTAAAAACTGGATGTTTTTGTGTGAATAACTGTAAGTAATAATAAATCCTGCACTACTGTAAAGGGGAGACTATTTCCCGACCAGACTTTAATATGACGTAGTTTATTTTGTTATTTATCTTTCATTCATACGCTTTTTTTTTTTTGCAAAGTTTAGTTTTTTGGATTACCCGTGGACATTTATTCAGTTGATACATTTTTCTTATCTAGAATAAGTGCACCGCAGAGACAATGCAAACGATAACATTAGTGTTAAATGAATGTTGATTTAAGTTCAGCAGCTTTGTGTCTCATTTGGTATCAGTGTTGAATTGTCGTATTTTATCAGATGCAAAAAAAAAAAAAAAAAAAAAGCAACATGATATCGGCATCGTATATCGGCCGCTGCCCCCCCCCCCCCCCCCCATCTCTGAATATCGGCATCGGCAGTTGAAAAACCCATAACGGTCGACCGCCAGTTGAACGACTTGAACATACTGCCCCCTCCAGCCTCCTGCAGTCGGCCAAAGACGGTGGGAACAGGAGGACGGCCAACGTCAAGGCTCACGGTTTTGCCAACCTCTTCGTCCTGGAGAAGAAGGATCTGTTCGACATCCTGGTTCACTACCCAGAGTCCCAGAAGGTGTTGGCCAGGAAGGGAAAGTAAGTCGTATATGTATAGTAGTACTATGAGGGACGTGCATGTATACGTGTTCATGTTGTCGAGCGAAGATTAGAAACGTCTCATAATAAAAAAAACACATATATACCAGTCTATTGAGGTGTGTGTGTGTGTGTGTGTGTGTGTGTGTGTGTGTGTCAAGGAAGCTGATGAAAGCTAAGGGTCCTGTTGTCACCAAAGCCGACGAGGACAGGAAGAAGGGTCTGGCTCAGTTTGGGGCCCAACCCAAGTTGTTAGGGATCCTTCAGGCTTTGGGGAGAAAGTCTTGAACAAGTCAAGTCAAGGTAACGCCTCACGGTGACGCCGATTATGTGTTTAACTCAAGGGCTCCCGAACCGAGGTGCCCCCTAGGGGTTCCTCACAGGAATTGCAGGGGGTCCACAGCAAAATATTTAATCTCATCAAATTGATCAAATTGTTCTTTAAAATATATAAAATATGTTTGATGTCATAATGTATACGATAAATATATATATATATAAATATAATTACAGTATGTATGAATATATATTTATTTATTGCTGTAATAAGTAATATTATTAATTCTTGTAACCTCTCGAATCTTGAAATATTGTTCATAATAATACATTTAGATTATTATCACTTATTTACAATAAGTAATGTTTTACACTATATATATATATTTAAGATATTGTATATTTTTTTCAATTCTTTACTCTATATATAAAGTATGTGTGTGTATATATATACACACACACACACACACGCACACACGCACACACGCACACACACACACACACACTTGTAGTTATATGGTTTGATATAAACTATACTAATTATAATCCAGTAGTTAAATGTTAAACTTCGTGGCAGTTTATTATAGGAAAGCAAAGTAAATTTTTATCTTTTATTTCATCATCTTACAACAGTCCTCAATCTAATCTCCTCAACGTCTCTTTCCTCCGTCTACGTCCAGACAAAGCCGACGTCCTGAGGATGTAGCGTTCCACGCTGCTCGGCATCGTCAAGCTTATGCATTTTTTTTTTTACCATCCAGCATCAAGTTAAATATGATGTATTTCCTCTTGATATTTAATCTACGCGCTGTGTGATCCCACATCCCATCATGTCCTCGTATCACAAGTTAGAAAGAGCAAAAGGCTTTTCTACCAAGTCTGAACGGCTCCTGCAGGAGCATGGTTTCTACGGCGGCCGTATTTGAGGCTTGTCTTCGTGTTGATACCTGTGAAAACCTTCTTTATTCTCAATTGAACCTTATTTTTCATATTAAATCTATTGACTCTTGACTGTGTTGTGACTCTGCTGACGTGGGAACAGCTTGTTCGGGTGATGTGAAATGATGGCTGTTTTCAGTTATTTAACAGAACAAATATTTTCAATCTGTAAGTCTTTCTGCCTGCGAACAGAAGACACCGTGAGGATTCCGATCAAATGTGACGGGCAGGGTTGGCACCGTGAAGGGAGGGAAGACGATATATTCAGGGTTCCTGCCGGGTCTTTGAGGCGCTTGAATTTCATCCCCGGAAATGTAAAATATTGGAATACCACATATTTATTTAATGCGAAGTCCTTGAAAATGGGGAAAAAAAAAAAAATCGTGCTTGAAAAGGTTGGTCCTTGAATTTTATTTTGTGATGAACCCTGTATATTTGATTATCGTTTGAGTTGTTATTGTTTTGCTTCTGCTTACCGTAGCCGCATTGCTCATTTTGCAGTTGTCGGTGTTGTGCTTATAACGCATATCCTTCAACCAGGAGAACGCCACAAAAGACACCAAACAAAAAGGCAGTGTATAGACAGTTTAAGTTCAACAAAAATAAAAAATAAAAGGAATATTTGCCCCAACATAGACAAATCTGACATTTGGAAATATAAGCCACCAACAAGAATATGAGTAATAATAAAAAAAAAATAATCCAACACATCCGAATGAAAATAAATCGATCTGGGAGATAGATCATTATTTATGTATAATAGTAGTAGTATACTTTGTTTTGAATAGAATATAATGTATTTTTTATTGTCATTGTACAAGAAGGACGGGTATATGTGGCGTTTGCACTGCTTTATTCTCCACTTCCTCTGACTGTGAGTTATGTTAGCATTAGTTACGAGTTTGTTATAAGATTGGGTATGTGTTTTTATTTTTGTTTTTATCATCTTCACTTCGATTGCCAAAGATCCTTATTAACTATGTTGCTACGCTGCAAGGATCCACCCAACAAGCTACTGAGCTTTGACATTTTCTGCTTCGTAACACATTGGTACTTTTGTAACTTAGGTAGTAATTTTGGATGTAATATTACATTTAACACGTTAGCCAAATAAAAAACAAACAAACAAACAAACAGCTGTTACATGCGAGATAAAAACAACACTCGTATTCATAAACCTGATCTGCGCATACACGTTTAAAAATCAGGAACTAGCAAAAGTTGTTTTGTTTTATTTGCCATAAATATCCGACAATGCATTCGAAATGTTTGCAACGGTTTTTCTTTGGTGACGCGCTGCGATCCGTCCTGCAGCAATACTATCGATATTGCGATAATGAGATGAGATGTCGTCTGCTTAAAGCAAAGCGGTGACATTTTCTGAACGTCATAGACGAACCGTTCCAACACCATCTTTCATGGAATCCACGACAACCAGATGCATGAGATTATATGACGCGTCTACAATAAGATTTTGAATTGTCGGTTGGACGTTTTGTAAAAAAAAAATAAAATAAAAATAAAAAAATAAATCGTAAAATAATACTGAAGGGGAGAAAAAAAGTAGTGAATCGATGGACGACAGCCACCGAAAGTGCCTGAGAAGGGGAAATAAGAACAAAAAAATAAAATCCTGCGGTAAATCCCAACCCGTTTTTAAAACAAACACCTGAAAACGCATCGTCGACTTCTTTTGTGGTTTCTGAGGTTTTAGGTATTTGGGGTTGTGGTGGTGGTGGTGGTGGTGGTGGTGGTGGTGGTGGTGGTGGTAACTCTTTCCGGGCTTTTTTTCTTTTTTTGGACGGGGAGTTTTTTTTTTTTGTTTTTTTTCAACCCGTGGCCTTCCAGAGGATGATCTGTCTGTCCTCGCCGCCGGTGATCACCGTGGAGCACTGCTCGTTCATCCACATCGCCGTGACCGGCCCTGTCGGGGACAGGGGAGGGAAACCCCGTCACGGTGGCCATTTTTGATACTGCACCGCGACCTCCATCACTCACGCTCAACTGTGGAATCTTAACAACAACTGTGGCGGAGGGTCAAGAGCTGCACCGTAAACGTCAGATGTCTGTTGTTTTTCAAACTAGGGCCCACGTCCTCATGGAGGGTCGCGGTGTAGGGCGAGTTGGGTCATAGAGCGGCCGCTACCGAATGCACTTTTGCCACAAGTATCGGGAGAAATAATGAAGCTAAAAAAATATAACAATCAAATATTTGCAGCCGATCAGGAAAATGATACAACTGTTACAACAGGCGGCAAAAGTAGATGAAACAGAGGAGTAGGAACCGGTCACAACACTACGTGTGAGTTCAGAAAGGGCTGCATTAAATGTTCATGATTCAAAACAATATCCAGCATAATAATTGGGGTAAGTCAAAACCAATTTATTAAAAAACTAAATTAGGAAATAATAATTTTTGCCCATTTACCTGAATGGCCCTGGATTCTCTTGGTCACGGTGTTGCTGAGCAGATCCCAGAGCAGGAGGTCGCCAGACTGAGCTCCAGACAGCACCGTGCTGCCATCCCAGCAGAAACACCTGTGGTGTTGATAGAATAGTGTACTAGTGTTATAGTGTATATATAGTGTATATATAGTATGAATATTGTATATAGCGTATATATAGCGTCTATATAATTTGTGTAATGTATGTAGTATATATAGTGTATATATAGTATATAAATATATATATATATATATATATATAAGGTATACAGTATAGTGTATATATAGTTTGTATAGTGTGTATAGTATATATATATATATAAGGTATATAGTGTATATATAGTATTTATAGTGTATATATAGTTTATAAAAGGTGATGCACGATGAGATGGTTGATGCTGAGAGGCCCTGGTATTGTCATGGTCGTTAAACAGGCAGGTCCTTAAGTGAGGAGTACGTGTGTGTATATACTGTATATATATATATATATATATATATATATATATATATATATATACACACATATATACACATATATAGTTTGTTTGTTTTTACATATACATACACAAGATATAAACTTGAAACAAGACTCAATTCAATCAAAACCCTTCTGACGTGGGTCCAGAGCCCGCTAGGGGTCCGCGGAGGAATTACAAGGAAAGCAGCCGCAGCAGTGTGGCTGGCATAGCAAAATATATTTTTTTTATGGTTTACATCATTATCTTTTTAAAACATTTTTCTATTTTTTTTTTTTTTTAAACAAAATAAAAAAATATATATATATTAATAAATACACACACACACACACACACACACACACACACACAGACACACACAGACACACACAGACACACGAGAGTGGTTGCATTTATTGGGCGCTTCTCACTTTTTGTCACGGAGCTAAATAATATATTTGTGTCACCTGATTTTGCGCTACACATTGTGCATGGCTGTTTGTTACAGGCAGGTTAAGTGTGTACTGTACATGCACAGCTGCGTCTTCCATCTCCACTGATAGAAAAGCAAGTATTTCAAGAGGGGGCGAAGCGAGGAGCCGTCTCACCTCTGCTCATCCTCGGCCTTCACAGAGGAGATCATCATCCCCGTCTGGACGTCGATGACCTTCAGGCAGCGGTCGGCTCCCGTGCTCAGTATGTGTCTGCTGTCTGAGGAGGAGAGGGAACGTTCCGCTTTGTTTTTTGCTTGTTTTCCAGGGACCATCAGGCATGTCTGTGCCTGCTGCGTTTGCCATGTCAGGATCATGATGATCATGATCATGATCATGATAATGTTATAAATAATAGTAACATTGCGCATATTTGTCATATTTTAGTTAAAACCATTGTTTGGTTACAGTCGATTGTAAGTAGGCACAATTACCTGTTTCTAGTCTCTTACGTTAGTGCAGAGGAAGCCAAAAGAGACCATTTGCACAGTGCAAAAGAGTCAAAACCCTGAAGAACCCGATTAGATGCGCATCCGTTTTCGAAAAGGACAATTAATTTTTATATATATATATATAAAAGTTTGCCCCATTGAACTTCATGGAAGCACAGTGAGAAGCTGCAGCAGAGTGGTAAGTTTCTCAACAGTAAAAGCCTTCAACGAGGTCGTACTGTGAACGTTACAAACGATGGTAGCTAACTAATTTGATAAGAACTGGATCGAAAAATTACCCCTCAAAGTTTTTCACTGTTCGTGTTTGGCGGAGCGGCAGACGTCAGGCGGAGCCGCCTACGTACCAGAGCTGAAGGCGATGTGGTGGATGGTCCCCGAGTGGCACTGGACCTGCTGCAGTAACCTGCAGCTGTCCGTGTCCCACACGGTGACGGCTCCGTCTTTACACCCTGTGACCAGCAGGGTGCCCGCTGGATTCAGTCCGATGGTGTTCACCTAGGAATGGATTATGATCTATTTAGTCCCGGATGCTACTTACTGAATAAAAAAATACATTGAGACAGAATCTTGATTTTATAACTAGTATGCCTAGCACAGGGCCGTACATAGCAAATGCAAAGTTTCCATATACGCACGTGCACACACAGACACACACACACACAGTAAATAAACATATAAATCTTTATACACACACATATATATACACATATACACACACACACAGACATATATATACACACACACACATAAACACACACAGTAAATAAACATATATATCTTTACACACACACACATAAACATACATATATATATATATATATATATATATATATATATATATATATATATATATATATATATATATATACACACACATACATACTGTATATATACACACACACACATATATAAACATATAAACACACACACACATATAAACACACACACACACACACACACACACACACACACACACACACACACACACACACACACACACACACACACACACACACACACACACAGTAAATAAACATATATATCTTTATACACACGCACACTCACACACTCACACACTCACACACCCCTGCGTCGTGTTCGAACTCCGACAGCAGATGTAGTGAAGACCTCTTGCGGTTGGCTCCTCCACCGGGCGCATGCTGCCAGACCTTGGACACGGACACAGAGCGGTACAGGTGTTGTGTTGACCACCGCTCCAGTTTTAATCAGTGGAAGGTGACGCCCGTTTACTGGGACGGAGCGTCGGGGTTCCTACCTTCACGGTGGAATCCCAGGACGCCGTGTAGAGCCGGCTGTCGTGCCAACACATCTGGCTGACGGCGTCGTCGTGGCCCATCAGCGTGTCCTGCCGTCGGCCATAGGGAATGGAGTAGAAGTAGCTAGAGGGAGAAAAGAAATAGAAAAACAAATTGTAGAAGCCGGAGGAAAGTTATAGTGTAAAGTTATAGTACACATTAATAGTGTAAATGTGTCTACGTACACATTGTTGTCCCAGGAAGAACACACAACAGTCTTATCATCTGGCAACATCAAGCAGGATGACAAGGCCTAAAAGACAGACAGACAGACAGACAGACAGACAGACAGACAGATAGAGCTCACATCAAAAACAATAGGCAATAAGAATAACAGGATAAAATAGGATACAAATAGAAAAAAATGGAAATATGCAGTAAACCTAAAAATGAACAATAATCAAAAAATAAACTTAAAATAAACAAGAATGAAGAAACATTTGGCAATAAACATAAAACGAACTAAAAAATAGAAAAAAGACGACATATAATAAATAGTCGCTAACAATTAACACAGAAAATACTTATGCGCCTTCAAGTAAATAAGAAGCAAGAAAAATACTCCTAAAAATGAACAGTAAGCAACAAAACACATTAAAATAGTGGGTGTCATTGTATCTCAGTTTACAGGAAATGTCCAGGTTAGTCAGGGTGAGAACGGTCGCAGCGCACCATGTTGGAGAAAGACATGCTTCTCTGGAAGTCCTTCAATTCTTTGGAGAACATTTTGAGAGTTGAATCTAAAAAAGAGAAAAAAAGATTTCAACATCATTTGTAAAAAATTGAACCCACTCATGCCTCTTTTCTTTTGGGCAATTTTTCCGTCATTATTTGGAGATATTTCTTCGATATAATAATAATAATATAAGAGTCATTGTTTTATTCAATCTCAAAGGTTAAATGCGCGCGCGCGCACACGCACGCACGCACGCACGCACGCACGCACGCACACACGCACACACACACACACACACACACACACACAGACAGGGAGTGGTGACAACCTGAACACACACACACACACACACACACACACACACACACACACACAGACACACACACACGGAGTGGTGACAACCTGAACACACACACACACACACACAGACACACAGACACACAGACACACAGACATAGACACAGACAGACACGCACACAGATACACACACACACACACACACTACAACGTGCCCATTGTAGGTGTTTTCGGCAGTGGACAGGGGTCATGGACACTCTGACTGGTCTGTGGCTACACAGCCCCATACGCAGCAAGCTGTGATGCACTGTGTGTTCTGACACCTTTCTATCAAAGCAGCATGAACTTTTTCAGCAATTTGTGCTACAGAAGCTCTTCTATGGGATCGAACCAGACAGGCGAGCCTGCTCCCCACGTTCATCAATGAGCTCATGGGCACCCAGGACCCTTGTCCTTCCTTGAACCACCCTTGGTAGGTACTAACCACTGCATACTGGTAACACCACACAAGACCTGTCGTTTGATGCTCTGACTCAGTTGTCTAGCCATCACAATCTGGCCCTTGTCAAAGTCCTTACGCTTGTCCATTTTCCTGTTTCCAACACATCAGCTTCAATAACTGACTGTTTACTTGCTGCCTAATTTATCCCTATTGCAACACCAGGAAACGCAGTGGAGGAAGGAAGGAAGCCCAACAGGAAGTGAGGTCATTCATCAATAGCTAAGCCCCACCTTTTTCTTTTTGCTACCGATTAAACTCTGGGATTTATGGAGGAAAAAGTTTCCGTCAAATACATTTACGAGAAATAATGAAAAACACTTGCGCAACCTTGCGATGTGGAGAAAATGGACCCTCCGTCTCGAGTCACGGCGATACCAGTGACAGCCCTGCGAGCGTTGTGAAAGAGGTGTTAAACATACATGCGATTTAAAAAAAAAAAAAACATCACCCGCTTAAATACTTTGGATTATTATAAAATTTAAAAAAGATCGAGGGATTATTATTATTGTTATTATTGTCTCCAGACTCACTCTTTGTGGATCCTGTGGCTGCACTGAGCCTGCAGTTGGCCCATCCCGGCCCAGGACAGCTTCCTGCTCTCCTCCGTCAGGTCCTCGAAGGACGAGTCCTCGCTGGGAGAAGCTGCCAAACAGTGACAACCCGCTACGTTTAAATTAAAGATGAATGACTGAATAAAAGGCAAACTGCAGAGTGATTTTATAATGAGGTTCGTGAGTAAAAATACGTTTTGGCTTAAAAAAAACGTTTTCAAAAGTTTTCTTTTGAATGATTGCTATTTCATTGATGCTATTTCATTATTACTATTGATGCTAATTGGTGCTTCAACAATTAAAAGTGATGGTGTGTTTCCTTATTTAACAGACCCGCCAACCTTGGGAAAACATTTTGAGCACCACAACAGTGTAACAGGGAGCCTCCGTGGCGTTTTGAGTGACTGCAGCTCAATGACTCCATCAGTTATTCACACTGAGCTCCGCTGTGACAGTGATAGACACGCAGTCTGCACAATGTTAGAATATTGTCAGGTGATAAATAATTGATCTAATCTTCTTTGTTTACCTTGAAGTTCCTCCAAACAGCAGACATTTTCTTTCTTTCGTTTTCATTTTTGAACATCAACTACACAACTACGTTACATTACATTGGTATCGTGTTTCGAGTATCGGAGCATTTTCACGATATATACACACACACACACACACACACACACACACACACACACACACACACACACACACACACACACACACACACACACACACACACACACACACACACACACACACACACACACACACACACACACATACATACATACATACATAAATACATATATTTTGTGTAGTTTCAGCTGGCATTTTGTACCTGCATATTTTGTAGCTGGTACACAAAATGCATGCAGGTTGGCAGGTCTGAATTAAACTTAGAAATTCTCAAAAAAAAATTATAAAAATAAAAATAAAATAATAACAAGAAAAATGGTGATATAATAATAAAATAATAAGAATGTCATCTTAATATTAATATAAGTAATATAAGAATTATAGTGATATACTAATAAAAAACAAATAAATAAATTCTGAATTTCCCACAGGGATTAATAAAGCAAAATAAAAATAAAAAACTCTTGTGAGGGTAATTTCCCGCCCTATACATTTAAATTCAACTATTACGACACTAGCTGATACCAGAATTGTGGAATATGTGGGGCATGACGTGCTATCGTACAATCATTATTCCTCCAAAGTAAATCACACTCTGCTTCACGACAACACTGCGACGCGGGAGTTCTCTACCTGAGGACGAGTCACTGAGCCGCGAGGCGGCACTGGGGCTCTGCGTCATGCTGTGGAACCTGGGCGTGATCCTCTGGGGGTGCGGGCTGCTGAACAGCTGCTTGGGGGTCTGGCCAAACTCCAGGATCTGGGTCAGCATGGCGATCCTCTGGTCGGCGTCCTCGATGCTGACGACAGTGATTAAGAGACGATTATAAAATAAAAGTCACCGATATTCTAATTAATTCCTTGTGCTTGCAATTTTAATTACAGTAACTAAGTTCATAGTTATTTATTATGTTTGTTTAAAGATCATATCAAGACATCTGAATATCTATATTGTAAACCATGTGAGGCAGTTGTCTCCATGTTAAAAACTTGTCTAGTCAAAAAACTAGTCATCGTAGCCAACGGTCCCGATCCTCGCCCTAGTGGTCGTCGGGGTGAACTGCGTCTGGGTTTCGCATCCCTATGGCGAGTCGGATTCCGCACGCCTTGCGGTGCCGAATTTTCGCGTTTGTCCGACACACCGGGACGAGCTTTTTAAACGGAACTGGGCTTTAAACGACATAAATAAGTCATGCATTTCAGAATAATGACGTTACTAACGTTAACATTGGCGCAAACAGACACTTGCTCTGGGAGAAACAGGCGGCCCAGAAACAAAACCTAATTATCAGCCAATGTGACCTGGTTCTGTCGCGTGAATTCACCGGAACGCCCTCAAGCCGGTGTTACGATGCTCCCGTAGGAGAACAAACCCTTACTCTTAAGTCCTTCATTCATTCTGCTATCCTTTAACTCGGTTATTATATAAACTGTAACAGATGTTTTATTTTATTTACTGCTGCTTGTTTATCCACCCATGTATGTGGGGCCTTGGAAATATGCAGTAAGTACCTTCTCTCTCAGTTTTGGAATTGTGTGAATGGACTGAGTAAAGCTGCAGATGAATTGGATGTCACCGTATCCACTATCAATAAATCTATTTTTAAATTAGCTTGTTGTGTGTTTGGTTGATTTTTTGGGGGTTTTTTCCCACACTTGTGCAAACACTACATAAAATAAATGTTCAACTCTCATTCAGGAGCAAGGTAACTGTCCGGCTGGACAAAGTACTCGCTGTTGTAACGGGAAAAAAAACAAGACAAGCTGTATTTTGTGATGCCAAACTTAGATGCAGTTCAGTGGCAGCCGCTAGGGGGGGAAATCCCACTGTTGGATACGATCACGCGTTCGATGTAAAGCGAGCTTTAGTCTCTTTAGTTTCTCTTTGGTCTCAAACTTTAGTTGGAAAAAATGAATCACAGTTATTTTGGTGTACTGCATACACATCCCAGCTTGGAAATAACACTTAATATCAATTTCCTCCATTTTTCTTAATATCGTCTCCAACCTGTCGCAGTCGACGCCGCCTTCGTAGGTGAGTGGGTGGAACACTGGGGAAGGAACAAAAAACAAGATGAACTCTTGAGTCTCCTCTGCACAACAGAGGTTTGGTCACCAGGTTTCTTCGGGGGTCTCAGGACGAGGATTTTCTTTTTTTTTTGCGGCCGATTCACCGTTGTGGGCCGCCACGGCTTCGCAGCCTCTCTGCTTGAAGCCGAATACCAGGTCGATCCACTCGTGGAGGTGCTCCGACACGTACTGGCTCTCCAACGCCGTCTTGTGCTTCTGGAGGAACTCACTGGCGTCTGAAAAGTGATGTACATGGATATGGAAAGGTGATGAAAAATCCCGCGGATCCCGTGTGGATTTGGCTGACCAGCCTCGACCCAGCTCATGGCTCGGTGCAGGGCTGGAGCAAAAACAGGGCAGGACTTTTTTCTTTCTGGGCCTGGAATTTTCCACCTCTATCCGAAAACCCCCCCACAAATTCTTCACTTTTGTCAAAGGAACCAAGCACTGAAACCTTAACAAAGTCATTGTTAAGAATGGTCTGATGGTCTATATATAAATAACATATAACCAATATAAACATTAGGGTCAATGCCATGCGGCTCTTTTTCTTTGCGTCCAAATGAATAATCATTATAATGAACTAGATGTTAAGATGCATGTTAAATAGAAAAAAATCCCTATAAAGTGTGCTCAATTTGAAACCACTTCTTTCCAAACATTTTTTGTGGCTTAACCTTGGATGTCACCATATAAACTATCAATAAATCGATTTTCTAAATGTGTGAGTCTTTTTTTTCGCACCCCGCAAACACCATATAAAGAGTATGAAACTCTTGTTCACGGACCATGGCAAACGTCCCGCTGATCAAACGACTCGGTGTTGTCCTGGAAAAACGAGCTCTCCCGCTTTGCCTGACAATATTTTGTGACGCGAAACTCAAGCAGTTCGTGTGACGGCCACTAGATGGAGGATCTGACCGTCGGATACCACGAAGCTTTACGTTTTTTTCCAACTTAATAGACAGATGTAAATAAACAAAATACATTTATTTTACGAAATAAAAATCCATGTATCTCTTTAAACAACCTTATTTGTAATTTACACCATTAAACAAGATTATTATGCTGTATTTCCAAACCTGAGGCCCACGGCGGGAGGATGACGTCGCCCACAAAGCTTCCGTTCTGCCGTCTCCCCAAATCGATATTCAGCTTGTTTTCCAGGAAGCTCGCGTCGTTTCCGTAAAACTCCGGAATCAACTGCAGATTCAGGTAAAAAATTTTAAACCAAAAGTTAAACACACAGCGGGAATCACATCTCCACACACAAAACGTGTTTCCCTTTACCTCTTTGAAGTCGGTCGCACCCTCTAAACAGTTCCTCCACGTTTCACAGATGCTGTGGGAATATAAATGACACACATTGATAAAATTGTATTGAAACATATTTTGTAGGTTGAATGCATATAACCACATTTCTCTTATTCATTATTTTATTTGTTTTTATTGCTAATGGTTTTGTTTTATTAGATATTGGCATTATTTTCTATTAGTACATTTTTTGATTTATATATTGGCAATTCTCCTGTTTCTTTTTTTTTTTTAATAAAGTTCCCATTCTCACAATGTTTTACTTTTGCCTATGTTTTTTTTTTAATGTGAGCTGCTGGATTTTATTTTTATTATTCTTTTCAGGTTTATGGGGATGGTAGCTCAGGCGGTAGAGTTGGTGGTCTAGTGATCTAAAGGTTGCTGGTTCGATCCCAGGCTCCTCCTGCTAGCATGCTGTAGTGTCCTTGAGCAAGACACTTAACCCCTAATTGCTCCTGATGGCTGCGTCCGTCGGTGGTTGAACAATTGTAAGTCGCTTTGGATAAAAGCGTCTGCTAAATGACAAAATGTCTGCTAAATGACAAAATGTTTATTTTCATTGTTCATTTTTTAAGTTTATTGTACATTGCCAAATGTATCTTATTTATTGTTTGGTATTGTTTATTTCAGGGTTTTTTGTAGGTTTGTTTCTTTTTAAGTTCATTTGTATTGTTTATTGTACATTTATATTTTTATTGTTAATCTTTTAAGTTTCCTTGTATAGTACAAATTATTTCAATTTTATGTTGTTTGTTTTTAGGTTTATTTTCTATTGTTATATTTTTTTCATTACCTGCATATCCATATTATATTATTTGTTAATATAACTATTGCCTGTTGTTTTAGATGTGAGCTGCTATAAAATCACAATTTCTCTCCGGGGATGAATAAAGTATGTATCTATCTATCTATCTATCTATCTATCTCTCTATCTACTGTACACATCTACCTACCTACCTACCTACCTACCGATCCATCTATCTATCTATCCATCCATCCTCTGGTCCACCCACTTTCAGGTATCATGGAAAATGTTTTTATGGCAAGAAGGTATTACGGTAATAGAACATTGGCGATAATGTCTAAAGCCTATACCGTAGCGGTCTAAGTGTTTGCGGCCACACGATGAGTATGTTGCGTGTTGGTCGTTCATCTCCGCCAATTTGCACCTGTATCCCACAATCATTGCATCCCCGTGCCTCGTTCCTAACTAGGGCGGCCATATCCATAACACCAAAAAGGAGGACACTTTGGGGTGGAGGGGTTAAGAGATAAATGGGACCTGCAATCAGTCCCTGGTGATTCATGTTGATCAGTGGAACTGACATTTACCTGTTAAACATCCTGTCTGCGTTGTCATAGCGACCGGTCTGTAAACACAGCATGTGCTCCGGAGCTGCAGGGAGGTGGGGGCAGAGAGGGTGAATACTTGGTAGTCCCAAAATAAAAGTAGTAAAAGTACAGTAATACAGGTTGTGTACTATGTTCTCTACGTAGTGTGTTGGATAAATAAAGTTGTCCAGTATAGAGCTGAAGGGAGACGGCAGACACACCCTCTCGGACCAGGTAGAACAGGACGTAGCCCGGGGAGGAGTAATGGCTTCCATACATGAAACGAGGTTCGGGCATTCCCCGGTAGCGTGCCTGCGAGCGGGAGGAAAACAGCTATTAATAGAATAAAAACCAGTGAATAATTATCATTTTTGAACTTATAATGTGAAATTATACTGGCTAAATTATGATTTAATTGTATAGCTCATTTATTCATTCATTTTTTGACACAAATGCTGTCTTTTATTATCTATTAATGTTTAACTTTGTGCACGCATTTTTCACATCTGTATTTATTTATTTTTATCTTTAATTTCTTTGTTTTGTTTTCTGTGAAGCACTTTTGAGTTGCAACCCCTGCATGAAGTGTGCGATACAAATAAACTTGAAAAATTGTAACTTGTACTGCGTTTCACAGAAAACTGTAATACAGACCAAACCCAACTAAACTGGACCCCATGTATTGCTGCCTGCAGCTATATTTATTATTATTTATTTTTAATTCAAATAATAATTTCTTTTTTTTGTTCTTATTATTATTCTCTTGTAAATGACCAAACTTAATTTCTTTCTGTCCGGGTCCAACCTGAGAAATAATTATTATTTCAAACTTTATTTTATTTTATTTTTTAAGCAGATTTACATATGAGTACGTCTCACCAGCAGCCGGTCCAGTCGCTCTTTGTTCAGCGCGCCGATGGGTTTGCTCAAGTCTCGGAATGTGGAGGAATTTGTCAAATCTAGGACACGAAACAGAGACCACTTTATTAGTTGACAAAGAAATAAATTCAAAAACAGTAAACCCAATTTACCAGCTTTTAATATCAAGGCAAATACTAAATATTGAATATACAGTATGTACATGCACAGAAGAACGCTTATTCGGTTTTGAGTAAATACCGATTGCGCTGTTTATTTATTTCTATCAGGACGTTCACAAAAAAGCTCGATTTTCAAGCTGTGGTTCCCCCACCGAGGTGCGTGCTGGTGTAGTCGGCGAGCACCCAGGGGAAGATGGGATACTGCGACAGGTCGTTGCAGCTGCGGTCGGCCAGGTTGTTGAGGTGCAGCAGGTACTGGTAGTTGCTGAGGTGCCCGCGCTGCCACTGCAGCATGTAGCTCTCCGCCGTGTGCTCCGTCACGTGGTTCTCTGACAAACAAAAACATCTTTGTTATTGTTTGTCGTCACACACGTCCGCGTGAATCGCATGAGATCCTGCGGTGACTGACCCAGGAACGTGGCGATGTAGTAGTAGATTTCGTCCCTGTCCGCCGTGTTGTAGAACTTCAGGTAGATGTCAGAGCAGGAGTCGTTCTCGGTGCAGAACACCTCCAGACCCTGGGGGAACACGCACGCAGACACAGGCACACGTTACTTTATCATATTAATAGAATAGATGGGGTAAATGGATTAAAGCTGCACTATGGATTGACTGGCAGATGCACTTCTACATCACTTCCTGTTAAGGATGTCACGGTTATGAAGTATAAATTGGCTTTTATTCTCATTTTATAAGCCTACAGTAGTTCAAGGTCAAGTTCAAGTTCAAGAGATTATTTGTCACATACATATACATACGGTCATACATATATGCAGTGAAATGTCATGACACCCGGTGATTACGCACAATAAGCTCTATAAGCTCTAAAAATACAAAAAAATACCAAAATGTGCGTAATCGACACAAGGTGCAATAGTGACATAATATTGTATTATAGCCTAAAATGTTAATGCTAGTGTAATAACTGCATGACAATAGTGTACAATTGCCTATAATGTTAATAATAGTGTACTAACAGTGTGATAATGTAACAATAATAATAGTGTAATAATAGCCTACAATAGTGTAATAATTGTTTGATAATGTGTAATAATAGTGAATTACAGCCTATAATGGTGTAATAAAACAGATGCCCCCTAGGGAAGAAGAGCCACGAACACGGGAACACTCCCTGTGGTCATCACCACAGGGAGTGGTGATGACCAACGTGTCATGGGACAGGACAGGAAAAGTGTTGTGCATGTTTTTAAATGGGGGTCCTTCCAAACTTCACACAGAAATGCCCCTCATCGGGAGATAATCCACCTTAGCACGGTGCCAACCGTGCTCAGGTGGATTATCAGGTGTTTGTGCCACCGTGCCACAAACACGGTTTCACCTCAAATTTAGAATTGAGTTTTGCACTCACCAGCGGCCTGAGCCCGTGCCTCCTTTTGTAGATTCTTCTGATTTTGTGGAGTTTGATTTGAATAACCTGTTCCTAAAAAAAACAGAAGCGACAAATACGATTACAGCTGCACTTTAAAAAAAACAATTCAAATGAATACTCAAATATTTTTACGAACATGTAAATTACCGGGTAGCCGTTGAGCGGCTGGAAGTAGAGGTTCTCATCCGTGATGCAGACATGGCCGGGGTTGGACACCAGCGGCGTGACCATCTCCACCTCGCACTCCATGTGAGGCTTTTCCGCCACGCTCTGAAAGCTTCCATCGCATTCAGAGTGTTAGAATATCTCCAAAATTTGCTCCCGGCATTCAAAACACCTTCAGCATATGTGCCGTCATAGGTGCGTCAGATGGGAGAGTGTGGTTGCAAAGACGGAATTAAAAAAAAAAGGTTAAAGTGGCCTTGTGCCGTACCTGGCCACAGTGATGAGCCAAAACATTTCCCCAAAACTTACTTCAAACAACGTTTTTTTTGTTTTTATTATTGGCGATTGAGGCCAAAAAAATCACTCTATGATCTGTGGTAAACGATCATAGAGTTCCGTGGTAACAGGAACTCTCGAGCCGATGTCATGACGTTGGCGACGCGGTAACATTTCCATGGTAACAGTGGCTCAACCAATCACAAAGACGTCGCTGTTACACTATAAGGTTGTGGGTGGTGTAATACTTCCCCATGACATTGCGAATAAAACATGGTTTTCTTCAGACAGGATTGATCGTCATATGCAGACTTGTGGCTTCTACAGGAGCATATACCATCGTTTTGTTCTCATAGCTTGTGGTGACTCTCGACATCATGGCTAATAATCAAAACCTTGATTCAGAATACGAATGGGATTTTCACTTCCAGAAACGCACTGTTTAGCTCTGCTGAGCTCCTCTGAACGCTTAAATGAGGATCACTTCCTCTTTATGACGTCACTTGAAGCAAAAGTTTATTAGTTTTAGAGGGGAAAAACTGAGGGACACAACTAATGATCATATTTTAATGTAAAATAATGTTTTTATATTTTATTAATATGTACTGTGTGGATGGGGAAACAGATTTACTTCTGAAAATAACAAAATTGTGATGGTAGTAACACATCTTTTATTCTCAAATATTTGTAATGCAACTTCGATGGCTCAGACATGAAAATAAACCGTGGTCCTTTGAATAAGTTATTAAAAACATTATTAATTAATTTAATTACAATTTCCCTCATATAGTATGTTGAAGATCTTTAAATTAATCGTTTTTAGCTTGGCAAACATGTTGGCAGATTATTGTGTTTTTATAGGCTACAATCACACTGCAGGCAGTAGCCCAAATCCGATTTTTTTTTTGCTCACATGTGAATCAGATCTGTTTCTGTTTATTTTTTTTTCCATTAGTTCATTCGACAGTGTGAACAGCACAAATCACGTGGAATCTGATCTTTTCAATTTGCATTTGGCTCACTTTCATATGTGGTCCTGAATCGGATACAGGTCGGTTCTTTGCAATATCACCTCAGTCTGAACAGCCAACTCAGAATCCATGAGACTTTTACGTCATTCTAGAGCGACATTCGTCACAGTTTTGCGCCGGCGGGTGACGTTTGGTAAAAACAACCATGGAAGACGGCTGCGATGGAGGTAGTCAGTGAAGGGAAAGTCGCCGATCCCATGGGTGCTTCCGGGCTAGGAGGGCCGTCCGTCCTGTTTAAGGTCAAACAGTCCGGTTTTTAATTACCGTACTGGCGCAGCCTTGATCCGGGCGCTCATTTGTCCTCCTTTTCAGATCATCCCTATTTTATACTTTATGTAATGGTGACAAATAAATAAATACATACATAAAAAATAAATTAAAACAAAGGCTATGTATAAGTATACGTCCCCTTAAAACTTGTGGTCTAACACATTATTGAAAGCGATGTTGAATAAATAGCTGGTATTTCATTGGTTAAATAGACGTAACAAAATTAGCTATGTGGCTTTGACGTACCTGTAGCGGTAGCCCGGTAGGCAGTGGCATCATTAGGGGTGAGCATCCAGGGCTTTGGCCCCGGATGTTTTATGAATAGCACCAACTCTGAAATTGTGTGTGTGTGTGTGTGTGTGTGTGTGTGTGTGTGTGTGTGTGTGTGTGTGTGTGTGTGTGTGTGTGTGTGTGTGTGTGTGTGTGCCCTCTTGAGGGAGCGATCGGGGCGCACATTGTGTATTTATTGAAGAAGTATTTTATTAACATTTCCTTATTGTGAACGAAAAAAAAAAAAATAAAATGCACCGTGCATTGGATCTGAGCAATGAATCCAAATTGAGCACTTAGGCTTGCAGTGTGAACATAGCCGTAGACTTCATTAGATGTTTTGGACACAAATGGAACTGCTTTCATGGAATGACTCATGGAAAGATTAATAGCGATTCATAGCTCTCTGTGTCCCATTTGCCCATGTCAAACACAATTATCTGCCCATAAATTTCCTTTGCTTATCAAGCACACTGAACCATAACTTGAATGAATAATTATAACTCTCAAACGGGCTAAATATTTCACCGTTGAACATCCTTGGTACACGTACTAGTACATTTTGACTATAAATAGAAATACCTGTTTTTGTCAAATGACGATCGTGCCAGTCGTGATTGTAAGTTGGCTTCAATCTGGAAATAGGCAAAACCATAAAAAATCCTACATCAGAATGAACTAACATTATCGTAATATAATGTCATAAAATGGTTACGAAAAGTTTTTTTTCACAGATTATTTCTTGATACATTCCAGGTCATGAAAATGCCTTTCCCAGTGGGATTAAGTCCATAATTAAAGCTTTGTGTGACTCTCAGTTGGATACATGGAGGAACGAGGACCAAGTTGATGCAGTTCATTTCATAGATAGAATTTTATCGTGGTTTGTCACTAGTCCAACACCAAAATGAAGTAATAACTTTTTTATAATATAAAAGTGTATTTATATAACTAGAAGACTCACCATTGAAGTCTGGTCGCCGAGCTTCTCCAGGCAGGACGCCCTGTGGAGCTGAAAAAAATTAAACATAACACTGAATAAGAAAAAAATACTTAAAGGCGTGACTGTATCCTTGTGAAATCATTACCCTGAATAACTATTTTTATAAAAAGAGAACAAACACTGCATAAACACACTAAAAATGTGCAATATCATTTATCATCACAATGGTTTTGTTTATTTTTTTCCTGCGACTTTGACATCAATACAGAAGAATACTTTTTTTTTTTTTTTATTTTATTTTGGATCAAAATTGTATTTTCTTCACACAAAACAATTATTTTCAGTGCGGGGAAAAAGGTCTCTCTTTATTTGTTTGTCACAAAATCCATGTGCATGTTATATATTATATTATATTATAGTATATTAGTATTACTGTCCAAATGGAAGGCGAGCTCAGTTGCATTTGTCAGTCTTTTTGACATACGGTGGATAGTAGCACATCCCTATTATTATAAAAAAAAGAGACATGAGGCACGAGTCAAGTATAAGCCAAAAAAACGGGTACGAAAATAAAGGAGCAGTGCTTGTACTAGTACATGTACATATACATATTAAAAAACACCTAAAGGGTTGGTTTAGTCAACAGCGCAAACAAGCCGGGCCTTACTCGTGACACCGGGCGGTTAACGGGAAATGTTTTCCTGGCGACAGCTGGAGTTTCCATCGCCTCTACCTCACTCTATAGCACCCCCGTCACGTACCTGGAGCAACGTCTGGACGACGTCTTCCGTTTTGCCCCACACCTCCAGATGAAATCGAAACTGCTTTTCTCCCTGCGGAAGAGACAAGAAGGTCTTCACTTTTCAGAGTTTGCGAGAATATCACACATACCGATTAGGGATAACGATTAGGCCTAATCTTAAAACTAAATCCCAATTTTAATCTGGACTCAATGAAATGGCCTTTCTCAGTCATGGCTTAAAAATAGTCTCAGACTTGCCCTAGTCTTTTGTTAAAAAGGTCTGATATCCAGAAGGAAGATTAGCGCTAATCTGGATCAAAAGTGAAGGTTTAAATTAAAGCTGGCCAGATGCAGGCTTATCTTTGGGTGAATGGACGTGGCTCTCCAGGTGGACCAGCTTGATCTGGACTAAGACCAGCACCTAAACCAGACAGAAGGAGCTGACTGGTCCTTCATTACCTAGTCTAGGACTTCCTAGTCCAGGGGGCAGTTTCAACGACAGGGTTTAATCTAAATCAGGTCTAAACTAATCCTACTTAAATTCATCTGGAATTAAAAAAAAAAAAAAAGCCTTTCTGAAACTTTGCTTCATTCAAGATTGATGAGTTCTAGACTAGAAAGTGCTTAGTCTGAGACTATTATAAAGCATGACTAAAAAACACAATTTAAACCAAGATTAAAAGCGTCATTTTGTTTAAGATTCGGCCTAATCTGTGTCCATGAAAACGCCGCCCGGAACTAATTAATCTTAAATTAAGCAACGTCTCAGGAAGGCATTTTAAAATTCTGGATTAATATTATTCATAAAATTATAAATTTTTAATAATTTTACATTTTCTAAACACAACAATAGTTTGGAAAATCCTGACTTACCCTTTCGATCCTGTAGGGGGCTATGACGTTGCCTTCTTTGATGTAAAAGACCTGGAATTACGTTTTAATATGTAAAAGTGAACAATGAAAGGTATTCGGTTGCAAATCAAACAAGATTACAAAATACAAATTAATTGATTCGAAAGAGAAACACTGATTAATCATTTAAACCTGCATTATGCAACTTTGTAAGAATTAAGAAATTTAAAAGTAACATTGTGCAGGTTTAAAGTCAAATGAATGTGAAAATATGACTGAGAACGCACCTGTCCACAGAAAATGGAGATGGTGGGTGGCTTGGTCCTGGAAAAAAGAAAATAATCATCAGGTGAATTATAAAATCCAATGATATCAAAGGCTTCATAACACGGAATGACCAATGTAGACCATGGATCTATGACGAACTGGCCGTGTCTAAATTTATGTGTCAAGTCTAAATTACAGTCGATGGCTTAACCGGGAAGGAAAGATTCCCAGCGCAGATTTTCCGATTGGCGTCACTGGAGTTGGTTGAGGGTCACGGTTTTGTAAGTTAAACTTGAGACTTCCCACCCAGTTCCCAGTCAGCCCACCAGTCGCTAGAATAAACGTGAGTGGATAAACCCGATGGCGCTCACTCATTGAAAGGGTTGTCCTTTTTGGCCACCACTTCGATCTTCTTAAAATCTCTGAACGGAATCTGCAGGTGAGAGAGGGAAGGCGGCACAAGGACGATAAGTGTTATAATTATTATATAACATTTCTGTACAGCTTAAAAAATGAAAAGTGTTTCAAACAGACCTTTATTATGGGCTCGGCGATGTCTTCTGGATCGAAAATGATGGATTTGGAGCACACCTTAAATGACCCTCTGACGTTTCTAATGAAAAAAATACAAATAAAATGTTTCATACAAAGTGGTTTTGTAGTTATTTCCCCCATGCCCATTTTGGGGTGCCCATTATCTACCTGTCCTTGGTGGTGATCTGCAGCGCCGTGTGCTGTTCGAAATAGTATTCCTCCAGGTCCAGCAGCAAGAGCGAAAATCTATAAGGGGGAATTGGAATGAATAGCGATATCATATAAAAAGAAAATGGAATAAATAAAGAGAACAAATCAGTGTTATATTTAAGCAATATAACATAACCAAGAAAAAAAGAAAAGAACTTCAGTGAAAATCTATAAGGGGGAAATAGAATAAATAGCGACATAATATAACAACGATTTTTAGGTTCAATTTGTTGTTTATAATAAGGTTTACTGTATATTGCCATATTTTTATTGTCTACAGTTAAATGTTTCATTTATTGTATATGTTCACATCTTTCCATATATTGCCATTTTCTTTGTTATATTTTTTATTCTATTGCTTTATAACTATTGCCCATTATTTTTTTTATGTGAGCTGATGTGACACTGCAATTTCCCTCCGGGGGTGAATAAAACATCAACTCTCCCCCCATCCCTTTTGTCAACAATGGCTCAGTCCCGTAGAGCCGTCACTTTAGTAAGAGAAAATAATCTGCTATGATTCAAATGTTATATTTTCGTGGCAAATTGCCTCAATGCAATCATAAAAACGTTCCGTAAAATTCCACGCTAAATTTGGGCACCTCACAAAAAGAAAACGTTATGACACATGTTCGTGTATGTGTCATGTTCTTTATGTTGAAGGTTCCTTAAGGATGGGCAGTAGCACATTATGAAGTATTCCAGACTCAATGGACATGACAAGTACTTCTAAGCCACCACGTGGAAAGATCCGACTGTCGGATGCGGATAGGCATTTGGGGTGGATCAGGCTTTTAGATCAGGGTATGTGTACTTTTAAGCGCTGAAGCCTTAACTCCAGTACTGCTTCCATCGCTTGCCAACACTTTCCTTTAGGATTGCAACTCTTAATGTTGATCTGTAAGAACAACAACAACAACAGCAGCAGCAGCAGCAGCATTCATACTGCTTCCTTTGGGATTCTAATTACTAATCTTAAATTGACGTAAGATGTTTTATATATAAACATTGTCCAACTTCTAACTAGATATGTCAACAGACGTCCTCGCTAATTATAATAAGAGCTGATTAAACCGTTGTCATCCATTCTCTAATTTTGATAACAACCAGGCTAATTTAACCAAGGAGTTAACCGACAACAAGCCATCTTAGGAAGGTGCCATGTTGGAAAGTTTGTTTTATTTTTATTCGCCACTTTTTCTTTTACCGAGGCTGCTACCTTTCTTCATAATGGTTTATCTATTTTTTATCTTTATGAAAATATCCGACATAGAGACTCAAGCAAACTACCACGGACGTGCCCGGGCCACTGCGCACTACCATACACGGTCCAGCATCCCGCAAGCTCGCCGCCCGCTGCTCGGTCATTACGGCGCAAGCAGATCGTTCGAGTGACCCTTTGGACGCACTTCAACCCCGGCGGTCGGCGAACCGAGCCGGGGCGGGGAGGCGCCGCGTGTCGTCGGCGTACAAACCGTTCTTTGGGCCGTGCTGTCGTCTTTAAGAAGGCCATGGCGGCGCACCATCCTCTTGGGCACAGCCTCCGCTCAGACCGTGGCGCCTGTCAACACGGAAGCTGGCCCGGAAACACGTGACCCGACCGGCCGGACGGTCCGCTTCTTTCCCCCTTTATCGCTCAGAAATATGCGCAGAGTTTGAGAGTTTGCGTTTGACAACGAACGCAACGTTTTGATGGATAGATTCCGGCATAACCAAAGTAGTAAAATACCAATTTATGAATGAAATAAATAAATACAATTAAAAAAAAAAAAAAAAAAAAAAAAGGGGACGTTAATAAATAAATGGAATTATTTACATTTCACAATTATTTACATTTCACTGCATATATGTATGGAAGTATGTATATGTATGTGACAAATAAAAATCTTGAATCTTGAATCTTGAATCTTGGAATTAATAATAATTTAAAAAAAAAACACTAAAAGAAGAAATATCAAATTCACAAGAAATGCACGACAGACAACGATATCGCTTTTTTCGTTCATTGATAAAAAGCAATGTCAAGTAGAGCCTTTGACACAAACGTTCAGGTTATAATCTGAATAGATATGGGCAAGTGATGCATATATGTAGCATACTGCACCGCATACTGTGTGACCGTTGAGGGTTGTTCGCGATGCCGTGTTGCTGCGCCGTACTGTTGTATACTGTGCTGTATTATCCCAAAAAACTACCTCACTCTATTCACATTCACATGCCACTTTAATTCACATGCCACTTTAATGCACATATCTGTATATACATTATTCTATATATTTTTATTTTATTCTACAAGTATTCGACTTACTGTATTACTGTTTTAGGAGTCAGGTAGTCGGTCTATTAGAATTTTTTTTTATTTATTGTGCGCTATCACCGGGAGCGTTGCATTACATTTCACTGCATACATGTATGAAAGTATGTATATGTATGTGACAAATAAAAATCCTGAATCTTGAATCATCTCTTGAATATATCAAAGCATAAAAACAGCAATACAACTTTAAATATATATATATTTATATTTTTTTAAAAAAAGTATAAAAAGTAAGATCGTAAAGTGAATACATAAATGCATGAGTAATATATGTTTTGGAAAGGAAATGAACACGTCGGGAGGAACGCCAGGATCTTCAAAACTATTTGACTGCCTCGGCGACCGCTTGCAACTCGCCTGACGTGTCACCGGCGCAAGTGACGAAAGTTTGACTCTTCTCCCAGATTTGGCCCTCGACGAATCGCTCGGCAAAAAAGGAGCCGTTCCGACTCTCCGACTCGCCTTTCCTTTGGCCCCGGAACGTGGCGAGAGGGGCGCCACGTCTGAATCGCAAACGGCGAGTTTGCTCCCGCCGAGGGTTACTCACTCCGGTGGATGGGAAAGCGTGAATCGGTGGAATTCAACGCCTTTCACCGTGCGACCGCCCGACGTCTTCGGTGGTCATTTCCCTCCCTTTTAATTGACTCCGGACGCCCGGGTCACTGAAGCGCATTCGTTCGCGGGGCACGAATCAATCGCCCGAGTCTCGTCCTCGCCGGTCGGCGCGGAACGCGAAGCCCCGCGGGCGGGCGGCGGCGAACTTTCCCCGCCTGCCCCCAAAATGTCCCCGCGCGGGCTATGATCAAGATGTAGGTGCGCGGTAGTTTGTCCCGGCGATGTCCCCATGCAGTGGGGAAGACCCGCAGCTGCTCTTGCCTTCAGTGTGCTCTTCGTGGGATCGTGTTTCACCAACAAGGTGAGTGGCTCGGTGGGTTCTAACGGGATGAAGTTTGCGTCGAAACCCCAAGCGCTCGCGGCTTGAATCTCGATCGTCTCTCGACGCTGCTTCACGGGCAGCGTCGAGAAATGCGAGTCTTCGAATACAACCTGTCACTTGTCAAACACCAGCAATGTTTACTTTGAAACCTCATATACCCGGAAGCTTATGGGATGGGCTTTTTTCTCTCCGTTTATCGCAAAAATAAGTTTTTTCCAAGGAAGTTCCCACTCATTTTTATTATTATTATTATTATTATTATTAGTAGTAGTAGTAGTAGTAGTAGTAGTAGTAGTAGTTGTATTATTATTATTATGATTATTATTTGTTATTATTACTATTCATAATATATATATATATATATATATATATATTTTTTTTTCTTTTTCTTATTTTAACCGTTTTGTAACAGGGTCACAATATCACAGGAATATCTTGTTATTTGCACATGTTAATCACCTTCATAGTCTTTATTTATTAGTAGATTTCCAGATCGTTTGTAAGTTTTTTTTTTTTTTTTTTTTTTTTGAGATACTTACGTGCATGTAAAAAATAGTTTTACCATATGCAATATAAAATCAACCAAATGCATTTGCTTCGTTTGGCGTAACTTTAGGTAGAAATATATGTGCGCCATGTTCTCTGTGCCAACCACTGATCCTGAAATCTTTTGTTCTTGCAGTTTGTCTTGTCAGTACTAAAATTCACCTTTCCAACCTTATTTCAAGGGTAAGTGCATTGGATATTAGGGAACTAGATCCCGTGTGTGTGTGCTGTGTGGGCTGTGTGTGCTGTGTGTGCATGCGTATATATATATGTGTGTGTGTGTGTGTGTGTGTACGTACGTATGTATATACTGTGTATATATATATGAGTGCAAATCTCTTATTCAGATGGCAGACATTTGTTGGAGCTCTACTGCTCCTGCTCTGTGGGAAGCTGGGATGGGTGGAAATGAGCCGCATCACCAGGTACACCCATGTAAAGGAATTAAGTCACTGGGAAATTAACAATTATTTTGGATTTTAGATAAAGTTCTGACTTTATTTTGGCACTTTGTTCCAGATCGGCAGCTCTTTCCTGGCTCCCGGGGTCACTCATGTTTTTAGGAAACATCTACGCTGGCTCCAGGGCCTTGTCCCACATGGTGTGTTCTCTCCAGCCGGCTTTACATTGAATCCGACAAACGACGGCAACAATTCGAAATCGATCCGTTCCTATGGAGAGTCGGATACTGAGATTTCCACATCTGCGTGGCCACTCCCTGGCCTGCTGGGCCCCTGCGTTGATCTGGTCGCGCTTTGCCTATCTCTCCCAGTGCCAAAACTCATAATAAGTACATACACCACACGATAGGCCGAGGGTTTGCGGGACGGGTGGGGTGCGAGCTATGTGGGTGGGGATGTGGCGGGAGGCTGCCATCTTGCCTGTCACGCTCCTGCCCACGACGTGCTTCTCATCCGTCCCGAAATTTTAATTCCACTCGTATTAGCTTAGAACACATACACTGGCACACAAATCTTACACCGAACAACACTCCACCAGACCAGGGTCTGCGAGGCAGGAGGGGTGCGAGTGATTTGGGTTCGACCTGCTTGGAGGACTCGCACCCCCACACCCCGCAATTTTAACGGCAATTGCCAACAGCACACATTGAGCACTAGGGTTTTCCGGGGTGGCTGGTGGGTTGGTGTGGGGGCATAGTTTGCCGGGGGGTGGCCGGCCGGGCCCCAGTGCCGGCTGGGCTCGAGTCCTGGGGGCTTGCGCCTGATGGTCTCCGGCATGCTGCATGCTGCGACCTGGCGGGGCTGCGAGAGTGCCGCCGGGTGCCTTCCGGGGGCCCCTGAGGGGTCGCTTGTGGTTGTGGGTGTGGATTGGGGTGGGATTTATATATGAATATTAACGTTTGATGCTGTCATATTCGCCTCAATAAATCTTCTATTTCGGGAATACATTTAAAATACACACATATTTGGGGGCAGGATCTCACTGTCGGATACGTTTTCGGATTCGGTGTAAAGCCTACTTAGGTGATACAGTGTTTACAGTACAGCAGCTCAGCGACAGCATGTAACATGTCTATTGGCTTGTCGTGATATCTTGTGAGGATCTAAATGTCCCGGTTTCCTCTGTTCTCTGTTCCAGGACGTTCCTTTGTTCTTCACCGTTCAAAATTCCTCCCATGCCGTCAGTTGCCTGATCCAGAGGGTCGTCCACAGGGAGGTAGTGGCTGCTTTATATGAATAGATATCACTCTTTAAAGTATGCCCTCGTCCTTTGTGAGCCCTCATTTTTGTTCATGGGGTATCAAGTAGTGAGTTGAAAAGCAAAAGTCAAAGAATCTATAGGCCCGTGTATTGGCAAGACGAACAACACAGAGGTCACAATTAAGTGCAACACAATGAATTGGGATCCTATTATTATTATTATTATTATTAATAATAATAATAATAATAATAATAATAATAATAATACATTGTTATTTCTATTGTCATACATTAAGATTTCTTCGGAAACAAAAGATAATTTTTACACCTCTACAGATCAACCCCCCTATAGGATCTTGAATAGACTTATATATAAACTCAACAATATATATCAAACTTTAAGACTCTTTTTTGAACATTCTTTAACAAGATGCTTTGTTTTCCTGTTGTCAACAGCAGAAGATGTCATGGACAAAGCTTTTTAGGTTTGTACTTTTTTTTTCTTTTTTTTTTTTCTTTTTGATTTTAAAAACTATCTGGGAGAATTTTTAGAATTCTGCAGATCTATAGACGTTGCTCTTCCACCAAGTACGACAGTTCTACGTTAAACGAGGTCAACTGACATAGATGAAATGATCAGACGTGGATTAAAACCAAGGTGTGTGGAAAAGAACTAGCAGGTATGCAATGATGGGTGTACAACGGTGAATGAACTTGAATGAACTAGGTATTTATTGTGTTTTCAGAGAATTCAGGCTGGAAAACAATGATTGTTCCTTTTACAGTTGGGGTTCATAGAAGTTGTTTATTATTTTTCATTTGTAATGTGGCTTTCCTTTTTTTCTTCTCCCCATAGTTTGCTGATCATGCTGATGTCTGCCCTCAACCTCCCCCTCTATGACCCCGGGGTAAAAGACTTACCTACGCATTCACGTGCCTTCAGTTGTTGTATTTGATGATATACGGACACACTGTAATACAGTATATGGTAGTTAAATGTATTGTTTTATTATAATTCTTAACTGATCAACAATGGTTTCCACTTAATGTCTCAATATTTTGCAGTTTGACCAGACCACCTACATGTGGGCTGTTGGTCATCTATCTTGTGTGGGTAAGTCTGAATCTAATATATCATTAAAGGGGAGCTAGCATGCTCTTCCTTATTTTCTGTGTTTATATATAATGTTACAATGTTGGATGTTCGTATTAGGTGTGTCCAAAGTGTCAAATAATGAGGTAAACTGATGACACAGTAATCACTGTGAGAAAAACGTTCAGGCTCCCGATATGGTCATGTGCTCCATCTGATCCACTGTGTGTTTCCCGGAAAGAAAAATAAAAAAATAAAAAGTTTGTTTTATTGTGGATGTATTTTTATTTCATTTTTTAAAATTCATTTTCTGACGTTTAAATGAAACAAAAAAAATCCCTGTTGCGGTGTCCCGGTGCATCGCAGCGTGGTTTAGAGGCATGTCACAATGGCCCAAATGCATAAACCTGCGTGGTATTTTTAGCAAAAACCTTCAAAAACATGTTTTGGGGACCTCCAAGACCTAAATTAACAGGTGTAAGAAGGAGCATAATAGGTCCCCTTCAATAATTATAATAAATATTTTGATTTAATTTTTTAATTAAAACAATAGGATAAAAGGGTTTATTCCCCACATAAGTTGCATCCCTCGTATCTTACGAAATATAATAATAATAATTATAATAATAATAATAATACAATGATTTACTTTTATTTATTTTTAAATAATTTGTTTCTTTAAATTTAATTTATGACGGAAACAAATAAAAAATGTCAATTATTCTCTCAGGTGCCTATAGAGTGTTTCGAATCCACTTCAAGTCCAACCATCTGAGGTAAGACATGGTAAAAAAATAAATAAAAAAAATAATAATAAATAAATAAATAAATATTTAATTGATAAATAATGTAAGGTGGTATTTGTTTTATGAACGAAGACCATCAATTTAATTGGAAACTTTCCAAAAGCCAGTGTTGCAAAATGGGTTGTGTGTGTTGATAATGCATTGTTTGAAATATTATGATACATAAATAAAAATGACCTGCTTTCATTACAGTGACATTGAACAGCAGTGTATTAACTACATGTTCAGGTAAGAATATAATGTGTATTTTTCCCCACGGAATGGATATTAATATTATACTTTACGAACACTTGACTGTAAACAAAGCATTACGTTCTCTTTTAACCCTGTAGTGTCCTGCTGCTGGCCATGGCTGCTCACCCCACTGGTAAGGAATGTATTGTTATTTATCATGTTGACATTGTCGCAAATAACTTTATAAGAGCTGTGTACTGCTGTTATTACAAATAAAATATGGTCTGTCGAACCAAATGTAACTTCAATTGTGGTTTTAGGTGACCTTCTCGGTGCCTTGGAGTTCCCCTTCCTTCACTCCTACACCTTTCATTGGGGCTGCTGTGCCAGGTGAATTTTTTTCGGCCTTGAAATGGAACCCCCCAAACCCTATTTCTGTTTACACAACACTACAGTGGTTGTGATATTAAAGCCCTAAAAGGCTACGCACACATCATAGCCTTGCCAAAGCCGAACAAACCCGCCAAAGACCCGAAGTCCTACAGGCCCATATCCCTGCTCTGTGTCCCGTACAAGATTCTGGAGAGGCTGATCCACAGCCGCATTGAGCCAGTGGTGGACCCTCAACTCCCACCGGAACAAGCCGGCTTCCGCAGAGGCAGGTCAACGGTGGACCAGGTAACGCTACTCACCCAGGACATCGAGGACAGCTTCCAAGATAATGAGAAAGCTGGAGTAGTATTCCTGGACCTGACAGCCGCTTATGACACCGTGTGGCACCGTGGACTACACCTGAAACTGTTGAGAACAATCCCGGACCGGCACATGGTGAGATTTATTATGGAGATGCTATCTAACCATAGCTTCATCCTACAAACCAGCGATGGCCAGACCAGCAGGCTCAGAAGGCTGAAGAACGGTGTCCCGCAAGGCTCTGTCCTCTCACCAATGTTATTTAACATCTATATTCACGACCTGCCAGACACAACATCCAAGAAGTACGGCTATGCGGACGACCTGGCCATCATGCTTCGATGCCCAACATGGAACACTATGGAAGAAGGCCTCAACCGAGACATGGGCATCCTGGCAGACTACCTCCAGAAGTGGCACCTTCAGCTCAGCATGGGCAAAACAGTGTCTGCAGCTTACCACCTCTACAACCGGGAGGCAAGAAGGGAACTGGACGTGCATGTTGGCAACATCCGCCTGGAGTTCCAGCAAGCCCCCAAGTACCTCGGCGTATGCTTGGACCGGACGCTGTCCTACAAGCAGCACCTGGATGAAGTGAAGGCCAAGACAACCGCAAGGGTCTCGCTCATCCGCCGCCTTGCAGGCTCGACTTGGGGAGCTTCCCCCCAGACCCTACGCATATCCACGCAAGCCCTGGTCCTACCCGTAGCGGAATACTGTGCCCCTGCCTGGAGCAGAAGTCCACATGCGAACAAGGTGGATACTGTCATCAACAGCGCCCTCCGGATAGTAACTGGTTGTCTGAAACCCACCCCTGTGTCCTACCTGCCAGTCCTAGCTGGTATCGCCCCACCCAGTCTCCGACGGGAAGCAGCTACCCTCGCCCTGGCAAGGAAACCCCAGAAGAACGACTGGCACATCCTACACAAAGCCACAACAACACCGGCACCACCATGCAGGCTCAAGTCTCGCCATCCCTACAACAAGGCAGCACAAGAGATGCTACAGTCGATCCCTGACGACTTGTCCAAGGACGCCTGGCTGGCAGCATCCTGGAGACAATCGTGGGAGTCAGCTGCGCCCTCCCGCATCCAACGATACATCCGGGACCCAGGAGGAGGTGTAAAAGGAGAAGACATGCCACGCCACCTATGGACCTCGCTGAACCGCCTGCGTACTGGCGTCGGGCGCTTCAAGTCCTCTCTAAAGAAGTGGGGCCTATCCGACAGTGCGTCATGCGAGTGTGGCGAACCTGAACAGACGGCCGAGCACATAATCACCAGCTGCCCCCTATACAGCCCACCCTCAGAAGCTGGCCTTTTTGACCTAGGACTGGAGACGAGGGCGTGGCTATATGACACTGAGTTGGCCATCTGATGATATACGAAAGAAGAAGAAGAAGCTACGCACACCGTGTAGCTGCTAAAGCCGTGACGCCTCACGACTCTATAAAGCTGAAGAATAGTTTGCCGAATGAATGGATTGGATGTGATGGGTAAATACGCAGAAGGGCCTATCAAAAGCAATACCAATAATAATGATGATAATATTAATTCTGAAAAATAAAATGGACCTGATGTTTCCGGTCGAGTCTTGCATCACTTTCTAAACAGTTAAATGTTCTTGTTTACAGTGCTCTGCTGGGCTTCCTCCTGCTACTGGCCACAGTCCAACTAAATAGCAGTTTATCCACCGAGCACTGCAGGGTCTGGGTCCTCCTGTCCAAGGTACATTGCATTATATAGTTTATTATTATTATAGTATAAAAAAGTGGTAATCTTTAAGATTATTTTGTTTAAAATAAATAAATAAGCCCTTTATTGATATTTAACCTAATATTTATTGAGATAGCACTTCATAAGAAGCAGCCATTCAGTGTATCAGAGTTATGTATGTGCTTCTCTATATGCTGTTAACATTGCTGGTGGCGGGGTCCGCCACGCGCAAAAAGACGGATAGCTAATGAAACTGTCCATATCGATGAACATTCGCAAAAAGGAACAGCACCCTTGACTGAAAAAAAATATCCTCGTCACCTCAAGTGACCATGAAAAAAGCCGTAATGGAACAAGTCGATCGGAAGGCGGCAAAACCTTTGAGAAAAGGAATGTTGACAGAAAGTGTTTGAATGGAATCCTGGGGCCGACACAGATAAAATGGTCCAAACTTAACACGTGAAATAGGAAAAATAGCCATAAATTGAGATATTGGAAGACATATCTTAAAACTCATGGTATTCCCTCCGCAGGCTGTCGCCGTGTCCCTTTCCCCGCTCGTCTTCCACGTGGGCGTTAACGCTCCGTCGCTGCTCTGGTGAGTTTGACTGTTAAGCCCTCTAGGCCTCGGGGAGAAATATCGTAAAAAAAATAATAATAAATAAATAAATAAAATTTTTATTTGCTGAATATTTTGAAAAGTTATCACCCCGGACGCGTGCGACAGTGTGTTTTTCAGCCACGTTGGCGAGGTCCTGCTGGTGTTTTCGGAGCGAGAAGCCAAAGTGTGAGGAAAGAGACGACGGCGGCCCCACTCCGTTCCACCTTTTGTAAAAGGTTTAAATGGTTGTTTTGTTTTTTCCACTAATTTACTATACATGTCTGCTCCTCATATACCATCAGGGTGATGATAACCTGCGACTGTTTTACTATGATGACTCCTTGGATAATGTGCTTCAACCTGCCTTAGAACAACTGGGACTGGGACGTATAAGGACTTTGTGATTATAAGAATTCAGTGTTGTCCGACTTAATTTCTGCTTAGAAATGAGCTATTAAAGAAGTCATGTGAGATTCCAAATTTGTGATATATATGGACTCGGCCTACAGTGGGTCTGAGTATGTGAGTATTTTTGTTTATTGATCAATGCGATGATTTTATAAATGTGGTGGAAACCTTGATGCGGGTGTCTTCTTTTAACTTTAAGCTTTGAGAGAAAGGTTCACCAGAGAGCCAAAAGTATGTGGAACCTCCTTCTAATTTAGGGGTTAAATGCATAAAATGAAGCACAGACACGCAATCTACGAAGAGAAACGTTTGCAGTGGAACGGGTCGGACTACGGAGCTCAGACTTTTGACCTGGCCCGGTCATAGGATGCCACTTCGCCCGTGTCCTGCCAGACCTGCCCCGGTCAGCCGTGAGTTCTGTTATCGCGAAGGGGGAAAAAAACGTCTTGGAGCGTCGACAGCTCGACCACGAAGCGGTACGCCGCGCCGGCTCATAGGGCGGCGCCGCCGCCGAGCGCTGATGCAACACTCGCTACAGAGTTCCAAACTGGCTCTGGAAGCAACGACAGCGACAGGACCGCTCGTCGTGGGCTTCATGAACTGGGTTTCTATGGCTGAGCTGCTGAACGAGCCTGAGATCACCGTGCACAATGTCAAGCGTCGGCTGGAGCGGTGTAAAGCGAGCACCATTTGGGGGCAGTGAGATTTCGTTGGGCATTATGCTCAGAATTATAATTTGGGGAGAACACACAAATTGTATATTTCATCTATTAAACACCACAACCGGAGATGGCACAGATCCATTCTTGACCGACAAAGATTCAACCATTTAAAAAATAACTTTATTTCAGTCTTGAGTTTATTAAAACTTGTATTGTTTTTATTTTTTTACATGAAAAGAGCTTTGAGGATGTACAGAAAATAACTCCAATAATAACTAGTTAACCACTCGTTATTCTTTTTCTTAAAGTTTCCCTATTTTACGGCAGTTTATTTGCTCTTCTTGAATTTGCTGGGTGTGGCTCCAGTCTTCTGCTTCTTCTTTGCTGATCCTTTTTTTTCGGGTTCCTAGAGCAGATGGAAGTTGTCAGACTGCAGAATACTAAGACGCCTTAAATACCACGGAATCATTTTCCCCTGGAACCCTTGGACGATTGGCCCCCTTCTCAGGAATAAAAGTGAGAACAAAAACAAAAATGTTTTGTGAACGAGGGCCCCAGTACTCTGGATCAGGGGGTTTCATTTCATTTGTCGCCACCGGATGGCCCTAGAGACCCACGGGCAGCAGAATCAGTTTATTCCGCCAAAAAAAGTCCGGAAAAAAGAGAATAAAAATGTTATAAAGAAGGTAAAATAAATAAATTATCAAATATATACAAATAGCCAAAAAAAAAAATACAAAACAAATAGTTCTATAAAGATATACAAAATACACTAAATGTGACACCATGCAGAGGATAAATTATTTATAAATATAAATTACTTCAATGTACTATATTATTATCTAACATAGATCATAGGATAGTCTGCCCTGTGGCTTTTCAAGATATTTACCCCAAAAATGATCTGAGTACTGAAATGATGAATCTCCTGCTTGTAAATACCTTGCGTTTGGAGGACAGCGACCCGGTGACTGTGAAGAAGGAGTCCAGCCGTCCCTGAGTGCTGCTCTGCCTGCTTTTCATGATCTTCTTGCAGCCATTTCGGATCCTGTCCTCACTACGCAAAACACGTCAAGATTTAAATACTTATATTGACCATTTTTTTCTGGTTTCTTGAAATTTTTAGGTCCAATTTTGTTTATCATTAGGTTTTAGTGTATATTGTCATATTTTATTGTATACAGCACCTCATTTTCCCCATATATTGCCATTTTGCCACATTCCATTTCTTTATTATTATCGCCTATTTTTTGATGACACTGCAATTCAGGGATCCTAATGTTATGCATGTTTAACTAAGTACCTGAACTGCTTCTCGCTGCACATGAACTGAATGAGGGCCTCCTCGTCAGGCTCGCTCCACTTGAGCTCCAGCGTGGAGCAGTCCACCACCTCGGGCGCCAGGAACAGCTTCCGGGCCTCCTTGAACAACCAGTCCTCGGGTGCTGGGTGTTTCTGGAAAAAAATAAAAATAAAATAAGATAATCAAACAATTTCACTCAATGAATTGTTCTATTGCTTAAAAATGTTCAGGTTTATTTTCCATTATCCTGCCATATTTAATAGTGTATGTTTATTGTGTACTGCATATTTTTTCCAGCCCCAAATTCAAAACCCCAACCGGAGCCAAAACAAGTTATTAAAAAAAAAGAAAAATCCCCCGGGGCAGAGCGGAGATGATTAGAACCAGGCTTTATTGGCGAAGTACGCTCACACATGCAAGGAATTGGACTCTGATTTTCAATGACTCTTCGTACTCACATAACAACAGTTAAGGGGGGAAAAAAGTAGTAAAAAGTAGTAAAGTGAAGTAAAAAAATATATATTTAATAAACATACAAACAAAATAAAATATAAACCAGGAATTTTATATATATATATATATATATATATATTTTATTATTATTAATATTACTACTACTTTCTCTATACTGGAGACCGCACTGTTGAGCGCTGTGAACTAACATTAGGGTCGATGTTGTCCAGGATCTCCTCGATGGAGCCGTGCTGCTTGATGAGGTCAATGGCTCGCTTGGGGCCGATTCCCTTGATGGTGCCGCAGTAGTCGCAGCCCAGCAGAATGCACAGGTCTATGAACTGGGAAGGAGCAGGAACGAAGGTTTCAAAAATAAAATGCCATAAGTACAAAGTCTATATGCAGAAATCATACAAAGTCTGAGGGACCCAGCCGTAGGACACTGGTAGAATATGCAAAAATAAGGAATTTATTTACACAACAAATATAAACAACTTATGAAACTTGTTGAAATAGTGTGTAGTTAGCGCCTGTCCCTCAGTGCTTGCAGCGGTGGAGTTCCTGTCCCTTCCAACAAGATGGTGTCAGACAGCGAGGTAACAAAACATTCCATTGATAGGACACAAAAGTGTCCTATCAATAAAATATGTATGCTGTATTAAACAAAACCTATGTGTTCGTTAAAACAGGTTTTATCTTTCTAAAAATATCCCTGCTCACTGCAGTCTAATAGAGAAAAAAAATAAAATATTTTGTAACAGCTGGGTAAAGGCGGAAGACCTTACCTGTTCATTGGTCAGACCGATGTCTTGCAGAATGCGACTGAAGTGGAACTCCTGGATTGGAAGTTTCCTAAAACAGAGAGAGAATAAAAGAACAATAAGGACAATATAGCGCTAAATTTCTAATATCTAGTTACAGATTAACTAGGGTTGAGTGACATGGAAGAGTTTACGATCTCGATAACCCTAGAGACGTTGACGCAATGTTGATAGACATCCGGTATCTGCTCATTAATCGTAAAGGTACTTTTCCACATACTAGGAATTTGTCATGGTGAGGTTTGGTGCGTTTCTCTACAGACAATTATTATTAATTATTATTATTATTTTATTTTTTTATCTGAGATTACAAATAAAATCATAAAAAGTAAAACTAAAATAAACATGCAAATACAATTTAAAAAAAACAATGTGAAAAAGAGAATACATCTGGGGTTCACCACATTAAACTATATAACTATATGCAACAAAGCACAATACAGACCAAAAAACCCCTTTCAAATATTTGTGAGTTATGTCCTATTTCCTTATCTCTAATATGGAAATTAAATAGGCCACGATACAATTCCACCGAAAGAGGTTCATTCTGGCATTATGAAATTAAATTCAAGGACTTCCAATTACTTTAAGTGCTGTTTTTTAATTTTCAAGGACTTCACACAAAACAAAATATAATCAATTTTCATTGTGACCTTTATTCATTAAAATTGAATATAATCTCAATGTCATTGTCTATAATTTATATTATTATATATTTTATTAATATTATTGTCATCTACTATTATAAGTGTTTATTTCCAACCATGCTGGATTAAATATACATTTGCCTGGCATCATCAATTTCATAAAATTGATTCTGGAAAATGTTTTATTACATTATGATTGAAATAACAAAACTAGGGGGAATATCGCACGGTACCAATGATCGCAAGTTATTTTCCAAGGAATTTATAAAGTACTCCAGTACTTCAATTTCTGAGGACGAAATTCAAGAACCTCAAAGACCTGGTAAGAACCCTGGGAAAGAAAGCAATCGCTCCACCAACACCAAGGTCGACCATGATACTGTACTGTGATTTATTATTATTATTATTATTATTATTATTATACGTACTTTGCTTCGCTGGCGGTCAGGTGTCTGAGTAAGACGTTGGTCCCAAACGTCAGCCCGTCCATGTCCTCCGTGGCCGTGGCGAACACCTTCCCTGCTTTGACCAGGGCGGCACAGCTGGCCTCGGCCTCGCACGGCGCCTGTGGTTCCCAAGGGACATTGAGAGCTATTGGGAATCGTATTCATAGGAACCGTTTCCAGTGCAGGGGGTTATCGTTGAGTTACGGCGTCGCTTCGGACCGCCAGATCATCTCGGAGGGTAAACCGCCCGGATGGGGTCACGGCGGGCGCTCACCTCCACGTAGGGCACGCCCATCAGGGTCAGCAGCTTCTTGCACTCATCGTTGTGCTGCCTGGTGACTTTGACCAGACGCTTGGTGAATTTGTCGACGTTCTCCTGCTCCCCTGGTGGCGCACATGATCGGTATATGTTCACGTTAAATGTTCAGGTTTGAACTCCCACTTATCCAACCATTTTTTTGTGTAACAGCAGGGTTGGGCTGGCATAAAAAAATTTAACCCAGTTCGATACGACCGGACTACCGAATATTACCACTAGGTGTCGCGCTTTTGCTGTGACTTTCTCATGCAGTGTTTGTACGTTGCCTCAACTATGTTTTTCTGCTCACCCCTTTCTTCGGCTTCAAATCGATCCAAATCTATGTAACAGTTTATTTTTCGGGTTTATACTGCTTGAAATGTTCTCATATAATTCCCATGATCCTGACATATTTTTGTTGTGTATTTCGCCTTTTTACCCAGGCATTTAGAGTTTCATTTTTCTATTATATTGTTTGTAAGTATGACTGCCTATTGTTCTTTGATGTGATCTGTAATTGGACATTTCCATTTTGGGGATGAATAAAGCATCCATCTATTTAAAGTTGAGAAACGTACAACTTTTCAATGGATAATTATGTCACAGATGAAATGTATTTAAATAAAATAAAAACTGATTATACAATCTTGGTCCACATCATTTGCCAAACAAAGAAATACAAACATGTTCTACCGCAACCGAATGACCATGTTAAAATTGTTTTATTATAAAAGATTAAGATTTTTGGTATTAGGCATATAATAATAACATTATTATTTAAAGCATACCACTTTAATTTTTTAATAAAGTTTATTTTTCATTATCCTTACATATTTTTTATAATGTACAGTTCACTCTGGTTTATTGTACATTTTACTTTCCCCCCCAAATATTTCCACTTTTTCATTTTTATATTTGTATTCTATTGTTTTTATATATTACTGCCTATTGATTTTTGATGTGAGCAGAAAACTAAGAAGGACTGATATGGATGTACCTGCTTCCTGAGCCTGAGCCAGCAACTTCTCAGCTTCAGCTCTCCTCTCCCCTCTCTTCTCCAGCTGGAAACGGAGCAGTAAAGGGATGAAGATAGAGCAGTAAACTGAGGGGTTAGGATCACCGGGGTTATGAAACATTTAAAATTCGAGCGCTGCATCACTGCTTTTCAGCTTTAAACAAATTCAGGTTTGAAAAAAAAAAAAAATAATAATAATAATAATAATAATAAAAATCAGAAAGAAAAGAAAACAGAACTTCAAACCACTCACCTCCCCGGACTTGAGCTGCGGTGGCTTCCCATCAAACACGTACGTGGGTTTGATGCCGTGCTCCAGCATGCGGATCGTCCGGTAGAACATCCCCATCAAGTGGCTGGGGGGGGGGGGTAAGGTCTTAGTCTAAAACTCTCAGACTTGCCCTGGTCTTGGTTAAAAAAATATATATATCTGATTTCCAGAAGGAAGATCGGCGCTAATCTAGGTCTAAGTGAAGCTTAAATAAAATCTTTGGATGAATGGGGGGTGGGCCTCCAGGTGGACCAGGTCGATCTGAACTGAAGACCAGCACCGAGACCGGACAGAAGGAGCTGCCTCCTCCCTTACCTCAGTCTAGGACTTCCGAGTCCGGAACTACTTTATCCTAAATGAAGTGACATCTCAGAAAGACATTTTTAAATCCTGGATTAATCTAAATTTGTTTTGTTTTTTTGGCCTGATTTTTGATCAAACCCCCTCTGGGAAGCCGCCCCTGAGTGTGTCACCCCTGGTCTGGTGTTGAAACCTACCAGAGCTGTTGACATATATGTCGTGTCTTCTATGGCTAGTGAGAGGAGTATCATCCAATTCAAACATTACGAAAACACGGTTTATAATGGAGAGAATATCAGTAAGTGGCACAGTGTCTATAATATATTTTAATACATCCAAACTGATTGTAAGTTACACGTTTAGGCATCTACGTGGTGGTAGATTAGTAACTATATATACACATTGTGGGGGGTGGGGGGTGGATGGAAAGTGCAGGGCAATCAAACCTCGTGGTTTCTCCATCCTCGTTTTGCAGGACGTTGCCGTCCTGCCGGACTGCAATCAGAAACTGGTAGATACACATGGACGCATCGATAGCGATCTTCCTTCCTGCAAGATGGGTGCACGGCAGAGATGCCATTGTTACTACACCGCAGGCCTGGCAATGCAGACGTGACCCGAAATATAATCCAAGGAGCGTTTTAAACGTGATAATTGATATATAGCGTATCAAGTGGGGTTTAAAATAGTACACAGCACACTATTATATTGTTGTAACCATGTTGCGTACCACTTTGGTGCTTATGTTCAGATGTTATTTTATTCACGCAAACTTGCTCGGTTTTCTATTTTTTTACAGAGTGTAGATTGTTGATACGGAGGCTAATTGACCATTTTGGGGGAAATTAAATACACTGATATATATTATATATAAGTAATATATTGCAACTATCGCTTCGCTGATACGGCAACTGTTATCGTCCGTCGCCTGCCGCGTGAATTGCTCGAACGCCGGGGCTGAAACGCCGCGTCGAACAGGGCCATTCAACACCATCGACGCCCAGCAGGGCGGCGTTCTGAATTACCGAAGTAGTTCTTAATGTCCTGCTCCTTTATGGCGCCGGGCGCCTGGTCGGCGATCAGCTTGGCGAGACCGTGAATCCCCATCGCAGCTGCAGCTACAGCGGGTCCCGCGAATGGAGCGGCCGCCGCGCGGAGGTCCTTCCCCGCGCGTCTGCTTCGCGGGAAAAAAAAAAAAAAAAGAGGCAAAAACGAGGCACTACCAATCGAATGGGCGAGCACGGATCCGTTGGCAGCCGCGCATCGGTTCTCCGACGTCGATTGGAATAGCCTTGGCCCGGAACGCGGAAGCGGTAGGGAAACAGCGGGTTCGGTCTGTTTTGTTGTTAACGTCCAGGGACAATAAAGTTTAATTTGTCAATATCGCCGGGTGCTGATTTTGTGTTTCTCGGTGTCGGGATCCGGTGCCATTAAGTCGCGGAATACAACACAACACCCGTGCGCTTCGACTTGATTGCGAACGATTATACGATAATAAACAGACAAGCTGTTCGGGAGTGCCGAGGGGCGTGGTCATACGTACTCCGCCCACTCCGGAAAACTCGGCCGTGACGTCATTATTTTTAATTTTCTGAGCTGACGTGGAGTCGGTCTTCATGTGTGGTTGTTATAATGGACGCGTGATCCGTAGACCGCCGCGAGCGTTCCCGTAATGTTTGTGCGCGTTTAAATTGATCACAGCGTCGGCGCGGATCGGAGCGGCGAGGTGAATCTCGGGGCCTGGAAACAGAAGACTCCGGTGTACAGGCAGGTTTCGTTCAGATGTGTTACATCAACACATTCACATATATTCTGTAGAAACAACCTGCAACGATCTAGTCATATTGGTACGATTTATCCGACCGAGGTCTTGGACAAAGTACAAATCTTTTTTTATTACAATTCAAACTGAGTTACTTAAACTATCCCAGTCTTGGTGGAGATCAATCATTGACATGATCAGAACCAGCAAGGCCTCAGAACTAAGTGTTGATGTTGGTCATTCATGATTGAGAAATCTACACACACACACACACACACACACACACACACACACGCACACACGCACACACGCACGCCAAATCAGATTTGAAAATAAAACAATCATCACACACACACACACACACACACACACACACACACACACAGGAAGCACAAGTTGTTATTCAAATGTGTCTCAGCTCTCTCACACTGCAGCAGAGCATTCTTTCGTGTCTATTCTCAACCCCGTGTCTGGTCCCGTGTAATGAAACCCACCCGGCTCCCTTGTGTTCCCACCAGGGTGCGTCGTGATTCGGGATGGGGCACCTGTACGGTGGCAGCCGCCTGACGATGCTGTGCCTGTGCTGCATCCTGTTGGCGTGCGTCGTGCCGGCCCGGGCGCTCAGCTTCAAGCAGGGGGATAACGTGACGCTGTACGTCAACAAAGTCGGGCCGTACCACAACCCCCAGGAGACGTACCACTTCTACACGCTGCCTGTTTGCAGGCCTGAGAAGGTCTGTTGTTGTCTTTCTGTGATAGGTTGTCATGGTTTGGTGTGATCCAAATCCACACATATTGTTTATATCATACCTATACCATGCAAATACAGACATATAGATAGATGGATAGATACTTTCGGGAAATTGCAATGTCCCAGCAACTCACATCAACACAATAGGCAAAAAAAAGAAAATGGCAATATATAGAAATTTAGGAAAATATACAATAGACCTAACAGTTAACCGTAACCTAACCCTAAAGATAACAGAAAAACAATTGAGAAAAAGATCAAAATAAAAGGTCATGTCCTATACAATATAATATACATACAAAAGGTCCTATACAATAACTCATGAAATAAACAGTGAAGCAGAAAGACGAACGTACAATAAACCTGAGAATAAATATAACCCATAACCAAAATGCTGTGATTTCACTGTATTCCCATGTGTCCCTCAGGTGCACCACAAGTCACTGAGCCTGGGGGAAGTGCTGGACGGCGACAGGATGGCAGAGTCGCTGTATTACATCCGCTTCCGGGAGAATGTGGAGAAGAAAATACTATGTCAGCTCACGCTCTCGGAGAAACAGGTATTGATATTTTTGTATCATATCTTGTCTGTGCTGTAGGACTTTTTGATGCCGCAAGCAGACATAACGGGGAATGCAAATGATTAAACCATATACCGAAAATATTGGAGATGAGTAGTTTCAGGGGGATATGTTTCGTTGTTCTCCCTCATAATGGTTTCGATATGCCAGCGATTGGTAATCTGATAGCTGGACTTTGAAGACTTTGACTTTGAAAACCCCCTTTATATAGTGTTGATAAAAGTGCAAAAAGGAATATAAAATACTCACAATAAAAAAAAATATATATATTGATAGTGGATACGGTGACATCCAACCTTAACATTGATACCGTCATTATTTAGAAATACGTGGCTTTATTTTTACCTAGTTTTAGTTCGTAAACATGACCGACATCACTTCCGGTCGTACTGTCGGACAGAAACCTGTCGCTTGAGTTGAAAAATGTGAAGGGATCCTGGAGCATCGTTCGGGAGCGGGAATTCAGCACCGCCTCACGTCACACGGCTTTTCGCGAGCGGAATCTGCCTCTCAATAGGAATGAATGGACTTTGGGTTTGATCTTGTCGTTTGTAGTATTCGTGTGAAGCAGGCTTGCGATCAAGGTTGATTACTTGGCTACATGCTTACCCTTATGGTATTCAAAACGCTGTGCATGTCTGTGAAGCGGCACGCCGGCCTTCACTGCCATGGCCTTCTGCGTGGCCGCTTGTTTTGAATGCCTTAACCACTTCCAATGAGATAAAAAATAAAAAATAAAAAAAAATAACCTTCAAATTGTGACCTATCGTGCGGACAAATGAAAGTGAAATGGAGTAAAGTGGAGATATCCGAACGTATTGACGACAATGAGATGTGCACTAGGTGGACCAGCTCCGCGAGGCCATCGAGGAGCTCTACTACTTTGAGTTCGTCCTGGATGACATTCCCATCTGGGGCTTTGTGGGATACATGGAGGAGAGCGGCTTCCTGCCTCACAGTCACAAGGTGTGTGTGTGTGTGTGTGTGTGTGTGTGTGTGTGTGTGTGTGTGTGTGTGTGTGTGTGTGTGTGTGTGTGTGTGTGTGTGTCATTCAGCATACTACATTTTCTCTTACCCTCATAGTTTTCTTGCATATTTACTGTTTTAAGCTGAAACCTTTGTGTGTTTATATCAGCCATCGACACAACTTCCTTTGTGCAAAACGTCTCACCAGATGTCTAGATAAATTGCGAAAGTAACAACAGGGACAAGAACGTGGCACACAATGCAATGCAATCTTATAGTATATTATGTTGTAGTATATAGTATTTTATGAAAAAAAACCTATACATATTCATTAGCAAACTTACTAACCATTCTTCACATCTTTGTCCTTCCTCTGTCGATTTCAATCTCTCGCTCTCGCCCTCTCCTTTTCTCTTTCTTTTCTCTTGCTCTCTCTCGTTGCGGCCGCCTGCGCGAGCACCGCGTGTCGATTACGCACATTTGAGAATTTGTCGTATTTTTCGAGCTTATAGAGCTTATTGTGCGTAATCACCGGGTGTCATGACATTTCACTGCATATATGTACGACCGTATGTGTATGTATGTGACAAATAATCTCTTGAACTTGAACTTGAACTTGGATGGTATTTATTTTACTTGTATGGTTTTTCAGTTTTTTTCCATTTTTTTTTCATCGTTTGGTTCTTTATTTATTATTATTATTATTTTATTGGTACTTGTACCATTGGAACACAGTAAATACTACATGAGCTAAACATTAAACTTTATCTCCCTTTCTCGCTATCTCTGTCCTTTTATCTCTCCGTCTTTTCACCCTTTCTTTTCTCTTCTTGCTCTCTCTCCACCTCTCTTTTATTATTATTATTATTATTATTATTATTATTATTATTATTATTATTATTATTATTATTATTATTTTCAAATTCTTTATTTATTTTTAATCCCAGCTACATAGGTTTAATAAAATGTTTTTGTTTTTTTTATCCCCTCCCTCCCTCCCTCCAGGTGGGCCTGTGGACTCACCTTGACTTCAACATCGAGTACAATGGGGACGCTGTGATCTTTGCCAACGTCTCGGTGAAGGACGTGAAGCCAGTGCCGCTGGAGGAGGGGGGCGGGGCGGTGGGGGGTGTGGGGGTGGGCGGAGCCAGCGGCGGAGCGGGGGGCCTTAGGATCACCCACACCTACAGCGTGCGCTGGTTCGAGTCTCCGCTGCCGCACGCGCGGCGGGCCGAGCGCCTCAGGGACCACGCCTTCTTCCCCAAGACGCTGGAGATCCACTGGCTGTCCATCATCAACTCACTGGTGCTGGTGGTGCTGCTGCTGGGCTTCGTCATCATCATCCTCATGCGGGTGCTGAAGAACGACTTTGCCAGGTCGGTCGCCGCAAATATCAGAATTTTTGAAGCTTTCCTCACATTGAATGAATAATCGTATCCGACAGTCGGGTCCTTCCCCTAGTGGTCATCAGATGAGCTGCATCTGGGTTTCACATCCCAAAATATGTCAATGGGAAAAACGGGAGAGCTGTTTTTCCAGAACAACAGTGAGTTGTTTGCTCAGCTGGACGTTTTCCATGAATCAGTGTTTGAAACTCACTTTAAATAGTGTTTGCACAAGTGAGAAACATTTTTTTCACCATCATTCATCATTATTCTTAAATATGTGACTTATTTAGTAATTTTAAGCCCAGTTCCAATATAAACTTGACCAACGTCACTTCCGGTCGTACTGTTGGACCCAAACTTCAAAGCATCTGAAGGCATCCAGGAGCCTCGATCGCAGGCGGGAATTCCGAATCGCGTCACAGCTTTTCGCGTGCGGAATCCCACTCTTCTTAGGAATGTGTTGTTTGAAGGTTTGTTCTTGTCGCCTGTCGTGTTGTTGATGACCACCAATCAAATTTTCAACTTCAGATTTGCGATTTGTTTTTTGTAAAAAATAAAATAAAATGAACAGGGTTCTTATCAGGTCTTTGAGGTGCTTGAAGAGCTTTAATTTCATCCTCAGAAATGGATTTACTGGAATATCTTGAAAATAAATGCTTGAAACGTCCCTGGAAAAAAATGAATTACTGAAAACCTGTGATGATTCCCCCGGTGCCGTCATTCATATTGTAACGTGATAAAACTATTTCCCGAACAGCTTTTACAACCGATTATGCCAGGGAAACATAAATTTAATCCAACATGGTTGGAATGCACAGAGTAGATAATATATAATAGTAGATGTGTCACCAAAACAGCCCCGACCAGTCGAGGCAGGGACTCTATAAATATAAATATACACATACTGTGTGTGTGTGTGTTTGTGTGTGTGTGTGTGTGTGTGTGTGTGTGTGTGTGTGTGTGTGTGTGTGTGTGTGTGTGTGTGTGTGTGTGTGTGTGTGTGTGTGTGTGTGTGTGTGTGTGATAGACAATGAGACTAAGGTTATATTTTAATTAATAAAGATCACATTGAAAATTGATTATATTTGTTTTGCCTATAATCCTCGACAGGCCCTTAAAATGTAAAAAACATAGGCTTTTTTTATTTTTAAGCTCTTGAAAGTCCTTGAATTTCATTTTGTAATGCCACAATGAGATCCCCTGTCCTTGCTACTTCAAAGCCAAACTGTAACTGTAATGGATCCAGTTTTCTTTGTTTGTTTAAAGGTGGCCATCTCTTGTTACTTTCTGCTTCAAAGGTACAATGTGGAGGAGGAGGGCGGCTGTGACGACCTGGACCAGGGTGACAACGGCTGGAAGATCATCCACACCGATGTCTTCAGGTTCCCGCCGTACAAAAGCCTGCTGTGCGCCGTGCTCGGGGTGGGGGCGCAGTTCCTCACGCTAGCCACAGGTGAGCCTTCCAGTCGACTGACAACTGGATATGGGGGCGGGTACTCCAGATTAACAGACGTCCCAAAAACGTTGTGTGCCGTCCGAATTGTCTTTGGACACTCTTTGGGTCTTCCACCCTCTGCCGCTCAGGGCTCAGGGCTGTGACCGAGTCACTTGCCTCCACAGTGCAGCCCCAATATGTAGTCGGGTGTGTTTTGTCCTGTCAGAAAGATTGTATTTACCCAGTGTATGCCTGTGAGTCGCCGCGACTTTCACGACTGCAAGCCTTTCATGCAACAGTTCAAGTCAGAGTGTGAAGTTGTATGGATGAGCGAACAGGCATGTTTTGAACGGGGCACTGCACTAGTATGTACTTTGTGTATGTATACAAGAAAATCAACAAATATATACACCGATCGGCCACGACATTAAAACCACTTCTAATATTGTGTAGCTCGCCCTTGTGCTGCCAAAACAGCTATGACCCATCGAGGCATGGACTCCACAAGACCTCTGAAGGTGTCCTGTGGTATCTGGCACCAAGACGTGAGCAGCAGATCTTTTAAGTCCTGAAAGTTGCGAGGCGGGGCCCCCATAGTTCGGGCTTGTCCTTCCAGCAAATCCCATAGATGCTCGATCAGATCGGACCTTAACCCCGGTCATCCACATGATGTAGAAGAAAGCGTGATTCATCAGACCAGGCCACCTTCTTCCATTGCTCCATGGTCCAGTTCTGATGCTCACGTGCCCATTGTAGGTGCTTTTGGTGGTGGACAGGGGTCAGCGTGGACACTCTTGACGGGTCTGCAGCTACACAGTCCCATACGCAGCAAACTGTGGTGCACTGTGTGTTCTGACAACTTTCTATCATAGCAGCATTAACTTTTTCAGCAGTTTGTACTATAGTAGCTCTTCTGTAAGATCGAACAGACGGGCTAGACTTCGCTTTTCACGCACATCAATGAGCCCTTGGGCGCCCATGACCCTGTTGCAGGTTCACCGGTTGTCCTTCTTTGGACCACTTTTGGTAGGTACTAACGACTGCAAACTGGATACACCCCACAAAACCTGTCATTTTGGAGATGCTCTGGCCCAGTCGTCTAGCCATCACAATGTGGCCCTTGTCAAAGTGGCTCAGATCCTTACACTTGCCCATTTTTCCTGCTTCCAACACATAAACTTCAACTTCAACTGACTTGAACAACTGAACTTGACAACTTCAAGTTCACTTGCTGCCTAAAATATCCCACCCCTTGACAGATCCTTTGGAATGGGATGAGCAATGTTATTAACTTCACCTGTCAGTGGTTTTAATGTTGCGGCTGTACAGTATATAAAACATTTTAAACAAAAAAAATATATATGAGATTTTTTTTGTTTTTTTTATGTAGAAATCCAAAACCCAAAGCACTTTGTTAGTTGCTTTAGGTTTTGGATTATTAATCATGTGAAAAGCTGTTGCACCCAATCGCTACTAAAATACCTGCATTACATAGAATATTGCAGTGTAAAAGTGTCCATGAATGTGGAAAAAAATGTAATAAAAGAATCAAACTCAACAAAAATATAAGCAAAACTGGATGGATGGATAGATAAGCTGCAGGCTGTGTTTGCCTCATACCTCACTTGCAAATGTTTGTTAAGTGCTTTGGATCCCCCAAAGAATGTCTGTGTTGTGTTGTGTATTTCTAGTCATCAGCTAAAAGTCTGTTATAATGTATAAAATACCCGACTGTGGTATAAAAACGCACTTGGCACGCTGCGCCACGTTTTGACCTGGCCGACGTCTTGTTTGGCGACCTCCGCAGGGATCATCGTCATGGCGCTGCTGGGAATGTTCAATGTGCATCGCCACGGCGCCATCAACTCGGCGGCCATCGTCATGTACGCCCTGACCAGCTGCGTGTCGGGCTACGTGTCCTGCAGCTTCTATACGCAGATCCACGGCCAGCGGTGGGTCTGGAACATCATCCTCACCTCAAGTCTGTTCTCTGGTGAGTCGCAGTCCGCGCCCCTGCCAACTCGCACCGTAACGTCTCGAGGAGGCTGTCGACAGAGGCTTGCGTCAGCTTGTTGTCATTTCCTGTTTGGATGTGTCTCACTCTCAGACCTGCACGCTTAGAGTGTGTGTGTGTGTGTGTGTGTGTGTGTGTGTGTGTGTGTGTGTGTGTGTGTGTGTGTGTGTGTGTGTGTGTGTGTGTGTGTGTGAATCAATCAGTACAAAACGGTACCGTACCTCTATTGGGTATTTAAACTACATCCCTGGGATTGGACCAGATGCTGCGACCTGCGGTTCTGTAACCCCTCCCTCCCTCTCCTCTCACTCAACATCCACTGCTACACAGCACACTGAGCGCAGCGGTACTTTATTATCCACCCATGCTGCATTGCTGAGGTAAAATGGGAAGTGGGGGAGTGATAATAATGTTTACATATAAAGCGTTGGTGATAGAGATGCACCAATCGATCGACCGGTTTTCAGCTTGATCAACCACCGATCAGATATATTTTCAGATTCTGTGCCGGTCAAATTTACAAGGCCCATTATGTGCTCATGTACTCGTAAAAATGATCCGATACTCAAACTCGATACGAACATTATGTCACGTAGCTGCGTAGCTGATGCTCAAAAAAGAGAGCAAAGGAAAGAAAATGTTGGCTTTTTGGAGGTAGTTCAAGGTGAACAAAGATTGGATGAATATTTTATCGCCTGACAATCTTTCAAAATTGTGCAGACTGCGTAACTATCACTGTCTGCTCTGGTTGTTCTTAGTGCACAAGCTCCAATCGTGATGAAAAGTGTGACTCTTTTTTGAGATTTGGTTCTGGACGAGTCACTCAGTAAAACAAGTCATTCCATTTGATTCAGTTGGTTTAATCCAGGGTGAGTTCCAGTGAACGAGAGTGAGAAGAGTCTGTCATTTAATATTATTCCTTTTTTTTTTTGTTGGCCTTGTTACGAGGCAGCTACAGTGTGAATAACTGATGGAGTCATTTAGCTGCAGTGACTCCCTTTTTCAGTATTGTGGTACTTAAAATATTTTCCCAAGATTGGCAGGTCTGCGCTCTTGCCGTCTCACTCACCGTCATATTTCCATTTTTTTTATTATTATTATATTATATATTATTATATTAAATATTTTAATATCATAATATTTATTTTATTATATTCGATTTTATTATATAATATATTATTCTATTTTGGGTGTGCTTATATATTTAAAATGTACTGTAATGTTATGTTTCCTTCTGTCGTTCTAGTTCATTAGCTTGTATTGTTTCTGGGGTTTTTTTTGCAGAGAGGGTGACCATTTGTGGCGTTGCCCCATGCGGCCGCCGGCGCAAGCACAGTGTGTCGATTACGCACATTTGAGTATTTTTCGAGCTTATAGAGCTTGTGCGTAATCACCGGGTGTCATGACATTTCACTGCATATATGCACGACCGTATGTCTAGGTATGTAACAAATAATCTCTTGAACTTGAACTTTAAATTGATGTAATTTCACTTAAACTGTAAATTTTTGAGTGGATTTAATTTTTTTTATCAAATTTTATCAAATCCTAGGATTTAATGACGACCATTCATGTTCTATCTGAAATACTGTGGAGTAATAATAAATTGTGTCCATTCAACAGAGGTGGGAAAATTCCAGCGCCGAGAGTCAAAAGCGCTGTTTCCGTGTTTTTGATCCAAGCCTGCACTAATCCAGTCGATTCCACTCGTTAGTTGGATGTCATTATTCTAATTCCTGCGGTCGACGCAAAATCCCAGAGTGGAATTTTGCTCTCGAAACCCCAGATTTTTCCACCCATGATTTTCCATTGAGAGATTGAAATGTCGTCACTCCCGACCCGCAGCTCCTCTGTTCGTGACGTGGAGCGTGGTCAACTCGGTGCACTGGTGGAGCGGCTCCACACAGGCGCTGCCGGCCACCACCGTGCTGCTGCTGCTGGGCGCCTGGGTCCTGGTGGGCTTCCCGCTCACCGTCATCGGCGGCATCGTGGGCAAGAACCGGGCCGGCAGCTTCCAGGCGCCCTGCCGCACCCGCAACATCCCCCGGCAGATCCCCACGCAGCCCTGGTACAAGCACACCGCCGTGCACATGGCCATCGGTGGCTTCCTGCCCTTCAGGTACGTCCTTTTATAGATATATATATATGTATACTTTGTTCACCCCCAAAGGGATATTCCACTGTCCAAGCAGCTACCATTAAAAAATTTAAATTAAAAAAAATAAAAATAAAACAATAGGCAGTAATACTTGAAAAACACAGAATCAAGAATAAGAATGAAGTGTTAATATCTGGGTAAAGAGTGAAATATAAATATATAAAATAAAATGAAAATAAAATATATAATAAACTTCACAGTTAACTGTATACAATGAAATATCACGGGATAATGCAAGAGAAACCTGAATATTTGCCCACAATAAAATGTGGCTTTTGCAAGAATAACTGAAAATAAACCTGGACATTTAAAATGAAGCAGTATAGACCTGAAAAAGTTAAGCAGTATAAACCAGATGAATTTAAGTAATTAATTTAATACTGACAATAAGCCTAAAAACAACATGAACAGTGCACAGCAAACACACACTTGTTTTAACAAATCTACACTTCTACTTGTAGAGTAAAAATGTATTTTTTTTTAAATGTTTTTTTAATGTTGAGGTTATACATTCAGTCCATGATTGTAAAAATAACCCACCTATCCCACCCCCCAGTGCCATCTCTGTGGAGCTCTACTACATCTTCGCCACCGTGTGGGGCCGCGAGCACTACACGCTGTACGGCATCCTGCTCTGCGTCTTCGTCATCCTGCTCTCGGTGGGCGCCTGCATCTCGGTGGCGCTCACCTACTTCCTGCTGTCCGGCGAGGACTACCGCTGGTGGTGGCGCAGCGTGCTGAGCACGGGCTCCACCGGCCTCTTCATCTTCGTCTACTCGGTCTTCTACTACCGCAACCGCTCGTCCATGAGCGGCCTGGTGCAGAGCGCCGAGTTCTTCGGCTACTCGCTGCTGACGGCCATGGTGTTCTCGCTGATGCTCGGCGCCGTGTCCTTCTGGGCGTCGCTGGCGTTCATCCGCTACATCTACCGCAGCCTCAAGATGGACTAGGGGCTGTGGGCCGTGCCCCTCCCCCACCCTGCTTAGCCACATGTTTTACACACATACACACACACACACACTTTTCCCTCTCACATTCAAACACATACTTCCACACACAAACCTCCTGTGAGATCGTTAGGAGAAACCGGGGCCTTTATTTTTTTGGGGGGGAGGAACCGATGAAAAGACTCTACGAGCTGTCATTGTTTGCAAAAAAAAAAATTTGAGGTTGGTTGGACGAAGGGGCGAGAAGTGGAGTCACAGGGGGTTCTTGTATTTAATGATTAAAGGGGATTTAACTCTGTAAAGGGAATGTTTGCGTCCCGTTAGAATGAATGAAGAATTGTCTGTATGACAAGCTGTGCACAAGTGAGTCGGTTCAGTTGAGTTCCGCTGCAGGGCCGGTCCGACGCGCAGGATTCACACTGTAAGTTACACGTCTTCCCGAACTGTTTTACCTCTTAAGGAAATCAGAGAGTTTGCCAGCTCCTTGTTGACCAGATGGAGTAGTGGCTGTGTGTCGTTCCCGCCCTGCAGTTGAGTGTGGTTTTGCATTCTTGGTGGTTGGAGCAATACCATCACAGAATGGTATTCTAGTGCTATTGTAAATATACGATCTTTTCAATAAAAACGCTTTGTTACGCCATAACATTGAGCGGTTCTGGGCTGGGTTTCAGAGCTATGTTTTACTTTGTAGAAAAAAAAACAAAAAAAAAAAAACGGCTCAAGGCTGTTAAAAATCTCAAGTCAAGTTTTACAGCCTGAACCCGGATGAGTTGTGCTACTTTATTCGGTTCTTTCCGCCATGATAAGACCGCGCAATGAATCACTAATCAAGCAAATAAGTCATGGTAACAAATATTGGTAGACAAAGTGAGCCAATGTTTATTCCAAGAAGTAGTACTGCCCTTTTAAATGTGTACACTGATGAACCAAGCAGAGTACAATATATACACATTATACATCCTGTTTGAATCGGCAAAGGGCATTGTTACACATGGTAGGCAGCGTCTCCACAAGCATGAGAACAACCATCCCGAGGTATATTAAATACTCTTGTATAAAAATAAAACTACAAGGGGGAAAAAAAAAAAAGTATTAAAAATTCATGACAAGAGTATAAATAAGTCATATGTACATCCAGCTGCAAAGAGAAAGGCCCTTAAGTCAACCGAAAGCCAGTTAGGCATTCCCGAGCCACTCTTTGGAGTTTGGGTGTGGTGGCGAGGAGGCTGTTAACACGACAGTGCGAGCATCCCGATAACTTTTCAGCCCGATCTTACTGGCCGGCACTGTGCACCGTCCCCAGGTGCAAGGGATTGCCGAAGTCCTCGTCGCCACCCGTGTCGTTCACACCGGCGTCCGCCGCCGAAGTGCTGGCTGCGCCGAAGGCGGCGGGGTTGTAGTCGTAGTGGCCGCCGGCTGGGGCCACGGGCCAGCTGGCCGCCTGAGACCTGGCGGTGGCGGCGAGGGTCTGGGGTCCGTTGGGGGACCAGGCCTGGTAGCCGGGGGGCCTGGCGGCGAGGTAATAGAGCAGGTTCTGGGGCGGCGTCTTGTTAAAAAACGCAGCGTCCCTCATCTGGTGGCTGTACTGCTCATGGAGACCGGCCCGCCCTTCACCTGGGTACTGTGAGGACAGAACCTTGTTATAAAGGGAGCGGTCACAACCAGATCCACCACATCCCCGCCTAGAGCCCTAGAACGGGCTGATTTTGTTGCCATGTATCGTCTTGCCTTTAAGGCCACGACCAGACTACGGTCAGGCCCCCAATGTCGACGGGATACTCTCTGTCCACACCAGCAGTTTCTCTGTTACTGAGCAACAGGAAACAAAAGGCAGGACAGTGACATCTAGAATACATTACCTTTAATATTATATAGAAAATATAGATAAAACATTTGATTTAATATATTCCAACATCACTTGGAAGAGGATGAAATAACCATGAATGGATGGTTGTTAGAGCATTTTCTGTCTTTTTTACGACCCTGGGTCTTTGGGGGTAGCAACCCGAAGTAATACATTTACTTACTCTACAAACTTCAATTTGAGAGCAAGATTGGAAAAAAAATATACACCAAGGAAGAGATTTGTAAGTTGACTACAATAAGAACAAGAAATATCAAACAGTTGTGTTATGGCCACATTGATGAGGTGTTCAACGATGAGCCAACAAATAGTTTGAGGTTATACTGTGACTTTTGGGGAAAGATCTTAGAATCTAAAGGGTTAATCTTTGTCCGAGAACAACTGATCTAGATAATACATGACGTGCATAAACCGGGAAGCCGAAAAAGCTATGCACTCAGCTACATCTAACCAGGTGAAGTGGTGTGGGTGGACACTCACAGGCTGGACGTGCTGGGGCAGGGTGTTCAGGAGGGCGGCGTTGGGGCCGGGGCTTTCCTTTTTGGCGTTGTAGTGCTCGGACACCCAGCTTTTGTCCTTCTGGTTTTTCCTCAGCTTCATCCTTCGGTTCTGAAACCAGGTCTTCACCTGCGGACAGAACACAGCGAATCATGACTCAAGGCGTAGTGGTGTGCGCGGGGCGGGGGACAGTCTTTAAAAAAAATCTAAAATAATAATAATAACAAATAAACCTCTTTTAGTTACCTGTGTGTAGCTCAGCCCTGTGTGTCCCGACAGGTTTTTCATCTCGGCCGGAGTGAGGTACATCTGGAGGCTAAAGCGCTGGACCAGGGTGTTCTTCTGGCCCTCGGTGTACGCCGTGCGGACCTTGCCCCTGTTCACCACGGCGCTGGCCTTCTTGGGGGCCGACAAGGGGGCGGGAGCAGCGGCGGCGGTGGTGGCGGCGACATCCGCCGCCGACGCCACGAAGGCCGGGGGCTCCTCGCGAGCACAGAGCGCCTCCTCGCCGGCGCAGACGCTGTCCGTCTCGTCCTGGTCCTTTTTGGCCCAGGCCACGGGGTCGGCCTGGGGCAGGCTGCCTTCCCTGCTGCTGCCGGAGCTCCATGAATCTGAGAGGGGCCAACAGTGAAGAATTGTTCATCGACAGACCGGTTAGGTAATTAGGTACTGGAATAAAGTTTACCAGTACGCAGAGAGAAGAGAACTTTGGATTTTCAGTGATTTCTCTTTATTACGGGAGGGGGGTCTCAAACTACAGGCCCGGGGTCCAACAGCCGGTCCACGAGACAATTTAATGTGGCCGGCAGATAATAATAATAATAATAAAATAATAATAATAATAATAATAATAAAAAGAGAATTAGACAAATAAGATCGTTTTTATGTTGTGTGTCCAAAAAAAAAAAAGAGGGATCACTAGAATGGCTGCGCGAGTATTGAGACGAGCGACGGCATAAATCAAATATAATGTTAACGTTAAAATAAATACCCCCCATTTTATTTTAAACTCGACATTTAACGGCTTTTCGGGCCCACGTTAACACCACGCATACGGGACAAATACTCTTGAACGTCTGGTATTTGTAAAACTGGGTTTCGCACCGGCTGCGGTGACGCGAGTCGACCAGCAGGGGTCGCCATGTTTCTTTTTTTTTTTTTTTTTTTTAACCCGCTCGACGCTGTGGCGGGAACTCAAAGATATTCGGGGAGTTCCAGGGCAACATGGCGCTGGAACGTACGGACTCACCAGCAGGACATGTGAGCACAATGCGTCCCATAACTCGTATAAAGTGTCTAAAATCCGCGTGTGCGCCCGCTGAATGAGCCTTTGGAGGACTGTCAGACGTCTCGCCCGTCAGCCGGGCTCCGCGCCCTACGTACCGGGGGAGGTGTGGGCCTCGGAGTAGCTGGTGGGTGTATCACTCCGGGTACGGTCTCCGTCGTTCTCCGGCGTCTCGTACGAGGCCGACGGGTGCGGGTGGTCCGCCAGGAAGAGACGATCCGCCTGGGCGTCGCGGAGGTAGATGGCGCCGGAGCCCTGGTATTGGCCGTGGCCGTCGATGTGCTCGGGGCTCCGGGGAGGGGACTCTTCATCGCGGGGCCTGGGGGCAGCCGGGTAGTAGGCGGCTTGACCCCCTGCCCCTCCGGGGCCGTAGCCACTCAAGTCCGAGCCTCCGTGTTCGGCCCAGTGAGGGACGGCGAGGGACGGGTGGCCCTGCTCGGACCCCGCAGAGTACACGAGGCCGCACGTGTAGTGGTACGACTGGTTGTAGTTGTAGCTCAGCTGCGCCTTCCAGTCTGCCATGGCTGAAGAAAAATGGAAGAGGAGGCCTTGTTGTTGTTTTTTAAAATATATATATATATATATATATCTGACGGTTTAAAAAGTCCGGGTCCGAGTTGGACCTAAAAGTCAAGGTCACCCCCTGCCCTGACGAAAAAGAAACAAACGAACAAACTCGGCGGTGTGCCGGTTTTAAAACCCTCCTGGGTGGGTGTGGACAGGCGTGGAGGTGTGCGGGGTGTGTTCTGAGCCAATCTCCGTCTTTCCCATTCAGGGGCAATTAGGCCTCGCCCAAAATCCACCTCCAGAAACACAACGCAGACCATTGCGCAACTCCCCCTCGCATTAAAAATAAAAAAATACAAATTTTAAATCAATAAATTCACATTTACGGTTTGTAGCTTTGTCTCGATCGTGTTCGTGTGAATAGATAGTAATCTGATAGTGGTAATCTCTGCATATAGAACAAATTCCACAAATGAAGAGAAATATATCTGTGAACAGGACAAAGAATTAGTTTACAAACACGTGAAAGACATTTTTCAATGTCTTCCTGACCTTTGTGACTTTCGAGTTGATATTTGTGAATCCAATTTTTGTGTGTGAATCAAGCGGAGATTTGGGAGTTTCAACTGCCTCCGTGATGGATTATGGCACAAATTCACGCAAATAATATTGAGACAACTAGACTTATAATAGACTTATTGCTTGAGTTAAAAAAAAAAACGTGGGTTTTGTGTAGTCTTTCACTACACAGATAGATAGATAGATAGATAGATAGATAGATAGATAGATAGATAGATAGATAGATCAACCTTAATAACTGTATTTTGGCCCACATCTGGAGCTCTGGCTTTGTTCGTCTTTTGATATTTGGGCTGTAGTACTCCACATTCAAAATCATTTCAAATTCTAATTCAAAATCCTTTCACAGTCTTTACACTTAACCAGCTAGAAATCGGTGCATAAAAATAATGAACATTATGCAACAGTATTCTGTTATCATTTTGTGTAGGCCTGTAGGTCAGAAGATTTGGTTTAAAGGCCAATTCCTGTCGACCGGGTTGCTGATCAACATCTTTAAACAGTGATATGCTCTCTTTGTAGTGTTATTTCACTGACCTGGTTGCTAACCCTGTTACGAATTATCATTTCATTGGATTGAGTGAACTTGAAGCTCTTCATACCACCCCAAGGTTTGCCTGTAACTACAGCTTTCCTTTTAGATAGGTTTACACAGATGTACCTTACGTAGTCAATATAGACTATATGCATTGAAGACCAACATTCGTGATCATGGAGGGTGTGAGTTCAACCCAGTTCACTTTGTCGCTTGAATCATGGATTAGGATACAGATCCATCCCCTTCCATTAGGGGAATAAATTGTTATTCATTGAAAAGATTGCAGCGTGTTTTTAATTTGATTGTGCTCACATTGGGGAAAGTCACCACATCCGCCTGACAGCGGGCTTCTGAAGCTCATGTCCCGCTCAACTTCAGTTGTAACTTTTAACAAAAGCACCTTGATGGGGTGCTCAAGTCCGGGCGACCCCACGCGCAGAGCGCTCTTTTACCTCATGTGCAGCAGTCGTTTGACCACACAGGGCCAGATTAGGACGTGTCTCACCATCAGAGGGGTTGTTTGTGTTCCCCCCCGCATGGTTGCATTGAGGTGGTAATGGCTCAATTAGTGACGGAACGGTGTGAGAAGAGTGATGCCTAATGGGGACATTTCCATCGCCATTGTTCTGTGGCTGGAGACAATATGCATCGGGGGTCACCTGTGAAGTAAACAAGAAGGGGGATGTGCAGAGGGGGGATATTTGGACCTGGCGGGTTAAAGAAGTCCATGCAAAACAAAGGGAATGAGGTAGATACACAGGTGTGCTGGGCATTATCATTGATATGGTTACCTGAAATGAGACCCCCCCCCGCCCGCTTGAAGTTTGGAACTCAGGGTGTGCAACACTTTGCGACCACCACAAAGCAATGTAGTAGCATTGTGTATTTTTAAAAGCTTCTGCCTCAGATCTGTTTAACATGCTATGCTGATATTGTCTGTATTTTCATTGGAACCCCTGAGTCTTAAATTGGCTGTTTGTGTACTGCAAAATAATTCTCTTGTTTTCTCAGAAAAACCTATGGATATTCCCACAGTGTGTATAATACATGTCAAAAACCCTTACAGTATTGACCTGTATTGTGGAAAAAGAGATAACATAATATTTACACAATGTCAAAATTTATACCACGATATTAAAACCCCATGGTAGATTTAAACAAAAATGTTTTTTCAAATTTCAAATAACGCTGCCATTAATATGTTATCAATATTAGATAATATCTTTCAATTTATAACAAATTTAAAACCTGTCTCGGAGCAGATGTTTAAAGGTCTTTCAATTTTGACCATTTAGTGCCGTTAAAAGGGCTGAGAGCATAGACTGTATTTTTTATTTCTCTGAGAGAAACTATTGGTTTTAACAACAGACACAAGGAAATGGATTCCATGTAAAATGTAACACAACTTACAAAAAGAGCATACAAACACTTGTTCTTGCAGAATTTTGAGTTGTATTTCCACCGTAATTTTTGTCCAAGAGTCACTCAAATCAAATGTTTTGCTTTATATGAGATATGAGATACTTAATACTTATACTCATAACAAATATCGGACACGCATCTTCAGTTAGAATTAATCATGAATATTTTCAAACACTGTTTGGTTGGATATCATGGGTTTAGAGGGTAACAACAATTAGACTTGGTGATAGAGTTTTTGGACCGTCCACTATCAATGTTCCCGAATTTCATAAAAGCACAGCAAATGGTTATAGGAGATGCTTTAGACTTCCATAACAGAATAATGGCAACAATATGAGCCAGGAGTGCTTGGTCTCCAAATAAAATGTATGGAAAGTACATAGTGTAGTTACATATAGGGGACGGCAACCTGTAGTACTGGAAGGGCTGTCTTTGAGGGAGGCACACCGAATAGTTATTTTCCCCAAATAATGGGAATAATGGATTACTTTGCATTCTACTTTTTTATTCCGTTTCTGCAAACACAAGAGATTAATGATTTGTTTTTGGCAGTCATGTTTTTACAATTGAAGAATGTATTAAAAAATGAATAAAAAATAATTATACATTTAAGATGATGATGATGGTTGTTGTTGTTGTTATAATAATAATAATAATAATAATAATAATAATAATAGTAATAATCGTCATCACCATCATTTTAAATGTATAGATCTTTTTTATTTTTAATTGTATTACATTCTTCAATCGTAAAAACATGATTGCCAAAAACAAATCATTAAAAAATACTTAAGGTCTCTTATTATTATTATTATTATTATTTTTAATTATTGTTATTATGATTATGATTATGATTATTATTATTATTATTATTATTATTATTATTTCCATAGCTGTCCACCACTGGTCTAGTCCCGTCGGCAGGATGTGACCCCCACACCCTCCAGTGCGGTAGGGGTCGCCGTGCGCACATTCAAAGTTGGCCGCCGTCCTCCAATCCGTAGAGGAAGGAGAAGGGCACTCACGTGGAGTCAGCTGGACGAGGATCCACGCCGCCGTCACTGCTCTGTCCCTCCCAACCCCAGCAACCGACACTCATCCGCGGACACGGAGCTCGGAGCAGCGTTACACCCCTGCCAGGTTTTAGGCCAGGACGCCGCTGACATCCCATTCAATCGGCGCGACTCCTCGGATTTACTTCGAGCTCATTTCGGATCAATAACACAGCGACAGTGACAATATGTCAGAGGAGCTGGAGCAGATTCTGTCTCAGCTGACACAGCCTGACAATGCGCTCATTCAGCAGGTAACACTTTTTTTTTGGGGGGGGGTGGTGGCTATTTTCCTCCCCTTAATTTCCACACGGTGTGTTGTCTTATCTTCCTGGGTACCATGGTAATAACCTGTGGTTATAACGTGTATCGTGTTGCTGTCTTATTGAATCATGTTCTAGTAAATTGTCCTGATTGTCAGCAAACTGGATTAGAAATAGACTCGAATATCAATTAGTCTCTGCTGAGCAAATCGATTAGCCAGTCCACATTCATATAATTAGTCTGAGGAACTTTTTTTTTTTTTTTAAATAAGATTTACTTATTCTGGAAACAGGAAGAATCAAATACAATAAATGATAAGAACATTTTTACGTATTTACTTCAACTCCCCAGTCCCACATTAGGTCCCACACACAACACAAATGACACATGAAGAAAATGGAAGAAGATCAAATAAAACACATTTTTTCTAGTTAAATATTTAGATTTAATCCAAATACAACTTTTTTTTTGAAGTTTAAGTCACTGAAAATGTTCTGTATCCAGTCTGATGTGTGTTAATTTGCCTCCTCTAGGCCACAGCCCAGCTGAAGCTGGCTTTTAAAGACCCGGCCATTATTCCAGCCTTGTGTGCTGTGATGACTGGCTCCCAGAACCCTCAGGTATTTGTCAGTCTGTGAGTGTGAGAGCGAGATGAGTTAGGTTAGCACTACTACCGGGATTCTCATTTTGTGTTTTATTAGCGCAGTACTACATCATCACTGTCATTGATGCGGTACTAAGTCACGATGACAGATGGCTGGTAAATGCTGCAATCTTAGTTTGATCACTTGTTGTGGCGCCACATAAGTCGGTGTATACAGTAGTTTTGTAAGGACCGTGAGATGACGTGTTGACTGTTTAAATACATGCATGTGGAAGCGGCTGTCGGCTCCGTTAATCCGGCGTCCCGGTCACGTTCCCCGTGGAATCTCAATGTCATTTGGCCTCACGCCTCGCGTAGATTCGCCAGTCCGCTGCAGTGATGCTGAGGATGAGGGTGAAGAAACACTGGAGGAAGATCAGCCCCGATCACAGAGAAAGGTCGACCATCTCCGCCGATCCCTTTTTCACCTTCAACCCGCAGCTGACCTTAACGTGTATATCTTTTTTTTTTATATTTCTCCCCACAGCATCAAAGCAGTGGTGCTGCAAGCTTTCACACAGGAGTCAGAGTAAGTTATTCAGTCAGTGCAGTCCTGCCTGACTGGGACGCAAAATGAAGTGCTTGAATATCGTCCTCAGAAGTTAAAGTACTGGAATACCTTAACGTAGCCCCCGTTGTGCTGAGGCAATTGAAAAGTCCCTGAGAGGAAAAAAAACAGGATCATTGCAAAGCTGTAATATTCCCTCAGGTTTTGTTATTCAGATCGTAACATAATAAAAAAAAAAAATCCAATTGTATAGGAAATCTACCGGTGTAAAAAGTAAATGTAAAAAATAGTGTGTGCATGCGAAGCAGACGGAGCGGTTGTTAATGTAGGCGTGTCCAACATTGCAGACACATGGTGCGTCACTCCCTCTCCCAGCTGAGCGGCGTCTTGGTCAAACACGAGACCCCGGACCGCTGGCCCGCCCTCCTGCAGCTGCTCAACCAGTCCACCAAGAGCAACAACCCGCAGGACAGACAGGTGCAACTCTCACCGGAGGAAGCTTTGAATACCGCTATCCCACCGATAGTGGTATCCAAGTAGAAATTGGCGCGGCGACTGCGAAGAACGTACCGCTATTGCCATAGTGCGTTGTGGGTTGATGTCGGTGAGGTCTGCACGCTACAATATTTCACCAGATGTCTGCAACTCCCAGGTGGGCTTGTTGCTGCTTAGCAAGGTGGTGGAGTCCAACCCGGAGCCCTTCCAGCCACACTACGGCCAGCTGCTGCAGCTGTTTGGCACGGTGCTGCAGGACCTCGACAACCCCAATGCCCTGTACTACTGCATCCTCACCCTCACCGCCATGACCGCCTACACCGGCTCAGAGGAGATGGTGAGCCGCCGTAACCGGGCCGGGGGGGAGATCTGTGACGATTGACACTAATCTCAAATGATTAAAATAAAATGTGATTTTCTTTGCAGAACCTAATGCGCTCTCTCATCCCGCCGCTGATCGTGGCTCTGAAGCACCTCATTAAGGCGGATCAGGTAAATATTTCAACAAAGCGTCGCTGCTACATCTGTCCACATTCAGACCCTTTCACTGGTTTTGTGTGTTTCTCCGTCTGTCCGTGCAGGACCAGGCCAGCGAGGCCATGGAGGTGTTTGACGAGCTGATGGAAAGCGAGGTGTCCATCATCGTCCCCCATATCCCCGACATTGTTCACTTCTGCTTGGAGGTGGGGAGCTGCAGCACGAGGAACCATAGTGACAATTTTGTATTTTTATTATTATTATTTTTTTTACTTTCTGTGTGGGTTGGATGTGAAATGATGTACTTGTGTCTGTGCCAGGTGAGCGCTGACACCACGCTGAGCAATTCCCTGCGTGTGAAAGCGCTCTCCACCATCGCCTTCCTGGTCCGCCTGAAGAGCAAGGTACTACACATGCAGTACTGTATGAAGATAAAATCCTGCTACTATAATTGGACGGCCTACATTAGGCTCGTGCGTGCAGTCGCTTGAGGAAAAGGGTCCTTTTCTGAAGTTTCTTCACTTCCTCACTCTCCTCACATTAGACACTCCCTCCAGGTAGTTGTGATTTTATTTTTGCGATTGCAATAATAAATGCAAACCCCCCCTCCCCGCAATAATTGTGAGGCCTTGCAATTTCGCGAAATGTCCACGACTTTTTCGCATTAAATGGGTGAATCGACAAAGCGCTTTAACTTGTAGCCACTTCATTTTATAGACTTATTCCTGGACCCAAGCAGAACCACACTCGTGTAGTATAATATAAAACTAATATAAAATTGTTTTGTTTTTTTTTCCCCTCTCACTTGTCATTTTTGCCAATTCCTGCAATTTTACTATTAAAAGTAGGTTCTCGCTAATAATTTCTTCATCTCTTCGTAGACGGTGCTCAAGCAGAAGCTGCTCACCCCCATCCTGCAGACCATTTTTCCGATCCTCATCGCGACGCCCCCGCCGGGCGAGGAGGACCCAGAGGACGAGGAGAACGACAGCGGAGACGGCGCAGACAACGAGAGCCCCAAACACTGCGCCGCACAGGCAGGACTTTGGTGTTCAGTGTCTCAGATGCCGCGATTACCGCTCTAGTGGAGGAAAAGGTAAAAAAGGTGGGGTTTTGACTCGGCGATGTTTGTGCGTTTTCAGGTTATTGACACCATGGCACTCCACATGCCCCCAGAGAAGCTTTTCCAGCAGCTCGTAAGTAGATTGTTCCCATCAGGTTTCTGATTCATGTGTGCTCCCCCCTCCCCTCTTTTTAGTTTTCTTTCTTCTTTTTTATGCTTATAAGAGTAATAGTAAGAGATGCACCGATCGATCGGCCGGCATTGAGCTTGATCGGCCGTGATCAGTGTCAGATATATCCGATTCTGTGTTCTTGACTCTTTTTTTGGAGACTCGGACCTCGACGAGTCACTCAGTAAAACGAGTCGTTCCATTTGATTCAGTTGGTTTAATGAACGGTGATGGAAGGAGGACTTCCAGTGAATGAGAGTGAGAAGAGTCGGCCATTTATTATTACGTTGGTTTTTTTTGCAATTATTTAAATTTATTTTCCATTAGCAACTACCATATAAATGTAAAAGAAAAGGTATATTTGCACTTAAAAGTGAAAGAGACTTTAATTAGAAGTTTGAACTGGACATTTCCATGTTATATGTTGTGTCCTACTAAACTCAGTGACAGTTACAGGTTGCATTATACTGAAACTTATACTGAATGACAGCCCAATATTGTATTTTATTGGAACTCAGTGACCGTTCCATGTTGTATTTTATTATATTGGAACTCCGAGGTAGTTTCAATAGGTTCACAGGTATTTGTCACTAACGTACAGCAGATTTACCCAATGAGACCAAATGATAAGAAAATTAGATTTCTCCAATCACGGATATAAATTCAAAATGATCGTGAGACAATGTGAAAGTTATTCAATAGTCAATGTTTTATTACGAACATAGAGCTGAATGAAAATCGCAATCAGCAGGTCAAACTTTTAAGAAATCGGAATCGGCCAAGAAAAGAGCAATCGGTGCATCTCTAGTAATAATACATGTCTACCAATTGACACATTGAGCATTGGAGCATTTAGGTTTTTTGGGAGAGTTAACTTCAACCCAACTGAAGGAAACACCTAGTTTGCATTGTATTAATTGTGAAATTTCTGACACTGGCTTAAAAACTCCCTTCAATTTAGTCGGAAACATTGGATGGTAGAATCTTTACGATTTTACACAATGATTGCGATTTACTCAAGTCATTGTGACCAGGCGATTACGTAATAAACGTGACAACTATCGGTGGAATCCAACGCGGTACGGTGTCGAGGCCTCGGGCAGCCGTAAGAGCGATGATGCAATTCGTCCGTTTTTGTCCGCACCAGATGCCTCTGACCCAGGCGTGCCTGGCCAGTGAAGACCCCTACCAGAGGAAGGGCGGCCTCATGTGTATGGCGGTGCTGGCCGAGGGCTGCGCCGATCACATACGTACCACGTAAGTCCAGCGGACCCGTCCAGACGAAAACAGAAAAAAATACTCGTAAAATGTCGCGTTTGGATTTGTCACGCGCTCCACGCTTCTACTGAATCGGGCGGTTCACGAACGTGAAAGTCAGACTTTGCGAAAAAAAAAAAAAAAAAATGTAATTAAATTAAAATAAAAAATTTGGTAAAGCGTCGATTCAGACACGTCGCAGCTTAAGGAGCATGGGCTCGGTGTTCGCAGGATGATGTCCTCCATGCTGCAGACGGTGTGCCGGAGTCTCTCGGACAGCAACCAGGTGGTGCGCAGCGCCGGCCTCTTCGCCCTGGGACAGTTCTCTGAGCACCTGCAGGTGGGCCTGCGCCACAACCTTGATCCTTTCATACCACCCTCAGCTCATCGTGTCTTAAATGTTGTGATCTGAGGGACAGAGTGGCTTGTTTTGGGGGAAAAACCTATCCTCCACGTGCTCGTTTGGATGTCATTTCTGGTGGGACCTCCGTGTCCGTTTAAGTGTATCGAAACAAGGGTTTTCTGTATCGGTTGAAGTGAATCAGCAACGGGACGATGATCATGAAGGTCAACTGTTTGTGCGTCAAAAATTAAGTTATTAACAATTATTCTTATTCCCTGTTGCCCCCATCAGCCGGAGGTGAGCAAGTACTGCGAGGAGCTGATGCCGCTGCTGCTGGCCTACATGTCCCACCTGAACCAGGCCAAGGTGGGCCACGTCACCAAGGCTTTCTACGCCCTGGAGAACTTCATGGAGAACCTCGGTTAGCAAACCGTTTGTACGCCTTTTTTTAGCGCGTTCCTCCGCGCATGTAGGTTTGCGACCCCCCCCCCCCCCCCCCCCCCCCCCCCTCAACCTTTCCTCTCTCGACAGGAGAGGAAATCGCCCCCTATCTGCCCACGCTGATGAACACGATGCTGTCTGCCCTCAGCAATGCAGAGAGCCTCAAGATTAAGGAGCTCGCCGTGTCCGCCATTGGCGCCATAGGTCGGTGGCTATAACGCTTTGACGTTTTCATCTCTCTTCATTGGGAATTATTTTTTATTTTTTTATAATTGTTTTAGTGTCTCTCACATTGCACAATAAACAAACACCCGTTTTATACCCCCATTGAGCCTTATTTCCATCTTGATCCTGTCCTTTAAACATAGGCAATGCAAATCTGTAGGGAATCGGTCGAATCTGACTTGATCCAGGATTATTTCAGGTCCAATATGGGTTTGTACGTTGACTTCATCGTGCGCTAGTGACGTATTGACAATAGCTGAATCGATCTTCGAACTGAAAAGAATGCAAAGTAAACCCCCTCCCTCAACCACCACGTGACGCCCTTGTCCCGCCTCTTTTCTAGCCAACGCCGCCAAGGAGCTCCTGGTGCCTTACTTCCCCCCGGTTATCGAGAGCCTGAAGGGCTTCCTCACCGCCACCACGGAGGAGATGAGGCCCCTGCAGACCCAGGCCCTCGGTACGCAGTCAGGTTGCAAGGCCAGAAAAGCATCCAACTCAAATCTGAAAAATGAATCGCCTACCTATCCCAGTACAATAGAAGTCTCCAGAAAGGGCCATGGAGCCCATCTATGAGTAAACGCAGAATTTGGCGAAAGAAAAAAAAAATCTTGAATATTTATTTAGTATTTCTAATTTTTGGTTCTGCCAGACACTCTGTCCGTGCTGGCCCGTACTGTCGGCAACGATGTGTTCAGTCCTCTGGCTGCAGAGTGCATACAGCTGGGCCTCAACCTCACGGACACCATCGACGACCCCGACCTGAGACGCTGCACGTACGTAACTTTCAGTAAGAGTGTCTGCGGTTGTTGGTGATGAAGAATAAGGCGCCTGTGTACCCAAGGGCAAAACTGAACTTTTGGGGTAAAATCACTTGTTGAAATGCGAAAAAGTGGTCCGTGAGACCCCGCCGCGCTCGGCAATTCTCGCATAGCTGTCTTTTGACCGATCAGTGTTGTTCAGCACTACTAACTCCGCCCTTACGGTTCCCGTTCCCCCGAAAAGTACCACCTCGCATGCGGGGGCCAGGAACTATCTCAGTGGAACCAATTTCAGAACATACCAACTACTCCTGTGGGAAAAGGCCAAGAGGCTGAGAATTCCATGCGTCATTTACATGCACATCATTAGTGCAAACTTGGCAACCTGTGTTGCATAATAGTTGTTGCGCTCATCAAACTCAAACTTCTCCACTGTTTTTTTTTTTGGGGGGGGGCTGTTTCAGGATGTTAATGCAACACTATGTAACTTTTTTTTACCTTAAAATAACAGATTCAAAATCATTTTGATGGTTCACTGACTTGTACTGTGGAGAATGGCAGCATTTCATCCCCACCCACCCCCCGAACGCCTCTTCTTGCACTATGTGACTTCTGTGTTTGGGTCCAAGACCGGGGGAAAAGTACATCACTTCCTTGATGTTTGGCTCCGGTAATTGCATTTTTATCTCCGGGAAGCGGCGAGATCCCTGCAAGGGCCGCTGTAACCTCGGTGCACATTATATCTTTGTTTGTAACATAGACTGTTATTGAAACGTGACCGATAACTTTTTACGTTTGTCCGGTTAAACAAATTATTTTCGGACACCGCACCGAGTTTCACGACAGCGGCGCAAAAGTGCGATTTCACTCACAAACTGTGGGGGCGCCAAATACCAAAAGTTAGACGGTGCTGCTTTAAGGCGCTCCTCTTTGACTTGGTTGTATGAGGTACGAGATGCAGGTTTGCTATTCTGAGGGAAGACTGTTTAACTTCCTGTTCCGGGCGGAGCGGATTCATCCCACCCTTTAGTTTCTAGTTTGAACGAGCGAGGTGTCCTCTCAGCAAGTGTCACGCCTGAATGGAAATACTCATGTCAACATCGTTTCACACTTGTTTGTTTTTTTTTTTCCTCCACATTTCTTCTGCGGAATCTTGCTGGCTCGTCGTTTTTCGTCCCCTCGTCCTCCTCCTGGTACCCTGCGTGTATCGTTTGTCTCTTGTTTGCTCTCTGCGCCTCCCCAGCTACAGCCTGTATTCCGCCGTGTCCACGGTCAGCCCCGACTGCCTGACCCCTCACCTCGCTGCCATCACCACCGTCATGCTGATGGCCCTGAAGTCTACCGAGGGGGTCACAGTACGTGCTGCATTTACAATGTTAGACACGTATGAGAAGGAGTTTATCTCTGTAGTCCGATGTATTTTAAGGCGCGTGATGTGATGAACCCCACAAGAAAATAGTTTTTCCGATTCAGAAGCGTATGTCGTGTCCCTTTTATGTGAGATCTCAGTGAATCACCCTCCGGCTCGGGTCTCTGTGTGGGCCCCCATCCTATCCTGTCTCAGGCGCACCTGGAGGAGGACAAAACCTTCGTCCTCCTGGACGACGACGACGAAGACGAAGAAAAGGACGGCAACACCATTCTGGAAGACGACGCGGAAGAGACGGACATCCCCGACGTCACAGGGTAGGAGCCGGGGCGGGGGATCGGTGCGTCCGTGTGGCGGCCATGACGATGGCGATGATGACGATGATGAGTGTCGGCTTCTCTCAGGTTCAGTGTGGAGAACGCCTACATCGAGGAGAAGGAAGACTCCTGCGACGCCTTGGGAGAGATCGCTTTCAACACCGGGTAAAACCCACGCGCATACACATCGATTCCAGCCGCATCCGGCTCAGCAACGCACTAGCACGTCGAACCCTTCACCGCCAAATCTGACTGTTGTGGCTACGGTTTCTCCGGCAGCGCGGCCTTCCAGCCCTTCCTGGAGTCCAGCTTCCAGCAGGTCTACGACATGAAAGACGTGAGTTGGTCCAGGTCTCGCTCGGACCGCTGAAGTGTTATTTACGGCGCGTGTCGTCTTCTGAAACAAAGTGGTCTCCAAACCTTTGAGAGAGGAGAAAAACAAACAAACCAAAAAAAAAAAACCAACAACAACGAACCAACCACCTCTAAATGCCCGACACGGAAGGTAAAATGAAACATCTTAAGTAGGGAGAGGTCAGCCTGAGTTAAAGCCGGCGTATAAAAGTATCTCCACCTCTCGGCCTTTCAGCGTTCTCTTCCTGATCCACACGTTGTAGAAACTTAACAGCAGCAAATGAAGCAAAAAAAGTAGAATGGATTTGAATTACTCACAAATAAACGGTGTAAATAAATCGTGTGTGTGCTACATTATTTAACGCAGGAGCTTGCCTCGTGCCCACTTACCCCATGTCCTCTTGTACCCCCCCTCCCAGTTCCCCCATGAGGACGTGCGCAGGGCAGCGTTTGGGGCCATGGGCCAGTTCTGCAGAGCTCAGCACAAAGTGTGGAAGGAGAATCCCAGCGAGGCCAACCACCAGGGTAAAAAGCCCACGCAGCACATAACCTAGACACACACGGGGGGGGGGGGGGGGGTCGGGGGGTATTAACATGTAAGTTACAATGTTCAGCCAGACGGTCATTAACACAAAATAACCCACGACGGTGTGAACAGGGCACCACTCTGGGGGAGATTGTTTTTGCGACGATGATGGCTGGCTGCACGGCACACCCCGCTTGTTGTTCAGCTGCTCGCTAAATGAAATGATACGTTTAGACTGATTTTTTTTTTGTAATGACTTTATAATTAGTAGGCCTACTTTAAGAGCTTCTGCAAAAATTAAAAAAAAATACTCCCCAGCAATGTGGCACACCAGCTGCCCTACAAAAAAAACAACAACTTTGCCCTACAGACTGTATGACCAAGCTGTTTATGTTCTTAATGTGTAATTGGACATATCCGCGTTCATGTCTTCAAGTCTTCCGTTTCCGTGCAGCGCCACAAGCTGCTGTTGGCATTAGCGCGTACCGCAGGCGGCGTGAGCCGAGGCCGAATCCAGGCGGCGAAGTTGTTGCATGTGACGACGGTCGCTATTAAGAGATCGGTCATCATTCATAAATAATCGACAGCCGATTGCTGCTATTTGCCAATCAGAATGGAGAGTTCCACAGAGGAAAAATAATATTTGTATGTTACTCTAAAGACCTGGAGGCATGTCATGTATTGATATGGACCTGGGCCCGACCTTGAACCCCCCCCCCCCAGCCCTGCACAAGCTGCTGGACGTGGTGCTGCCGTGCTTCCTGGAGACGGTGCGCACGGAGCGCGAGCGCCACGTGGTGATGGCCGCCCTGGAGGCCATGAACGGCGTGGTGGAGTCGTGCAAGGGGGAGGCCTTCAGGACGGCGGGGCGGCTGCAGGAGATCAGCCACGCCATCCGCGACGTGCTCAAGAAGAAGGTGGGGTAGCCCCGTCACGTTTGAACCGTTTAATACGGACTTATCGACCCCCCCCCCCCCGTGGCTTGATTTCACAGTTTGTGTTGGTAGGCCCCGTCAGAGACCGAATGTATGTGCACAAGCACTTAAAAAAGCGAGTTTTTCCATTATCGGTTCCCCTTAAAATACAACCGGTCTCTAGTTTTTCTTCCTTTTCTCCCTGCAGACTGTGTGTCAGGACGGTGGTGGTGATGAGGCTGATGATGAAGACCAGCAGGTGTGTGTGTGTGTGTGTGTGTGTGTGTGTGTGTGTGTGTGTGTGTGTGTGTGTGTGTGTGTGTGTGTGTGTGTGTGTGTGTGTGTGTGTGTGTGTGTGTGTGTGTGTGTGTGTGTGTGTGTGTGTGCGTGCGCAATAAAAATGGATGATTAGGTCTAAAGTGCTAAATTATTACTGTTCTCACTAAACTGTGTCTGCAGTATGATTGTATTGTTTTGCACATTAATCACCGGCTCGTTCTGTAACTCATTTAATTCTTGCTCAGGCCGAGTACGACGCCATGCTGCAGGAGTTTGCGGGCGAGGGCATCCCGCTGCTGGCTGGAGCTGTGCCCGCGGACACCTTCGCCCCCTTCCTCAACGACCTGCTGCCGCTCATCATGAGCAAAGCCGTAAGTCGGGGAGCAGGGGTCATCCAAAGGGCTCAGCCTGAAAGGTCAAAGGTCAGGGTAGGACCTCGACATGACGATCTCCTCTCCTCCTCCCTTTGCCGTTTTTTTGTTTTTTTTTAAGAAATCCTCGTGCACGGTGGCCGACCGCTCCTTCTCAGTGGGGACTCTCGGCGAGGTCCTGCAGGCCCTGGCGGGTGTGGACGGGGGCAGGGGCGTGGCCGGCCGCCTGTCCAACCGGCTGCTGCCGGTGCTGGTGGCCGGAGTGAGGGACAGCGACCCCGAGGTTCGGAACAACAGCGTGTTCGGACTGGGCTCCCTGGCCGAGGCCGCCGGGCCCATCGTCGTATCGTATCCTGTTTTACACCACCCTGCGTGAGATGGATGGGTGGGTGGGTGGGTGGGTGGATGCTTCCTCATTCCCAGAGTGAAATTGCAGTGTCACAGCACTTCACATTAAAAATAGACAGTAATAAAAAATAGAGAAAATAAAATGGCAATGTGCAATAAAGAAGAAGCTGAAAAAAATGCAATATACAATACAGTAACAATAGAAATGAACAAAAATATACAGTGTACAATAAAAGAAACAGTATAAATTAACCTAAAAATAAGCTATGAACAATAACAATAGGGAAACCTAATTATAAACAATAAATATAACCTGAAAAATAGAAATTTACTAGAAAAACCGTGGGTAAAATTTGGCATGTTGTAAAAAAAATAAACATCAAAAGTAGACAATGATAAAAAGTAATAAGAAGAATAACAGAAGAAGAAAATGGCGACATGTACCTTAGCGATAAAGAATAAGCTAAAAGAAATCGCAATAGACAATACATTATACAAAGTTATATACAGCGGTACTTTGACTTACAAGCTCGTATAACTAATCAATTTTCCCCATTGAAATTAATTGAAATGCCATAAATCCGTTCCAGCCCCCAAAAAACCACCCCAATCTTTTTTGTTACATGTTTATAAATAACAAATATTGTATAAAAACCGAATAAAACATAATAAAAAAGAATGTAAAGAAATAAACTGGTTTTATAAAGTGTATTTACCTTGGAGATCAGACGACTTGGACTAACGGAAGATGCTGACGGAGGTGGAGGGTTGGAGGAGATAGGCGGAGGAGGTTGGAGGATTTTGTTTCGTTTTGTGCTTTTTCGGTCGTTTGTTGTTACACTTTATTGCTGAACATAATTGCTACAGTTTATTTATTTTTTGACTTCACTTTCGCTTTGATTTCGTGCTTTAATTCAATGGACATCATCCGCTTCCTCTTCTCAGCTCTTACTTTCTGAGGACCAATGGTTAGGAAAAAAAAACAAAACTGCCAAAATAACTGCACAAAAAGCACAAAACGCGAGCACAAATCACAAAAGAGATGCTTCTACGGTCAGGTAACCACGTGGCGTGAAAGCGCGAGACGCCGGATTCGCTCGCCACGCCAACTAGCGGCGGCGTGCCTGAAGCTCGCTCCTCGTAACTCACATTTTTGCTCGCAAATCAATACAAAAAAAAAATGGACGTAACCCGGAAAACTCGTATGTAAGTGCACTCGTAAATCAAGGTACCGCTGTACTACGTATTTGGCAATATACAACAGTGCGTTGCTAGGATGCAAAGACATCGGGGAGGGGGTGGCGGCGAGAACGTGTTCCCATTACGCACGGTGTTTGTTTTGTTCCATAAGGAAACGGAGTAAAATAATATAACCTACATATAGAATGAAAACACCGCGCACGTGGGCACAGTCAGTACCATCCATACCGCCCTGCGGGGCTGTTTTAGATTGGGCGGGGGGGCGGTTCGTAAAACACTTGGGGCTAAACCTCCCAGTGCCCCTAACGCCACAGATATACAATAAGCCTAATGATAAAGAATAAAAATAACCCCCCCCCCCCCAAAAAAAAACCACACACACATCAAAATGAAGGCAATAATAAAGAATAATACAAAAACTAAAATTGCAAGAATTGGCACAAGGAACAACAAACAGTGCGCGCGCACACACACACACACACACACACACACACACACCCTGCGCCGGGCAGAGTTCCTCAGCGCCTCAGGGACTATCCGGTGATGTTGTCGCTGTTCTCCAACCTGCTGGTGAAGGAGCAGGACCGCCGGGTGATCGACAACCTGTGCGCGGCGCTGTGCCGGATGATCGCCGGCAACGTGGAGGCCGTGCCCCTGGAGCAGGTGGTCCCCGCCCTGGTGGCCCGGCTGCCCCTGGAGCAGGACCTGGAGGAGAACAAGACGGTGTACGGCTGCCTGGCCATGCTGTACTCGCACAGCCCCGCCCTGGTACGTGCGCGGCGCGAGACTCGGATCGTAGATTGAGTCGTTTTGTTGTTTTGTTTTTTTGTTTTTTTCCTTCCGACTTTTCCGAACATGACGCGGCACTTTTTATTTTTATTGTATTTGGTTTTTATTTTATTTCAAATTTCTCCGTCCGTCCAGATCGTAAGCCAAATGAAGTCGATTGTCACCGCTTCCAGCCAAGTTCTGGGCACCAAGGATCTCGATACAGGTGAGCGCCTATTTATTTATTTATTTATTTTTAATTTATTTTATTTTTGAAAAAGCATTTTTGAAAGTTTTAAAACATCCAAAGGTCAATACAACGGAATAGCAAAATACACTCTTGACGAGAGAGAAGATGAGGAAAACAATAAAATAGGAAAACTATAAGAATGTATAATAAATTATATATTATTATAAATATATTATGAATATAATATAAGTATATCATAAAATAAATGGATAAAATATTTCATATGTCATTTAAATATTTACTTACTCTGACATCAAGGATGAAAAGTAATGATTCATAAGGAAAAAGCTTTTTTTTATTTTTTAAATTTTATTTCAAGGTTGAGATTTTCCAAGTTTGAATCGGGTGTTTGGACTTGAATTTGAACCTGAATTAATAACACACACATATCTGTCATTATATTTTATATTAAAAAAATAAATAAATAAAAATTCCCCAGAGACCCGGAGCAAGTTGGCCCTGCTGATGCGGGAGTTCGCCCAGCGCCACGCCGCCGACTTCCAGGGCGCCGTGAGCTCACTTCCTGCCGAGCAGCAGGCCAGGCTGAGCGCCGCCGTCGCTGCCTCGTAGCCCGCGCGCCGACCGTCCTTCCACTCTGCCGCAAAAGCCAGTTTATTTTTATTTTTAATTGTTATTTTTATTTTTTTCTCCCATCGTATTTCGACGACAACGACGACACCAACGATGCACAGAAATTACATTCGACAAATCAAACCGCAAACTTAAGCTCTTCAAGCGATTTCCTGTAACCGTGACGACATCTCCAAGTGTTTCCAAGTGTTACTGTAGATTTTTTTTTTTTTTTTTTATTTGGTCGTTTGCTTGTGTGCACGTTCCAAGTTTTATTATTTTACGACGTGATATTTTCTGTTGTTTTGCTTCCGTTACTCTGATGCCTCAGTCAAACTGTTGTGGTCGACTATTATTGATTTGCTGTTGCCCCGTTCTCATTTTTAAAAGCACCTCTGGCTCAGAGTGAGAAGTGATGCGTTTCGATCTCCACATAAATGCCTTTGTTTCCTCAGACATTTCTCCTGTTTTTTTTTCTCCCATCTCTCACTGAAGCGCTTTTTGCCGCCTTTTTTCTCCTCCGACCTTTCACTCACTTCGCTGCCCGTCCACGGGATGTTCTGCCCGTCCTGACCTTCCCAGTGGAAACCTTAAGAATATCGAACCGCATTTGTGAAAAGCAGCCGTTTATTTCTTCCGTTCCGCCCTTTATAAGCTCGCATCGCACCTCGCCCCCGTAAGTGCGGCCGGCGGTCGGAAACCTCCCCCAAAAGGATCCCAAAATATGTCAGGGAAGGTTGGAGAGCTCCTCCAGCTCGAGTAGTTTACTCAGCTGGACATTTCCCGTGTTCCATGAATGAAAGTTGAAAACTCGAAAAAAAACGCAGTTCATATAGAGTTTTATTGATAGTGGATGTGGTGACATCCAATAACATCATTTTGAAATACATGACTTATTTGCTTTGTTTTAAGCCCAATTCCAATAAAAAACTTGTCGCACGATTGGGGGAAAAATTGTAAAGCATCCCAGAGCCGTCGTTACATCGGACGTGAAAATTCGGCGCCACGGCATTTCACGTGCGGAATCCGACTCGCCATGGGAATGAACGGACTTCCTGTTATTGTCGTTTTAGGCGTGAAGCAGGGTTCACTCTTGAATTCACACACACACGGTCTTCAGATCTGGCCCTGCTGCTGCGGGTCACCCTTTTCAGGCGCCAACGCCCAACGCCACAGTCATCTCCACCGGCGCCGGTCCGCCCTCCCCTGCACAGGGGAAATGGGAGCTCATTGCAACGTGATTTCCCAAATGTGTCCCCTCCGCCGGTGCAAGTCCGCGTGTGGAAACGCTGGATGAAGAACAGACGACGGAGATGCTGCCGCGAAGCTCGACACGTTGGAGCCCGCTCTCGAAATTCCTCTTCGTACAGTGATATCCAGCAGAGCCCGTAGTTTTACGTTTTTGTAAGGTCTGAGACGAGGCGCTGACGTGACTCTTCGCCATGATCTCATTTTATCGTGCCGTAACGGCGCCACACGCGACGCGACTGGAGCCGCCCTTCGTTTCAACGCTACGGCAGCATTTTTTTGATCTCTACGATTGGAATTTTACGATTACTGTTGGAGAATGGTGCCAGAAAGATGTATTTATTTATTTATTTGATTTAATTACATTTTTGTCCGGTTCTTGACCCCTGCCCGTTATTTCGGACGAAGATCATTTCACGGCCCCTCCTTCCTTCCTTCCTTCCTTTCGCCCTGGTGCGTTTTCGCCGCCCACACCACCTGTGTGCCTGTGCTTCCAGGGCAGGATGTCCACCCCGGTGCGGCAGAAGGAGCGGTCGGTGTGGGCCTCCGTGCTGTACAGGACCTCCTGGAGCCGCTTATCTCCGGGCTTCTGGGCTTTGACCCGCACCTGCAAGGAGAAAGCGAGAACGTCACCGCGGAGGATGCGGTCGTACCGTCTCATCGCGCCTCTTATTTCCGTCATTGTCCCCGCTGCTGACCTCCAAGATGGTGGTCTCCTTCTCCTTGAGCTTCCCTGCTTTGTTCTTCACCTGGGTCCTCTTCGTGTCCACCCATACCACCTGCTCCTTTACCTCAGACCTGGACACACGCACGCACACACACAGAGGTATAGTTTTCTCGATGCATCTCGGAAAAACCTCTTAAAGCACGAATAACTGGTAGTATCAGACCCATCAAATTCTGGAATCATGGGGTGGCGTTAAAGGCTTTTAGGGTTATGAAGACACAGACAGTCTCCTGATGATCCCCAAAGTCCCATTAATGCTGGTGGGGTTTCACGTGTGTTGACCTTTTAAGCCATATGTGCGCACACACACGCAGACAGCTACACAGACAGGACTTACTCTTGGATGCCCAGGTCGGCCAGGGTGGTGTTGAGGAAGGGGAAGTGCTGGTGGGCTGTGTCGGGCTGCAGCTCGATGGGCAGTTTCACCAACATCGGGATCGCCCACACCAGCTCAGCTCGGACCATCTTCCCCGGTGGTCCCTGGGACCCCCGGCCCCCGCAGCCGGCCTCTTTCTTCCCAAAGAAGCGGTCTGTGTCCTCGCCCGCCATTCGTCAGCGAAGCTGCTTTCTGCCGATCAAGCTGTAGGAGAGAAGGGACCAGGCGCCATGTCGAGATGCGAAGGAAGTTCCGTCTTTTGGTCTCGTCAGGTGGAAGTCTCCGCTTGTGTGTGTTTGAGTACAGTTGGACCTGCACCCTGCCCTCTATTTATACGCCGCCGTTGCAAACGTGTGTTATGTGTCGCCCAGGCGCTAGGTTTATCACGCTGACAGGGGGCTGATGAAGTGACGCCAACAGTGTTTTTAGGCCAACTGAGTATGTGTGCGAGTGTTAAGCATGAAACTGGGGATCGAGAAAGCAAAGGGTGTGTGTGTGTGTGTGTGCGCGCGCATGCACGCACGCTCTATAAGAGACAGGTCTCCTCAATGAGCCAAAGGTTAGGTTACCTGGTTGTAAGGACCATGGTCTTTGAAACCTGGAAGGGGGGTCGTCAACCAACGAAGCCGTTTCTTCGGGAAAACCACCGGAGGAGTTTTCGGGATGTAAATCCTAATCTCCTTTCCAACAGACTCAGAACGGGGCGCGACGGAAGGTTCCACGGGCGACGCCGTCCTCCACGACGCGCGACGAGGAGCAGATTCATGAATCTGCTCAATGAGAGTGCCTCAGCGGCCGTCAAACGCGGCCCCCCGCATGGCCTTCTGGGAACCCGCAAGACATTTAGCATCAGCTACCTCGGCGTCATGTCTCTTATTGTCTTGGCCCCTGCAGGTGAAGACGGGGTTAATATTTAGGCCATTTGTGCCGCAGTGCCACATATTTGTGTGTGTGTGTGTGTGTGTGTGTGTGCGCGCGTGTGGGGTTTTTCAACCAAACAAGCAATCTGCACAAGGCGTGTCACATTCCAGGGACGGCCATAATAAAGCCGAGCACGCGTATTACGATGACATCACGAGCAGGTGACTTTCCGCCCCCCAGACACCGCCAGCCTGCGGGAAGCGATGACGATCCGTTTTGGATTTGGGTACGATTCAAGAGGAGCTCAAGACGCTGTTGATTTAATGTTACCGATTTGGCGGTCAGAGGAATCTGCTTTTTACCCCGTGTGTTTGCGGGCGTGCGGGTTTGTGCCTGTAGACAAGAGTGAAGTCACCGTCGCGTTCTGCCTCCGCAGCGGCGAGTCGGCGGCGTGCTCCGTGAGGTCACGGCTCCGGCTGTGACGCCGTCAGCCAAACTGTCCAGTGGGGACTCGTCATCCATGTTCCATTTGAGCATGTTCAGTCGAGGGAGACTTTTGCTGTTACACCGATCCAGGGATGGTGTATACGCGCGCGCACACGCACGCACACACACACACACACACACACACACACACACACACACACACACACACACACACACACACACACACACACACACACACACACACACACACACACACACACGCTGAAACACCCGTCGCACTCGACAAGCAGACCCTTTCATTGCACGTTGAGGCGTGAGATCAGACAAAGGTTTCCTGCCAGCGAAGCACAATGATGTCACATCGTGTCTACAGACAGACAAAGGTGGAGGCAAGCATCTGTGTTTCATAGAAACACCAAAGTAAGTAAAACAATTGACTTTGAACGGATGATAAGTAATCGCCTCACGTTTTGCCTTCTCACCCCTATACCGGAGTAGTTTTATCAAATGAGTTAACGGGTGGTCCTTGTGGTTTTTCTGTTTCTCTGCTGCTGTCCATTTGGGTTAAAAGCCCTTTATAGAAAATGGAAAAAGATCAGATCTTTCATTGAAGGTCAAACATGCAGTTTAAAAACATTTTTACGTGCATCCAATCCATACGAAACCATAATAACATTTTAAAATGTATGAAAACAACCTTTCCATTATAACTTAAAAAAAAAACGGTTTCAAAGTCATTCGTTTTGATGAGACATTTACGAAACGTTTTTCCCAATTATAAAACAAAACAATGCAAACTCTTCCGGATAAAAAAAATGTCCAAAAACACAGGTTCATGACTTTTACGGTCAAAGTCATGATCCTTCTGGGGATCTAAATAGATGTATACATTTGGCTTCAACAAGGAAGGAACAATTCATTGAACTTATACTGTGAAGACCGAACTGCTGAGCTGTGTGTGTGTGTGTGTGCTTGTGTGTGTGTGTGTGTGTGTGTGAGATCAGCGGTGGTAGTGTCAGCTCTCGGGCAGACAGCAGCTCTGTGGGAGGAGACACACATCACATAGTCTAAAGGTGTCATTTAATTCAGATGAATTAATCTCAATTCACCCAATTTACGTCGGTGAGGAAACTGGGTTATAAAAATAAAATAATCAAATGTAAACAGGGTCCATTATGGCATTACAAAATGAAATTCAAGGACACAAAACAAATCATTTTCAATGCCATCTTTATTAATCAAAATACTATATAATCTTAGACTCATTGTCTATTTATATTAGTATGTGTGTGTGTGTGTGTATATACTGTGTATATATATATATATATATATATATATATATATATATATATATATATATATATATATATATATATATATATATATATAAAAAATCTCACTGTTAATCTCATTGTAAACTACTATTTCCCTGGCATAATCTGTCGTAAAAGCGATTCTGGAAATGTTTTGTTACGTTCAAACCAGGGGGAATATCCATTTCCAATTGTTTTGTTTTTTTCCAAGGACTTTTCAAGGTCTTTTCATGCACCTCAGCAGAACACGGGCTATTTTCAAGGTATTCCAGAACTTACATCTCTGAGGATGAAATTCAAACACTTCAAGCACCTCAAGGACCCGGTAAGACCCCCGTCTCCCGCACCGCTCCTTGCTTGAAACAGGAGCATGAGAGAAAGCGAGAGCTGCAACCTGCTCCCCTGACGCAGCAGTCTGCAGAGCGTGTGAGCTCTAGTGGCGTGGTCCGCCTCTGGGGCGGAGCACTTCACCTGACCTTCACTTCAACTCCACGCTCACAATTAGAACAATGATAACCGAAGCTTCCGGCAGGGTGGGAAAAAAAAAAAGGTATCGTGGGCCCACATATTTGAATCCCCCGGTTAAAACCGCGTCATCTGGTCTATATGTGTGGGCTTATAAAACATTTTGTCATTCCCTCCAAAATCACTGGGGATCTCCAGATATGAGTGTCACTAAATATCCTTAACTACACTTGAATATAAAACAACACACTAGCAACTTGGCAAAATGGTCTATGTGCTGTATACTTTTACATTATATTGCTGGATATGTTCAAAGTTGAGTTCATTCTGGCATTACAAAATGAAATTCAAGGACTTCCAAGTACTTTTCAAAGCACTATTTTTTCATTTTCTAGGACTTCACGCAAAAGAAATTTCATACATTTTCAATGTGTTCTTTATTATTCATCATATAATCTAAGTCTCATTGTCTATCATTTATAATAGTGTGTGTGTATATATATATATATATATATATATATATATATATATATATATATATATATATATATATATATATATATACATACGTATATAATATATAAAAAAAAAATTATATTTTTCTTTTTTTATTTATATATATAATTGTCATCACTACTATAAGTGTCTATTTCCAACCATGCTGGATAGAATAAATACATTTATCTGGCATAATCTGTCCTAAAAGCGATTCTGGATCTTTTTTTATTACGTTACGATTTGAATAGCAAAACCAGGGCGAATATCACAGGTTTAATTACTATGTTTTTTTAAGGACTTTTCAAGCCCAGGGTAGTCGAGAACCAACATTTCTGAGGACGAAATTCAAGCACCTCAGGGACCTGGTAAGAACCCTGCTCAAATAGAGTCCGTGCTACCTGAGCAGACTGGGAGCCGCCACGTCCTTGATGGGAGTGTTCGTCTGAGGCTCAGGCATCTCAAGGTGCTCGGCCATGATGGCTGCATCAGCATCCGGGCCTCCTCCAACAGAGAACTACACACACACACACACACACACGCACACGCACACGCGCACACACACACACACACACACACGGGTATCAAAATACGACAAAACAGGGATGAGAGAAATCAGGATCACATACACACACACACACACTCCCGCTGTGTGTATGTATGCATGTGTGTGTGTGTGGGTGTGTTTGTGTGTGTGTGTATGTGTGTGTGTGTGTGTGTGTGTGTGTGTGTGTGTGTGTGTGTGTGTGTGTGTGTGTGTTTGAGCCTCACCATCTGCTCACGGCCTTCGCCAGGTGACTCTGGGAAGGCTCTTCCTTGGAGATGAACAGGATCACATCTGACCTAGCTGAAGGAAACACACGCACGCACCCATGCGTTGTGCACAATGCCCTCATCAACAAAGCCTTCTTTTCCAGACAGTTAATTATGACAACAAACATAATAATAATACTTCATTACTATTCATTACCGCATCAAGTTCAAGTCTCTGATGCTGGCCTACAGAGTGATTGCTGGGAATGCTCCCGCCTACTTAAATGCTCTTGTAAGAGCACATGTTGCCCCCCGGATGCTGCGCTCGTCAAATGAGCGTCGCCTGGCTCTGCCGGCCGTACAGCCACGGCAATCCAGGCTGTTCTCATTTGTAGTTCCACGTTGGTGGAACGAGCTGCCAAAAATGACCAGAGCGGGGACCTCCCTCTCTGTCTTTAAGAAGCACTTGAAGACCCAGCTCTTCAGTGAGTACCTCCTGTCCCGACCTACAATTACTTAGCACTACCGAGCAGTATTTATTGTTACACTAATGTTGCTGTTACACTAATCTCTGTCGCAATGTAGCTTGAATGTTATTCTCCCTTGTAAGTCGCTTTGGATAAAAGCGTCTGCTAAATGACTAAATGTAAATGTAAATGATGCATTACTACTGACACTACTGCTGAAATGAGCTCCACTAAAACAGAGAGAAACTCCTACAGGAGGCTCCAGTGAGCTGTAGTCCTGACTCAACCCAGTTCCCCTGGATCTGAGTTGGAAAGAGAGAGAGAGAGAGAGAGAGAGAGAGAGAGAGAGAGAGAGAGAGAGAGAGAGAGAGAGAGTTTTTGAGATGTAGAACCAGGAAGCAGATCGAAAGCCTTGTTCCCTGCAGATTTCCTCCCAGTGGATTCCAGGGAGAGCCACCGGGGCTTGGGCCTGGATTTACTACCACGACTCTGTGCTTCCAGTGTGTTCTGGAGGAACAACCTTTCACTATTTTAAAATTTGATCGGTGCCCATGGCGGATGTTGGCCGGTGGTTTATATTGGTTGGTTTTGTGATCTCATCTTAACACTGATCAAAAGCCTCAAAGAGCCCAAAAAAGAGTCACACTTTTCATCACGATTGGAGCTTGTGCACTAAGAACAACCAGAGCAGACGCTCCGCTGCAGTGACAGTGATAGTTACGCAGTCTGCACAATTTTGGAAGATTGTCAGGCAATAAAATATTCATCCAATCTTTGTTCACCTTGAACTACCTCCAAATAGCCAACATTTTCTTTCCTTTGCTCTCTTTTTTGAGCGTCAGCTACGCAGCTACGTGACATAATATTCGTATCGGGTTTGGGCATCGGATCATTTTTACGAGTACATGAGCACATAATGGGCCTTGTAAATTTGACCGGCACAGAATCAGAAAATAAATCTGATCGGTGGTCGATCAAGCTGAAAACCGGTCGATCGATTGGTGCATCTCTATCACCAACGCTTTATATGTAAACATTATTATCACTCCCCCACTTCCCATTTTACCTCAGCAATGCAGCGTGGGTGGATAATAAAGTACCGCTGCGAATCAGTGGATGTTGAGTGAGAGGAGAGGGAGGGAGGGGTTACAGAACCACAGGTCGCAGCATCTGGTCCAATCCCAGGAATGTAGTTGAAGTACCCAATAGATGTACGGTACTGTTTTAATTGATTGATTGATTGTTTTCTGTAATAAAATGACAATAATATATATATATATATATATATATATATATATATATATATATATATATATATATATATATATATATATGTGTGTGTGTGTGTGTGTGTGTGTGTGTGTGTGTGTGTGTGTGTGTGTGTGTGTGTGTGTGTGTGGCATTTCTAAACTGTGTATTTTGACCAAGAATTGTGTGGTTGGTACACACAATGCGTGCAGGTTGGCAGGTCTGTAAGTAGAGTCCAAAACAAATTTCACCACCAGGGCGATAAAGTATGTAGTGTATTGTATTATGTATTATGTTTTAAATTACAGCCTATCTTAATTTGATTGGTTGATAAACGTGTTCATCAGGTAACTTTTTTTTTTTTAAACGTGTTAACATTGCAATTATAAAATAAGAAGAAGAAAAAGAAGAATGATGACTTGTAAATGTCATTGCCTTTCTTTTTAAAATGTTATCGTGAATGTGTCAGCTGCATCGGTGCGATGTGGGTCTGCGTGTAGTGAGGTATACCGACCACTAGAGGAAGCAGAGATGGGAGGTTGAGCAGCACTGCAGCCTGGGAGTGAAAGCGCAGTCGTTGAGTGGTCCACATTCCAATCTATACGTCGTTACACCATGGAGTGTGGGGAATGGCAAAATGTAGGAAAGAGCACTGATGTTTCGCTATGTGGTGGACTAACCACAGTGGCGGACATTTTGGAGGGTATTTCCAATCGTATTCGATAAATTGATACACTATACCCACTACACTGCCCAAGCACACTAGTCACCGCTGCACACTACCCCAAATCCATACGTTAAAACAAATACAGTATAATCCATTTTTCAACGTAATCTTTATTCATTAAAATATTATATAATCTTCGTCTCATTTTCTATTATATATATATATTATTAATCTCGTTGTCATCTACTTTTATAAGTGTCAATTTTTTTTGTTGCCATTTCCCTGGCATAATTTGTCGTAAAAACGATTCTGGAAATGTTTTATTACGTTACGATTTGAATAACAAAACCAGGGAGACGATCACAGCTTTTCAATTATCATGTGTTTTTCAAGGACTTTTCAAGCACTTCAGCACAAAAGGGGCCAGAGGGCGGCTCTCCGCTTGTGATCCTGGGTGACCTCAACATCCACCTGGACAAACCACAAGCTCCCGACTTCCTCACACTGCTGTCCTCATTCCACCTGAACCTCCTCCACATCATCTTAACTCGTACCTGTATTACCGACAACATTCATTAACCACATTACACACTTCAGGTCCCTTCTTCATTCAATTCTCAATCTCTGCCTCCACGTCAAACGGTTCCCCCTCCTTGCGTCTCTTTCCGTCTAAACCTTTGCTCACTCTGCCCCAACTCAATTCTCCTCTCTGGTCTTCTTCTTCTGAACACCTTTTCTCACTTGATATTAATAAAGCCACAGACACGCTCTGCTCCACACTAATCCAGTGTCTTGAGAACCTCTGGCCCCTCTCGTCCAGACCAGCGCGAGAAGCACCCTCATCAGACAAAGCTCAGGTCGGCTGAGAGGAATTAGCATGGAAGTCCGGTGACCCCGTTGATCTGCGTAAGCAAGTGTCACTCCTCTGTATCCTTTCTCATCTGTTATTACTAACGCTAAACGACTTACTATCTGGACAAGATTAACAACACTGCTGATTCACGCAAACTGTCCTCCACCATTAAAACATTTCTCAACCCTCCAGCGCCTGACTCCCTTCACTCTTTCTCCCCCTATCTGACAATGACATACCTACAGTAGTCTCCTCTCCAGCCACCCTACCCTACCTGTCCCCTTGACCCTATCCCCTCTCATCTTCTGCAGGTCCTTTCCCCCACCCTCATCCAAAAGACTCAAACGTGCTATATTTAAACAAACAAATCCCTTTCTCACACAGCATAACCTGTTGGATCCTAACCGGTCAGGCTTCAAAAGCGGTGTCCTCAGGGGCACAGATAGTTTGAGTCTTATCTCTCGGGTAGATCCTACAGGGTGTCGTGGAAGGGAGAGGTGTTCCAGTCACACCAGGTAGACCAGTGTCCCACAGGGATCCGTGCTCGGCCCTCATCTCTTCTCACTGTACACCTCCTCACTGGGATTGGTCATCCAGCTGCATGGTTTCTCCTACCACTGCTACTGCTGCAGAAATCTTCGTCATCCTGGTAACTGTACCCTGGACTGGCTTTTAAGCTGTTATTTTGACATATTGCACCAACATAAGCACTTCTTTATGGTGATTCTTTACAGCATCTTGCACTTGTATCTGGTTGAATTTAGAAACAGGAGCTCTTGCACTTAGGTTTGCGGTTGCTCCATTGGTCGATGTACAGTATGCTTTGACTGTTTCGGGCCTTGCATGTAAGTCACTTTGGACAAAAGTGTCTGCTAAATGCAAAAAAATGTAAATGTAATGTAAATGTACTTACATTTCAGAGGATGAAATTCAAGCACGTTAGGACCTGGTAAGAACCCTGGTTGTCTGTATATCGACTTTGATGTGTATACAGATACATGGATTAAAACAATTTCGTCAAAAAGTTTTTTCAAATTCTCATAAATATTCCTGAGAGAGTTGTACCTGTCCATAGAAAGTCTTTGGCGCTCGCCTGGTCTCTCTCTCCGACTCTCCGCCTTTCTCGGTGGAGCACGAAGGGCAGTTCACCCATGGGGAGGGGGGGTCGTCTCCAGGGTTGCTTCACACGGACGGACGGACGGGTGCACGCACGCACGCGCACACACACACACACGCTATGGACTATGTGCCATTTGTCCGTCAGGTGTGTTTGTGTCTTACTGGTCGATGGAGGTCATCGCTCCCTCCGCCTGGTCCCCTCTGTTTGCTGCCTCTCCACTTCAAGAGCCATGTGCACACACAGGCACACACACACACACACACACACACACACACACACACACACACACACACACACACACACACACACACACACACACACACACACACACACACACAGTTATACATCTATTGACAGTTTCTTATTTAAGATATGGATCCACTGCTGTTTTAAAGAGGAAAGTAATCTCAGGCCGAAATTACCTCTGGCCTCTTTCAACAAACTCTATTGACTGATTTTCCCAGTGATTTTTTTCGTAACGAGGGTGGTTCGGCCATCCTCCCACCGTGTCTTAATGTAATGCTTAACTGGCGAAACCCCTAACGACAAAAGGGTGGGGGAATAATTCATAACAATGCCATAGTTCATGATGACTGCGCTGTCAGGACTCGCACATTCTGTATTTCTACCCCTAAAGAAAAAAAACAAACGAGTGTTAACAGTCTTAACCCATACACACCATGCAAGAAAACCATTCAGAAGCACTGATTTGTGGTGGAATTGCTAAAAAGGTCTCCAAAAAATGACGGCTGTGTTGAAGAGTTACAGGGAAAATACAGTCAGTGAAAATGCCTCTCGGGGTCAGAGAAAAGACTGGAAATTGAAGCATACGAGTCAGGAACCCGTGTAGGCGATCAGAGTGGCATTTCAAATAATTGGCCATTTATGCAAGACATTAATTGCTTCAAGAAAAGTCATAGTCAAGTCAAAATGTCACCCAGGGGCCTGCAACAGCATCCAAGCAGGTTTAAAAGAGAGATTTAGAATATCCAGTCCTTCAAACTGCTCCTGTTGGTCCATTAGCAGATCAGTCTCTGGAGCTGTGGTTTCGGCCAGCTCGGCTCTTCCAAACCACCGAGAAGAAGACGGCGAGCAGAGACAGAGAGGTGGCGGAGGTGGGCGGTTAGAGGAAGAGAAAAGAGTTGGTTCAAAAGTCAAGTGTTATTATTCGGGTAATTATTATGAATAAAACTCGGATTACGTTTGTACGGGAGTGTAATCAGTGGAGGAAGCTTTTAGAACTGCTTCACAACTAGTCTGTAATCATATCCGACAGTCAGATCCTCCCCTCTGGTGACCGTCGGATGAACTGCGTCTGGGTTTCGCATCCCAAAATATGTCACGGAAAATGGGAGAGCTGTTCTTTTCCAGGACAACAGCAAGCGGTTTGATCAGCTGGACATTTACCATGTTCCATGTATGACAGTTTAAAACTCCCTTCATATAGTGTTTGCAAAATGCAAATTTAAATACACACAATTCACTTAATTTGACTCACTTACTGACATCCAACATTACCGTTAATAATATCATTATTTTGAAATACACAACTTATTTACTTAGTTTTAAACACAGTTCCAATAAAACTTCCGGTGGCACTGTTGAACCGAAACTTGTCACCTGTTGAAAAATGTGAACGCATCCAGGAGCCTCGATCGGACGCAGAATTTCTGCAGTGTCATAGCTTTTTCGCGTGCGGAATCCAACTCTCCATAGGAATGAATGGACCTCCGATTTGTAATTGTCGTTTGTCGCATTAGGTGTGAAGCAAGCTTTCAGATTATTAGGGAGGTGTTTTCACTTTTCACCTGCTTGATTCAATCTGATGTGTTTATTGTGGGACCTCTCTGATTTCATTTGATCTGTTCATTGGCGTCCTGCGGACACCCTGCGTTGATGCGTTTCCCCAGAGGAATTGCGCTCCTGTTTTTCTGTGGCTGCTAACAGCTGCTTTACCTCACCAGCGTCGGTGATGATCCGCTCCGTCTCGTTCAGGGTGATGGCCGCCGGAGGCAAACGGAAACCTATATTCACGTACCAGAATGCTTTAGAGGACGCGGAAGTAGAACTGGGTCTGGGATGGATTCGCTGTCTCTTTTCTACTCGAACAACTAACTGTTCTAAAACGTTAAGTGTTGTCGTGCTCTAAGTGTGAAATGAAAGGAAAATTTGCCGAGCGATCTGAGGAACAGGAAATAAAAAATGATCACACTCACCCCCAGGTGTGGAGTGGGGACTGGACACCAGGGAGTGCTGTGAAGCCCTCGCCACCGGCCTCATCATGGGCTAAGAATAGATGTCGTTTCAGGGTCAAAGTAAGACTATACGTGCAAACTGGTTTCTGCATGTGTGGCTCGATCCCCCCAAAGAGTTAAATTTACTCTTATTCTAAGGCTGCAGGAATGACCTGGTGATATTCAAGGCACTTAATTTTCTGGTTTGATACATGTTTATATTAGGTTTTAGTACTAGAAATTCTCTTGATACCAATATTCTGGTAACTTGCTGATACCTGACGCACAAAATGTTAAATTAAGCAAATATAACTCATCTGAATAGTAATATATGAATGACTAATCCACTTAGAGACTGCTTTCCTTTTGGTCATTATAGTATTTCAGACATGCCAACCGTGGAAAAATATTTTGAGCACCACAACTGTGTAACAGGAAGTTTCTGTGGCGTTTGAGTGACTGCAGCTCAATGACTCCATCAGTTATTCACACCGTAGTCGTCTCACAACGAGGCTCATCACATCGTATGTAAGCTCCTACGACTAACTATATACAGTATACTCATTCATCTCATTAGGATATACCCCTTGAAATACATCATCTTGTAAAATTACCGAACATGTTTACCAACTAGTGATGCACCGATTGCAATTTTCTTTGCCGATTCCAATTTTGGCCGACTCATAATAAAAAATTCACTGTTAAATAACTTTTACATTGTTGTCTGATAATTTTAGGTTTATATATCCGTGATCGGAGAAAACAAATTTCATATAATTTGGTCTCATTTGGTATATCTGCTGTACCTCAATGAAACATACATTGCATGATCTCATCATGCTCATGTGATTAGACGGCTGCGCATATGTACAGGTTCTCCTCTTAACGACCGAGTTCCGTTCCTATGAGCAGGTCGTTCAGCGAATTGTTCGATAAGCGAGGACCCGCCCCCTTACTGTTATTTCAGTCTTGGAGATTGCGAACACGAGTGTAGTGAATACTGACCGACTGCTGGAACGAGACTGAGACTGAGAACGGGGATGAGATGTATACATTGTAAATAGTGTATATAGTATATACAGTATAGTGTATATAGTGTATATAGTATATAAAGGGTGTGAGACACCGTGGTATTGTATGCAGCGTACAATACCGACTGGTGGGAGGGCTGGTCATAAGTCCTAATGGTCGTTAAACAGGTAGGTCCTTAAGTGAGGAGTACTGCCACCGCAATTTTCAGTGACCACAATAGTGAGATTGCTGATTTGGATGGAGAGAATCCATCCGGCTCTGTTCTCTCCGCGGCGAACCATGGAAAGTAAAATAAAATGGGGAAGTCACCAAGTTTCAGTTTAATGCAACCTGTAACTATTTATCCATCTTTGTTTACCTTGAAGTACCTCCAAATAGCCAACATTTTTTTTTCGTTTGCTCTCTTTTTTGAGCATCAGCAACGCAACTACGTGACATTACGTTTGTTTCGGGTTTAAGTATCGGATCATTTTTACGAGTATATGAGCACATAATGGGGCTTGTAAATTTGACCAGCAAAGAATCGGAAAATATATCTGATCGGCCAGCCACCGGTCATGGCCGATCAAGCTGAAAACCGGTCCGTCGATTGCCGCATCTCTATCACTAATGCATTATGTTAACATTATTATTGCTTTCCCACTTCCCATTATACCACAGCAATGCAGCGTGGGTGGATAGTAAAGTTCCGCTGCGCTCAGTGCGCTGCGTAGCAGTGGATGTTGAGTGAGAGGAGAGGGAGGGGTTACAGAACCACAGGTCGCAGCATCTGGTTGAATCCCAGGAATGTAGTGTAAATGTAGTCTTTAAAAGAGAGCTAAAAGTGGATGTTGTAATATCACACCCAGGGGCTTTACAGGCAAAAAGAGATTACAATAAGGTTAAAGTTCAGCTCTTGTCAACTAGAATAACTGAAACCAGGGTAAATAGACAGACACATACATAGTTTTGTGGGGGTGTGTGGGTGCAGTTTACAAACACTAAATCACCACACGCAGTGATTGTATTTTAGTAGAGGCATTAGGATTATATCCATATTATATTGGTTTTAATGTAAGAATTTTTTAAATAACTGTTAAATGCGATAAAACCCAAATGTATTGCATTTGATATGATTAACTCAGAGGTTATTGAAACCTATACTCCTATCTACATGTTGATTGTAGATTAATTTTGTCCCTTATGAATTGACAGTTTGTGCTTTTTAATATCAATTATTTACTAATGGTTTATTTTACTGTAATGGTTTTCTGACATTTACTTTAATAGGCCAACATATCAGGATGTTTATTGTGTGCAGATTTCTCGGTATATTTCCCCAGGTACTGGTTACATTACAAAAGCCATTCTGGAATTTTTTTTATTAGAATACGATTTAAATAACAAAACCAGGGGGATATCACAGGTTTTCCAGTACTTACATTTCTGTGGAAGAAATTCAAGAACTTCAAACACCTCAAGGACATGGTAAGAACCCTGACAGGTCTATTTAATAGACCTAGTGTCTAACTGTAAGGCCTTCAAGAATGTGTTTTTGGTTGTGTTGGGGACTGCATTCTGCTCCTACCTGGTGCATTATATGGGGACATGGCAGCTGGTGGGTTCCCATGATTCCAAAGAAGGGGTTCTGTGGACCTTCCGCCTCTTCCATCAGACACAGGTTGTCAGGAACTTTCAGCCGGCGAGGAAGGGAGGGAAGGGTTCCGGGGATAATTTTTTGGAAGCAATACCAAATGACTACTAGAGCTGGCCCGCCGGTATTACACAGCGCATGTACCGCTAATACTACAAATCCCAGAATGCTCTGCTCGTATTTTGGCGCATCAATCAGTACAGGACCCATAAACACCCTCTCCTCTGTTGACAGTAGTCATAGCGACCTCATGCTGCTACAGGCTCCGTGCTACCCATCCCAAAAATGGCGAAAAGAAAGGCAGAAAACAGGAGCTTTCTGGACAGGTGGGAGGCATAATATCTGTTTACATATGTAAAAGATGGACCTGTTTGTCTTGTATGTGGAGCCAACGTGGCGATAACCAAAGAGTACAACATTAGAAGACACTATGAAGCGAAACACCACAACAAGTACAAGGACATGGACATTACTCAAAGGCGTGGAGGAGATGAAAAGAAGTTTGGTTTCACAACAGACTATGTTCAAAAAAGTTATATCACAAAGTGAGGCTGCGATAAAGGCGAGTTTTATTGTGGCAGCAGAGACCGCAAAATCAGCCCGGCCCTTCAATGAGGGAGAGTTTCTGAAAAAGTCCATGATGAAAGTTTGTGACCTCGTGTGCCCAGAGAAAAAGCAAGCATTTTTAAATGTGAGCCTGAGCAGAAACACAGTAGCTGATAGCACATGTGATCTTGCCACCAATCTATATGACCAGCTGATGGAAAAGGGAAAAGATTTCGTTGCATTCTCCCTTGCTGTGGATGAGAGCAGTGACACATCTGATACTTCCCAGCTGCCAGTCTTCATCCGTGGAGTGGACTCGAATCTGTGTGTTAACTTTTGGGATTAAAATCAATGCATGGCACAACCACGGGAAAGGAAATCTTTGAAGGTTTCCAAATGTGTAACTGAAATCAAACTGACTTGGGATAAACTCATGGGATTAACGACAGATGGTCCGCCAGCGATGTGCGGTCAAAAGGGTGGACAAGTGGGCAGGGTATGGGAGGAGAACTTTGCAGGTGAGTTAACTGTTCATCACTGCATTATACATCAAGAAGCACTGTGTGGCAAAGCCCTAAAGATGGAACATGTTATGACCACAGTAACACGAGTAGTTAACTTTATAAGAGCCAAAGGTCTAAATCACCGCCAGTTCAAGTCTCTTTTGGAGGAGTGCTGTTCGGAATACGCAGACGTGCCTTATCACACAAAGGTGAGATGGTTAAGCCGAGGAAAAGTACTGAACAGATGTTTCGAGCTCCATGAGGAAATATGTCAGTTTCTGGAAAGCAAAGGGAAAGACACAGCACATGTGCACATTTTGCTGAAAAACTCAGCGTACTCGGCGCAGAGTTTTCCCGGCGACTTTCCGACTTTGATGTCCAGAAATGTAGGTTTGAACTGCTCAGTAATCCGTTTGAAGTTGACCAACATCCAAATGGAGCTGATTGACCTCCAGTGTAGTGACACGCTTAAGTCAAAGTATGATGCTGTGGGTGCCGCAGTTTCCACATTTCATCCCTGACACAATGCCTCAGCTCTGCACCCAAGCTGCTCAGATGCTCTCCATGTTCAGCAGCACTTATCTATGTGAGCAACTGTTCTTCTCCATGAAGATAACCAAAACATCTCACAGGAGTCATCTGACAGATGAACACCTTTGCTCGATCCTGAGGATTTCCTCAGCTCAGAGCTGAGCCCAGATATTGATGAACTAGCATCCAAGAAGAGATGCAAGGTATCTGGCTTGAACACAGAGTAGATCAGTGTGTAGCAAACTGAGCTACTATTAAAGTTGTCTTTATGCACTTTTTCTTGCTAGTCCAAGGCATGGGCTTGAATGGTTGCACGTTCATTGAAGGATATTATTATTAGTCAATTGGTTTATTATTGTTATTTTATTTTTAAATGTATTATTAGCCTGTGGAAAAAAAGATTACTGATAAATTTAAATTTAAAGAAGGCTGCAAATAAAAAGAGGCATACCATTTTTATTTAAATTTTATTTAAGAAATTAATGCCATTGATGTGTTTTTTTTAAATTTGAAATTCGATTTTGCATGTGTGCAATATTAAGTTATATCAAGCTTTGCTTGTTCCATATTATTTGAACTTGTTTAGGTCCATTTTTCAATAAATATCCATGTTGGCCTGCGAATTTGTCCAAGTTTTAAGTTTTGGCCTCTATATATTTGAGTTTGACACCCCTGCTTTAGAGCATATTTTCATATAAAGACGAAGCAATGGTAAATGCGTACACTATACTGTACAGTAACAATTTGCCTGAGATACCTGTGTTGTGCAATGCTGAGCCTTATAACAGCTGGAGGTAAGTAAAGTCCCTCGCAACAGAAAGTGTTGGGTGGGAATATAGTGAATGTCCCTCATGTCTTCTGTGGGGACTTTCCCAATTACAGAACCCTTACGGCAATACGCAGGTAACCCTATTGCCCTTTGTGAAAAATTCCAGATGGATGCTAGTCGATGAAACCCCAGAGGTTTAGTACATGCTGCTGTGCATATTTGAATGCTATAAACGGAAAACAATAACATAAAAAAAGAAAGTCATCAAATTATGCACAGCGGTAGGGCCGTTTATGTATTTTGAGAACTGAGCAATGTCGTTGTGTCTGCGTTGTTCCGGGCGCAGCAGGCACTCAATGGTCTGATGAATTTCCTCTGGGGAAAAAGAGAAGAGCATACAAATAAAAAAACACTGATGTGCACACACACAAAAAGACAAGACTCTCAAACCATTCCAGATTGTACTCTTTCATTCAAAAACACACTTAAACAGATGCACACAAACATCTAATACTAGCTTCATACAATTCCTCTGAAGCTGTAGCAGTCAGATGAGTCATGCATGGGTCCAGTTGTAATATACTATATATGATGTGACATTAAGTGTGATGAATGGATTGCGTGGTCACTTTCCTCTGAATAGGCTGTTTCAGAGGAAACAAGGAAACTGGTGTCCGACATTAGGGCTTTAAGCGAGCCATGTTATTACTGACAATCCAAATCAAAACTCTGATTGATACAACAAATGAGATCAACTGCAACGTTAACAAGGTCATGTTGTCCTACTTTCAAGGTCTTTGTGATGACAAATCCAAATAATTTAATCAAATTTCTACCATTGTCAATGTAGTCTTGGGTTCAGCCTGCATGGAGCAGGTTTATGTGGGTTTCTTCTGGCTGCTGCAGGTTTCACTCCAGCCTCCAAAGATATGCAGGCTACGCTAATTGGAGACTGTGTGTGTGTGTGTGTGTGTGTGTGTGTGTGTGTGTGTGTGTGTGTGTGTGTGTGTGGGTGTGTGTGTGTGCGCGCGCGTATTTGATGTGTCCACATCCCCGTGCCATGCGGGGGCATCCCAACATCAACCGACCTGGGAAGGACTGAGTCCTGCAATCGTTCCCAGACAGCCAGACATGCGGACCCTACACGACCGCTGGCACCCGGGGGCACCCGCCGCATTGAAGCCGCGCAGCAGGAGCGAGGCCGACTGCCACCTCCACCTCCAGCACCGCAACCCGCATCCACGATGGCAAGCAGCCACCAAGGGGCCCTGGAGAGCACCTCCCAGCACCTCGCAGCAGGCTGGAAACCGCCCGGCACCAGGGGCAAGCGGCCAGCAGTGAACACAGCCGGCAGGGGGCCCACCCAGGCGCTCCCCGGCCAACCCCCCTACACCAACTCACCAGTGAACCCCCCCACCCGGAAAACCCAGTGCTCAATGTGTGCTGCTTGGGTATGCGGTTAAAACTGCCGGGTGCGGGGGGCTGCAAGCCATCCAAGCAGATCCAACCCGTGTCACTTGCACCCCTCCTGCCCCACGAACGCCTGCCGCCCTCTGTTCTGCAGTCTGCATGTGGGCGGCTGGGGGCTGACCGGGGACGCGGAGCTGCCCGGCACGGCGGAGGCGCCTGACGGGCCGCTCTGTGCCCGTGGCTGGTCGCTGTGGTTTGGGAGCCTCTGGGTACGGGAGGTGGGTCTGCTAGGCTGTGGTCGGGTCCGGGGGGTTAGTGTGGGGTGTGGTTGGCCGGGGGGGCGGCAGGGTGGGACCCCTCACACGCACGCCACCGGCATCTGCTTTGAACGCACCCCAGCACCCTCCTGGTTGCATCCCTCTCCTTTTCTTCCTCATTTACCTCCATAACTATGACAGGAAAAGGCCACGAGCCTAATTGCTTTTCCAGAACCATCACATAGTCCATGATGCCTTTGTTAGAAAAAACACACAGAGACAGATTATCCAATACACCATTGTATCCTGTATGACACGTTATGGGTGTGTAACACAAAGATGATGCACTGCGGCCCAGCGGAGACGTTCTCTTGCATTTACTTTTACATTTTCCACCGCGGTTAACTTGGTGTAATACCTTATTAAGTTAGCCGACAAAAAAATACACTTTGAACAAGGCGTTTCTTACCACGTTTCCCCCCCCCCACATTGATCCTCAGGAGCTCTCTGCGTGTGATCCTGATAACCTTAGTGGCCGCTAACCTAAATAACAGGATTATCATTATTGTTGTTGTTGTCATTATCATTATTATTGTTGTTGATATTGTTTTTCTTATTATTCTCTTGACACTTAACTTTTCCATTCACAAGCACAACCTGAAATACGCTTGGGGAAAAAAAAAAAAATCTAAAATAGCGGGCTAATGTTTTCCAAGCTAACCCTCGACACACTTTAAACTCACCAACTTGTTGGGAAAACAACCAGTAGGGCGGTGGAGAACGCTGGAATGATGATACATTTTTCTCTTCGGTATCTGGACGACACCTAGGTTTACAATGCACGAATAAATTATTTGATATGCGTAGTGCGGTTCAAACGTATACTACACACGAAAGGCAGCGGCGCCAAAGGGAGCTCCTGAAGCGATACTTTTTTTTTTTTTTTAATAAACTTTATTAGCACTCGAGTTCAGGACACGACACGCTCAGCGCCGTCATCACCGTTGAAAACAAATGTCGTGAAACCACGAAATCTCGCCATTGAGTGACGTTAAATACACAACAGACACGCCATGAACAGCTTTCGTGAGGTTATCACTATGACGTTAATTTATCGTTACTATCGTGCATTTTCTAAGCTTGTATTTAATTTTACATTGAAGAATGCGCTCGGGTCGGCCGGACGATTTTTACCCCGAATGACTTCAAATGTTTTGGAATTAATTATAGATTAAAAAAAAAAAGAGAGAGAAAACAAAGTATTTGATTTGTATTAAAAAAACAACAACAATTTGTACCACCATTAACGCATGTTAACGCATCTCACGATTCACAACAATAAATCAACGAACGGTCAAATGGATCGATATATAAAATAATTAAATAAGCAAATAATTACATCAACTTTTTCATGTTTTAAGTTATAAAACGTTTTTGGGTTTTTGGGGGGTTTTTTTTTCCAACCCTATGACCGCATTGCTGTAGCGCGTTCATAAACACGTCGATCATCAACCAACAAGCGGAAGGAAAAAAGTGACGTCTCGGGTGGGAAGTAGTGAATGGCAGGCCACGCCCCCTCTGTCAGTGACTCAGATTGAAGCTCCCGCACATTAGTGATCGCAGGGCGTCTGCTCCTCAGTCGAGTCCCGATCTCCACACGGAGGACAGATCCACGCAAAAAAAAAATTTTAATAATAATAAATGGCATCGTATCACAGTCCCTACAGGGCGCCGCCCCACACCAACGCCCCGCCGGACCAAGGCGTCCTGTGGAATATCTTCCAGAGGTGAGTGGAACGACATTTTTATTTTATTTTATTTTCTTAAACTCCCGTCCCTGGTCTACGCTACACGACCGCATTGGAAACTGCCGCCGTAGTACGCGGCGCGTGTGGACGCGGGGCGATCCTTGAACTCACGAAACGAACGCGGTTCCGTGGGCGCCGCTGTTTCCGAGCCAACTTCCCGAAATCGAGCGGCGTCGACCGAGGGGCGCGTGATTTTCCTAATCCTCGCTTCCCGTAATTGGCGTGTGCGGGTCACTTAGACGTCACGTGACCGCACCATCCACGCCACACTAGCCCCCATTGCGGTGTGTGGGTCCTGTTTGCGGTTGCGGTGGTCCGCCGAACGCAGTTGCCGGTTCCAGCCAGCACAGCGGTATAAACCAGCTGCCTTACAGTAAAGATCCCGGTGGTTGTCAACGTGGAGCCCGGGGACCCCCGGGGGGTGGGGGTCCAGAGAAATGAGAAATGAGAGATTCTCGCAATGATTTGCTCGGCCGCAGATTGTGCGCGGAGCAGCCAATACCCACGGACGGAGAGTGTTTAGAGCGCAGCGCACTGCGTCCTGCGTGAGAGCCCCCTTCAAAGTCATACCCTGCACATAATACCGTATTGGATGATGATGTCACAAAGCGCTTGGCTCCACTACTTCCGGTCCCTCCGCTCCAATACTTCCGGTCCCTCCGCTCCAATACTCGGCGCCGTTACTTCCGCTTCCTTCCGCTTCCTTCCGCTCTCTTCGCGTTTTCATTGACTTAACTCCTCCTGCAGATGTTGTTCCGCATGCGAACAGGACTCGTGCCACGACACGTCTGGACTGCCCCCGAATGCAAGTCTTTGTTTTCGTGTCCGGGGGTTCCACAGTTTCTGGGCGCCAGGCACTTTTCAGCCGGAGAATGGCTAGAAGAATCCTAATAAGAATCCGAACAGGAACAATCGCGCCCCGCCCGTCGCGCTGGACCCCTCATGATGACAGCAATAATGACATGTACGATAATGACTGTTTTGATCGTAGGTTCAGCTGGCTGTTGCGTAACTAGAATCGGGGTCAGAATCAGTTTACTGCGCCAAGTACATTTTGACACACAAATAGTTTGTCTTGGGAATAGCTGGTGCACTGTGGTGTAGACAATGGAATAACAAAAAGAATGTTTAGCAGTCTCAAAAAAGCAAAAGGAAAATACAGAATTTACAAAATGCGCTATAAGCGTCCTATGAAATTAGATTACAAAAAAGTGTCGGTATGGATGCGGGAACTGACTGGATATAAATATACATATGAATATACGTAGTTAGATATTCCTGCACATGATGGACAGTATGTATTTATGGAATGAATGGAACTGATCCTTCTCATATCTAACAATACAGATGTTCTCAGATTGGGGAGACTACACCTTTTTAAACGGGGCTCCGCTGGGCTAATGTGTATCAAATTGAGGTTCCAGTCGCTATAGAAAGAAAAAAAAAAAAAAGTTGCGAATCATTGCTCTCAATCCCCAGGTAGGAGGAGGTCCCCAAAACGGACAGCGGCGGGTCATGAACATCTGCCCACAAGGTCATAGAAGGGGAAAGAAAGTGGTTAAGGTGCATTTACAGATTAGAAACAGGTTATAAGAGTTATGTAACATTGCAGAGGGTTCTTTCTCCGCCGCTTTGCTTTCTCGTAACACTTGAGACGGTGTGGGCATCGCAGGGCTCCAAACACCTTCAATTATTTATAGGCGGCGCAAAAAAAAAAAAAAAAAAAATCCTTTCGAAAAAAACCTCAGGATCTCTTAGGATCTGAGCGCACACCCGAAATACTATCTCTCGAATTTGATTTCATGGTTTTATTGCCCCCCCACCGACACATCTAGTAATAATAATAATACTCCCTCACCCCTCCAACCTACGTGTTAACCCTTAACGCGCGTGAAAAATTACGTCGGCGCTGCTCATCTGCATGGCTTTCTTGTGGTGAGCCGGCTGTTTGACACAGTGGTGCCGGAATTCCCCCGGTCATGTGATTAGAGTCACTAGAGCAAGGTCGGAGGCAGAGCGGCTTCTCTCTCTCTCTCTCTCTCTCTCTCTGCTGTCTTTCGCGGAGGATAGTCAATATTTCCGTCGTGAGTTCGCCACCATTGGCGGAATGGATTCCCTCATCTCAACGTCCTTTGTTGACGGCCGACGCCGGCACGACGACGAGGCGCTGCAAAGACGACGAGGGTGTTTCCCCGTGCTCTCGGGAAGGAACGCAATCTGCCCCTGCAAAATATGCCGTTGTACGGTCATAGCTATGTGTCCGAAGGCGGATCGTCTCCTCTCTAGTCTGTAAACATTCGGGAGCTGTATGGAGTCGTATATGGTCTCTCATCCTGTGAGGTTGATCCCTGTAGCTATCTCTTCTATTGGGGATGGATGGATGGATGGATGGCTGGATGCATGGCAGGGTGTTCGCCTACTTTATTAACCCATTGAGTTGAATTGAATCGGGCCAATCGAAACACGTGCCCGGCGGAAACAACCCAGATGGACCTAAGCGTTGGGAGACGTAGGAAAACCCACCGGGGGTGCAGACTTTTGGTCTGGAAATTCTGTTTTCTTTTTTTTTTTTTTTCCAGCCAGGGAGCCAGCGTGACATAGGCTCGCCTTTATGTGGAAAAGGAGGCCGGGCCGTGTTCCACAAAAAAAAAAAAAAAAAAAAGTAAAACCCGATTGCCTCAGCGGAAACATGGAATCGCTGCAAAATCTGACGAGACTGAGCGCCAACGTCGAAGATGTCAACGTGTCCGTTTGGACCGCGGCTCCTCCCGGGCACAAATCGTCAGATGGTTGGGTCGCCTGGCGGCAGGCGCGCGGGAATTTTAATGATGCGCCTCGCTTTTATTTTTTTATTTTTTATTTTTTTCTCCCCCACTTCGCTTCATGTACGACCGAGATAAGTTCATCTGGGGGACCGTGGGTGAGGGGGGTGGGGGGCTCCACGCACAGAGCGCGCTCAGAGTCGATCCATCTGTGTTTGGTGAAGGCTGGGTTGCCCCCACACTGCCTGTGCCGTTTACCCCATACCGCTCCTCACCTCCACCTTCGTCACAAAGATCGCCCTTCAAGGAGGCCCGTCCGCCCCTTCCCAGGGGGAGGGAGAGATAGAGAGAGAGAGGGAGGGAGGGAGGGAGGGAGGGGGAGCGAGTGAGCGAGCAAGCGAGAGGCTTATTTACTTTTGTTGGGTTCCTGTTTTTATTTAGATATGGGGCGGAAAAAAAACACGTGTTAAAAGAGGCTTATGGACGCAAAGAGCCCATGACGTGTTTTCTCTTTCCATTTCTCATTCTTTCCGTCTTTGGGAGTCTCTCTCTCTCGCTCTCTCTCGCTCACAACAATGTTTGTCGAGTGTGCTTTATGGACAGGTTGGGCCGGGAGTGTTGCTAAGGAACGTCTGACTCACAGGAGCGTTTGCCTGAGCAGCATTTCATAACTGGGAGGCCTGTTATTTAAATGCAAAGTTCAACTCCCTGATCTTTCTCGGTAGCTACATTCCAGCGAGCAAGGCGACCGCTGTGGGCGGGGGCGACCGTACGAGAGTTTTGTTGGTGTGTACGGCTCTCGTTGTCGTATCCAGTCTCGAGGGACTCCCCCTACCGAACCCAAGGTGCCGAATGGCCCCGTGGCCCGTACAAAGGGATTAACCCGATTGAGCGGCGAAGGTGTACACGCCAGTCGCACAATGTCGACGGGCCTCCGGCACACGCGCCGCCCGAAACCTTATCCGACTTCGGGGGCCCTGTCCGTCGAGAATGAATGGAGGCCTTTGAATGGGGGCCCCACAAAGGGCCGCCTGTGCCGTAAGCGCCGGCGCACTCCTGGGACGGGTGAAAGTGGCGTCAAGGGTGCTTTTTTTTTTTTTTTTTTTTTTTTCTCTCTCTCTCTCTCTCTCTCTCTCTCTCTCTCACTGCCCCGACGGTAGTTGGGTGTACAATGAACCCAAGGCGCGGTAATACACGGCACGCCACGGCTTCTAAATTTAGTCGGGGCCCAATGAGGTCGGCGGTTTTGGAGTTTGATGTGACGATTGTGTGTGTGTGTGTGTGTGTGTGTGTGTGTGTGTGTGTGTGTGTGTGTGTGTGTGTGTGTGTGTGTGTGTGTGTGTGTGTGTGTGTGTGTGTGTGTGCATGCGCGATTGAGTGCACTGTCGGTAACTCGGTGGGTATCTAATCTGTTCCTTTCCTCCCCAGGGTCGACAAGGACAGGAGTGGAGTGATATCAGACACAGAGCTTCAGCAGGCCTTATCGAACGGTATGTCTCCACCCGTCTCCTCCTTTCTGTCGTTTGTTCTCTCTCTCTCTCTCTCTCTCTCTCTCTCTCTCTCTCCCTTACCACTTAATTTTCTGTGCCCCATCCTTTCCTTATACTACATCCAGCCCGTCGTTCCCACCCATCACCTCTCTCTCTCTCTCTCTCTCTCTCTCTCTCTCTCTCTCTCTCTCTCTCTCTCTCTCTCTCTCTCTCTCTCTCTCTCTCTCTCAGTCTCCCACAGGTCTCCTTTTCACCTTCTCTCCTCTTATCGTTTCTGGAAGCGCTAAGACAAAGCTCAGTTTGTATGTTTCCGGTGTTATTTTTGGTCCCCCCACGAACGAACGGCTGACAAATTCTTCCAAAAGGAGCTCGGGGTCTATTTTCGTCCCCGGGATAGCGGGCGAGCAGGTTGAAAGTTTCATCAAGGTACGGGCTTCAAAGGGAGGCGCGTCCCTCGCTCGACCGCGAAAAAGGCGGGTTTCTCAAAGCGCGGGCCCGGACCCCGAACGGAATTGTGCCCGGTTACATCTCGGAGAGGGGAGCGTGGGAGTTCTTCGCGGGGTGTCAGGGGAGATCGGGGGAAAAAAATTGGATATGACGATTTTCTTTTTGACGCATTACCTCGACACTGATAATTTGACGGGTATGACTATTGGTGCTTTCAGAAGATATTTACAAAGAAGAGAGAACCAATTAGTCGTAATGAGGATATTATGACCAAGCATTGAATAGATGGATAGATAGATAAATTACATTTTATTCATCCCCGAAGGAAAAATTGCAAAGCCCCAGAAGCCTGCCCACGTCTGCTGCGGTGGGAAATGACCATCCTGCATGTCCACTCAGTGGGTGAGATCAGCGGCGTCGGAGTGCGCCGATCCGGGGATTAAACTCGAAGGCGGCGTAGCCGGCGTGCCGCTGCTGCTGGAGCCCTGCACCCGCCTCTCTGCGGCTTTTGCTGCCGGTCAGTCAGCCGAGCAGCCCGCTATAACACCGCCGGGCGCAGATCTATAATGAGGGTTCGATACACGATCAGCGAGCGTTCCCCTTTTCTCTTTGTGGTTCTGAGGCTGAGGACGCAGGCCCCGGACCATCGCGCTTGGAGGCTCCCGGTGTCGTGTGTCGGTTTGAAAGGCGATGACTTAAAAGTAATCGCCGCTGTGGAGTTCACTTCGCGCCGGTGTCGTGGTTTTGTAGTCGATCTTTTTTTAAAATGCCTTGCGTCTCAATATGGCAAGAGCCTTGACACGCCCTAAAGATGAACCAAATCATTTTTTTAGGAGGGTACTACGAGCGTAGTAGCCCATACAGTTATTGTGTGAATATGCCGTTGGAATCTCAGGCTGCTGCCAAATCTTTCTTCTCTGAAACCCATTTTCGGTATACAGAGGCGGGTTGGGGCGGGGGGAGGGGTTTTAGAAAAAAAATAAATAAAAATGAAGTGTTTGAGGCCACGGTGCTGAAAGAAGCTGTTATCAGTTTGCACAGCGGCTCTGGCTCTGCATGCTAATCAGCGTGTGTGTGTGTGTGTGTGTGTGTGTGTGTGTGTGTGTGTGTGTGTGTGTGTGTGTGTGTGTGTGTGTGTGTGTGTGTGTGTGTGTGTGTGTGTGTGTGTGTGTGTGTGTGTGTGTGTGTGTGTGTGGTGTGTGGTTTGCTTCCCTTAACACAACCGTGTATATGCTCATTTGTATTGTTTGAGTAGGTAGGTGTTTGAGTGGACCCCCTGCGGACCCCTGCGTCCAGAATGTGATGTGATGCATCCATTCTTCGTATCTCTGCATGTGTTTCAGTGCCTCTTCGTATTAAAGCATACTGTGTGTGTGTGTCTGTGCGTCTGTGTGTGTGCCGCCACCGCCTATCGCATCCGGCATGACGCGAGCGCTGGCCAGTAAAGCCCAACACAAGCTGCGCTCTCTCCCGCGGATAGCTGGCCGCCGCGCTGTCTGCCCGCCGTCCACGGCCCCCTGCCCCCGGTGCTCCCACTGTCAGGGCCATGAAGCGTGCCATCCTTTTTGACCGCTCTCTCCATCATCCTGCCCCTCCCTCCCCGCCATCCTATTATCTCGGGTTCTCTCTCGCTCTCCCCCTCCCCTCTCTCGCTCTCGCTCTCTCCCCCTCCTCTCTCTCGCGCTCTCTCTCGCTCTCTCCCTCTCTCCCCTCCTTTTTCTCTCCCCCTCCTCCCTCTCTCTCACTCTCAATTCCATTCAGTTCAAATTGTCTTCATTGGCGTGGCAAGAATTCTTACATTGCCAAAGCGTAACAATAATACTATTACATATAATAACATATAAATATATAATAAGGTTAAAATATTTAGACTAAATGATTAGATAAATGGATAAATACTATGAGTAATTGTAATAGTGATAACAACAACATGAATGAAGACAACAATGATAATAATCTCAGTGGAAAGACATGGTGAAGGAGACATGAATTAAATTCGCCCAAAAATAAAAGGGGTTGGAGAAAAAGAAGAAGGGCTATTCCGCCGGTCCCTCCACACCCCTCCGGTTCTCCGGGACAAGGAAATATTCTCTCTCTACCTCACCTCCCGCTCCCTCATTGCTATTCCGCTCCTCTCCTGGACGCTCTCTCCAGCCGTCTCCTTTCTTTTCCTGTTTCAAACCCCGGTCAATCTGGTATTAATCTTATTTGTTTAAAAATGCATGATCACGCGAACGCCATTTTCTTGCCCCCCCCCCCCCAACACACACACCCCTTCCCTGTCTTCCCCGTCTCCCCCTCCTGCTCCTCTGATTTAGTTTTCCACCCTCCTCCGGGAGGGAGGGAGGTATGGACTCTCCACACCCCACTGTGACCTGTTCCTTCCCTCCTTCTGTCTCTTAATTTCCCTCACTCTCTCTCTCTCTCTCTCTCTCGCCCACTCGCATCTCTCGCCGTTATTCTCCTCAGAGTCCCTCTCCCTCCGTCTTCCTCCCCCCTCTATACCAGTGGTACTCAAACTGTGGGGCATGCGCCACCCCTCGTTGGGTCGCGGAGGATTTGGGGGGGGGTGGAGAAAATTACTAATTTAAATCATTTAAATATATATTTTAAGCAAGGCCAGAATGGAGTTGCTATTTTTATGCGCCCGCATCGATACGCATTAAAAACCTAATTGGAAAAAAAATATATATATAAAATAGATCTACGCTTCTTTTTTAGCAGTAGCAGTGACTTAAAGCATTTGCTGACAGGAGCCTTTACTAGTTCGCTTCCCCCCGATTGGGTACTTTGGGGACTCGGCGGGGTGTGATATATACGGTCAGCCGTGCGCCACGACAGTTACTGGCTCTGTTTGTAATGAAAATCGGAAAGTGAAGCGTGCCGCGGGGAGGGTGGGCCAGGTTGAGTTTTCGAGAGGGCGATGGTCCTCGTCCTGCTCATCGTATCTGTTTGAGCTCGTGCTCGCTCCCGCGATGCGGACTAGTGGAGTCGCCCTGTGCGTGCGCTGCATTTGGTGCCTTTTTTTTTTTTTTTTTTTGAAACGGCCTGCGTTCCTGCAGGGGGCAGGGGCGGGTGCTGAGGGTATCAATGGAGAGTTTTTTTTCAGTAAGTTTGCAATATGCGGATGACAGTCCCCTCACGCTGACCAATCATGTAAGAGATTTTAAAAAGCATGTGAATGCATTTGTTGTAAAAACACCCCTTTTTTTTCCTACTGTCTTCACCGACTTCAAGTCTGTGTTTACGAATCTGTATTTCCACCGTACATCAAGCTACTCACATCCGCTTCGTTCTGCATGTGGAGACGCATCCTGGCAGCCAGTAGGACACGTTGGAGAGCTCTCTGACCTTCTCATGTGAATTTACATGAGTTCACGTGCAGGCGGTACCATACGGATTGGCCATGTTTTTCCGCCTTTTTTGTTGGTGCTGTTCCGATTTAATCCGGTTCATTGACGGTCGACCCGAGGGATGTTTAAAAAACAACATTGTGGTTTGTTCTACCTCTACCTCCTAGGGGTATCTGGAAAACTGAAGCGCTTTTTTCAGGCTCCTCCGCGAGCCCATTAGTCAAAAGGAGGAAAAAAAAAAACAAGGCAACGTGTTCTTGCAAACTGAGTGTCTGGCTTTGTCCCCCTACGTAGGAAAACCTTTCACTACAATATGGCGAACTCCAGCAGACGTTAATGAGTGTCATGAATTTCCCACTGATGCTCTTTTTCCTGACACCACGGCCCGGGACCCGCTTTCCTTCTTCTCCATTTTCCCCAACGTCCCAAAGTTGGGGCCATTACTTTTTATGTGGCGCGTTCGTGATTTGGGATTTGAAAGTGTGTGTGTGTGTGTGTGTGTGTGTGTGTGTGTGTGTGTGTGTGTGTGTGTGTGTGTGTGTGTGTGTGTGTGTGTCGTTAGGACTGGGGCTGCCTTGCTGGTATGTGTTTCGGTACATATGCCATTTCTTGCCACAAGTGTTTATGTGCATGGACATTGAGTCATCGCAACAATCTGTGTGTGTGTTTCTTAAATGTGTGTCTGCGAGCGACCACAGGGCTCGCTCTCTCCGAGCTCCTGCAGTTGTGTGTGTGTGTGTGTGCGGTGCGGTCAGTCACCCCGTTTTTCCACATGACCGACTTGATGCTTGTTCCTTCGCTCCCAGAGAGAGAGAGAGAGAGAGAGAGAGAGAGAGAGAGAGAGAGAGAGAGAGAGAGAGAGAGAGAGAGAGAGAGAGAGAGAGAGAGAGAGAGAGAGAGAGAGAGAGAGAGAGAGAGAGAGAGAGAGAGAGAGAGAGAGAGAGAGAGAGAGAGAGAGAGAGAGAGAGAGAGAGAGAGAGAGAGAGAGAGATTGACCACACAACTTGCTGTGTGAAACTCAATGTGAAAACAAAAGGGCTTGTTTCTGTTTATTTATTTTAATAAAAAAATGTATTCAGTATTTTATGTATTATTAATTGTTAGTTTTTACTAATACACATTTGCAAATTGGTCTGGCGATGTTAGGGCAAATCCTCTGGAGATAAATGCACCAAACCTCACCATGAAAAATTCCTAGTATGTGTTAATGACCCTGGCGGAATAAAGTGACTCTGATTCAAAATACAGACCTCTGAGATAGATCGATGTCATCAGACAGCCTGGAGAAAAGCATCAAACCTAGGTTCACAGGTTGGTACCTCAGACACCTCTCACACGTATGAGCTCCCAGCGCTGACATGCCTGTGTAGTGTGCGGACGACAGATTCTGGCCCACGCCCACAGCTCTCGCTGCGCTCCCAGGCGGCACCACCCCACCATTAAAACAAGCCCAGAAAAAAGCAGACCGCCGTCTAAAACACCCGGCCCCCAAACGACCGGGACTCGGCGTGCCCGAACGCCTCATGAATCTCCCTCCAAAGCCCAAGGTCATCCATGCTCTATCTTAATTGTTTTTTTTGCCGTTTTCTTGGCACGACCTGCGGTACTTACCGCACGTCTTTCCGGACGGAAGGGTTAATCGAACGGGGCGTAAATTAAAGAGAAGGGTTTTATTTGACTAAAATGAGCTACGAATCACGGTACAGGTCAATTGCTTTTCATATGTGCGGCGAAATCATTACTAACCTGTAAATGCAGTTATGGACTCAATTTATGGACACGGCTTTTGACAGCGAGGTCTCTCACGGCACAATGAGTAGTTTTGTTTTGGATTTTCTGTGTCATTGGTATCCAGCGTGGACACACAAGTGCTACCGTTTCCAGCTCCGTCACCTCTCTGACAAATATATACCCAGACAATGTCCTCATACCGTGGTCTAATTTTCAGATGTTGTATCGGGACTGGGTGACAGGGTTAGTCAGAAGGCATGGGCCGTCATTTTTAAGTGCCCACGTGTCCCCTGGAACAGAAAGAACGCTTTATCGAATGCAGTCCATTTACTATTGATGAGGGACGGTGAGACTCCGAGGTCAGCGGCAGCCGGCAAGATTATGTCAAGTTACTGCGGCAAAAGCTTTCCCGCACCTTCCCCAATCTGCTCTCCTCTCCCAGGTTTCTCCCTAATTCTTCAATTTTCTCTCCGCCGATGTATTGGCCAAAAAGTATGTGGACGCCCTGGCGCCACGCCACGCGCGCAGATTTTTCTTCACCAGAATTAAGGGGCCGAATCCAAACCACGAAAAACTGCCCATTATTATACATTATTATTATTATTATTATTATTATTATAAAGACCATTATTCCTCCACCACCAAACTATACAGTTGGCACTATGCATTCAGGCAGGCGTTCTCCTGGCATCTGCCACACCCAAATTCATCCATCACTCCAGAGAACGCATGCACGGCGCGCTTTACACCGCCCCAGCCGACGCTTGGCATTGCGTGCGGTGATCTCAGGTCTCGCGTGCAGCTGCTCGGCCATAGAAACCCAGTTCGCGACGCCCTACGACTTGTGCCGATGTCGCTTCCAGGGGCGGTTTGGGAGCGAACGGACGATTTATACGCACAACGCGGGCCGGCACCAGGCGGTCCCGTTCCGTGAGCCGGGGTGTGGCGTACCGCACTTAGGGGTTGACCGGGGCAGATCTAGCAGGGCAGAAATGTGAAGAAGTGATTTTTTGAGAAAGGCGGAATCCTATGACAGCGCCACGTTGAAAGCCACCAAGCTCTTTTAGAACGACCCATTCGACTGCAGATGTTTGTCTCGGGAGACTGCACGGCTGCACCCTTGATTTTATGCGCTGAACCCATTAATTATACACGGACTTGCATTACGTACCTCTGGCTTTGTCGTGTAAGTCAGCAGCGTTTCATTTCCACAAGTCATTCTCAGTCGCGTCTCACACTCGAGAAGGCAAATCACGGGCTAATTTCCCGCCCGATGACTCATCGTGTTACGGTTCCAGCTATTTAATTAATCGAAAGCAACTCTTATGACGTTATACAACTGCTCATTCAAGGAGATCCCCTCTGCGGAGGTGTTTTTAAAAGCCGCCTTTTTCATAAGGATTTTTCATTCAAATTGTGATTGATTGATTCGGCAGCCAGGCGTCAATTAAAAATAGTTGTGAATAGTTGAATATCTCCACAGAACAGCAGCGTATTGCTTAAGTATTAAAAAAAAACAAAAAAACGTATAGAATTTGTGAATACTGGACACTTTATTAACTAGTTTCCTTCTCTCCCCCAGGTACATGGACTCCCTTCAACCCTGTGACTGTGAGATCCATCATATGTGAGTAGTTACGGACATTCCAGACTAATTTTTCTCTCTCACAGTCAGCCTTTGTCCACCAGTCTCCGTCGAGCCTGTGTTTCTTTATTTCCAGCGTGGGTGACGCGTTGCATTCCGTTTTTTTTGTTTTTTTTTAACTAATTGAGTGGCACAAAGGAGCTTCTCTATCATTCCGGTGGCTGCGAATGAATTTGCAAATGCGCGGTGGTCGGTAAAACGGGGAGAAAGGCGGATACAGAATTAGATTGCAAGTATTGATTTTCCGACTGACAAACTTTAGTCCGGCCCTCATCGACACTGCGGGGTATTTTCTCTCAGTTGCATTGTACTTAACAGCAATGTTTGAGTTGCTCCAGTGCCAGAATGGAACTCGGAACAAAACGTCCCTCCTCTTTTTCAGGGGGTACCTCATGCGTCCGCCGCACGTCGGCAACCATAACAATTTGCCGCATTTATTTATTTTGTTTTTCTTTGGAAAAGCTGAGATTTCATGTTCTTCTAGAATCTGTGACGTTGGCGTGACATGGACCATGATATACAAAAATGTTATCGACAGAAACACAGTCAACGTCAGCGATTCTCTGTATCCGTGCCTTTCCAAGTTTTACTTTGTTTTGTTTTTTTTTGTTTTGTTTTCCTTTTGTGTAAAACAAACCGCTTACAATAGAACACCAGGGCAGCTTTCACCTCAAGTATCACGACTCACAATATATAAATCACATTTACATACATTCTCTAACAGTTCGGCAAAAATCTGGCCTCACGGGGTTTCATGCACTCGGTCCACTTGTACCCAATCTGAAAAGAAAAATTGTGTCTGGATTCTGAGGGAGAAAGGAAAGGTTCTCCATGATGTATATACTGTGTTATGTATGATATCTACCCGTTCATCAATAGAAGGTTGTGTCTGGTTTTAGTCCTTTCCTTGTTATGGCCGTTCTGCTTGCTCCTACGAGCAGACAATTAGCCACTTTAACTGACAACAATGTGCTGGCCCCATCTCGCACGGCTGCGTCTTGTCTCACTTTATTTATATCCCTGTCGCGTCATTTGTACCGATAATTCCTTTTAAATCCTGAGCACCCAGCACCCCCATTCTTGATTCTCGCTATCTGTGGCAAATCCAGTGTTTAACGCCCTCCCCAAAGCTGAGCGCGTCCTCCGATAACGCTCCCTTTTGTCGGGAAGTAATTGGATTGATCCGCATGGGAGTGGGGGGTGGGAGGGGTGGGGGTGGGTTGGTGGACGGTGAAGCATCTCCTCTCTGTAAGTCATAATCCGCCGGGGAGTCGATTCGACTCGACTCCTCGAACCCCTCTCAGCTCTCCTCCGGTTGCCCCTCCGCGGCTCCGCGTTCGGCCTCTGTTCGGGGGGGGGAATTCCACCGCCTCCTCTCGGATCCGTGACACCGCCGAGAGCCGGCGGGCCCCGAGTTCCTATCTCTCTGTGCCTGCGTGCGTGTGACGAGTTACTTATTTATTAAATCAACGAAACCTCACATTCCTTCTAACGTGTAGTCACAAAATAAGAGTGAATGCGTGTACGGCATGCATTCACTTATTAATAACAGTACTAATCTACCAAAACAAAGCTTTTGGAAGAAACTTACCCAATGGCTTGCCATAGCGGGGAACAAGTGTGTGAATATTTTATAAGAGTGAAAATTTCAATATACAAGTTCAGATTATAATATATATATTACAATATATATTATATTATATTATTATAATATACAGTATATATTATATAGCAAGTTTCAAGCTCTCGCATTTTGCAACATATTTCACAAAAAAGGCCCTCCCCAATCCCGTTCTGTGAGGCGGTGAGGTGTACCGCTTGATGGTTGAGATGTTGCTGCTCCTGTACGTTTTCCACCTCACGATAACGGACCGGGGCACAAACTGTATAGACACACGTCCATGAGTCCGAATATCATCGTAACCGTCTCTATGACTGTCTCTCTCTCTCTCTCTCTCTCTCTCTCTCTCTCTCTCTCTCTCTCTCTCTCTCTCTCTCTCTCTCTCTTCCTTCCGAAATCCCAGCCATGTTTGACAGGGAGAACAAAGGCGGCGTCAATTTCAACGAGTTTGCCGGCGTGTGGAAGTACATCACCGACTGGCAGAACATCTTCCGGACCTACGACCGGGACAACTCGGGCTTCATCGACAAGAACGAGCTCAAGCAGGCGCTGACTGGATTCGGTGAGTGGCAAAAAGCGCGTTCTCTCTCTCCTCTCTCCTCTCTCTCTCTCTCTCTCTCTCTCTCTCTCTCTGTCTCTGTCTCTGTCTCTCTCTCTCTCTCTCTCTCTCTCTCTCTCTCTCTCCACGTGAAGCAGTTCGGCGGCGGAGGCTCCACTGCTTGGCCTCCCCTCTGGGTTGGTTTGTGTTTATGTGTGTTTGTGCATTGTTCCACGGGCGTCCGTTGCTCGTGTCAACAGCTTAAAGCCGGCTTCACACCGAATGCGTCCTCGTATCCCCCAGTGGGATCCTCGCCCGGGTGGCCGCCGGATGAGCTGTGGCTGGTTTTCCGCGTCACGAAATATGCCGGGGAAATGGGAGCGATCGTTTTGTTTTTCCATTTCTTCCGAGGAATGAACTGGACTTACGGTTTGTTCTCGCCGTTTGTCGTATTCAGTGTGAAGCAGGCTTTAAAGCTTAATTGTTTCACTCATCTTAGTGACGCGTGGCTATTGAATTCCCTCCGTTCTGAGGCTGTGATCGTCCTGATCAACCTGTGTTCTCACCTGACAAAACCTTCATTTATTTTTTTTGATCCTGCCTTGCCTAATTATTCTATTCTTCTGACCTCTGAGAAAGTCCAGTATGAGTCAGATATGCAGATTTATAGGAGACATGCTGGTATAATAATATATGTGCATTAACACTGGTATTACACTGTACAAACTGTAGAATTTATTCATATTTATAATTTATACCCTTTATACCCAGAGCAATAATTTATTCTGTGCATAGTATCACATTTTGTACATTCTGTTAATTGCTATATCTGAATATTTCTGTTTTGTATTTTTTGGCTATTTTTCCACAGTATATTTGACTATATATATATATATATATATATATATATATATATATATAAATTTTACTTGACTTTTTATAATGTTTCAAAAGTCTCCGTTTTACCAGCTAACTGGATTTCTAGTATTAAAAGAGACCAAACAGCGTTGACAACAATAGACTAAATTCACGGGCATTGGGTGAAGGGGTTTCGGAGACGGGAAATAATTTCTGTAAAATCTGCAAAAATAGAGAATTGTTATGCCATGTTTTGACGGACATATGTATATTTATTGTTTATTTGTTGTTTTGAAAAATTATACCAGCGTGGTAAGGGCACGCAGAGATTGCTTTGTGTTTTTGTCGGGTAAGGTTTAACGTATTCTCTGAATCCCGGCCGTGTCCAGGCTACCGCCTTTCGGACCAGTTCTACAACACGCTGATAGAGAAGTTTGACCGGCAGAGGAAGGGACAGGTGGCCTTCGACGACTTCATCCAGTGCTGCATCGTACTACAGGTAAAAAGTTCACCGGGATCGACTAATCTTCTTGTTAAGCCTTCTTATCCCGATACTGCGTCGTCTTTATTTAAATTGCCGCTAGAAGTACCGGGCGGTTTCCCTTCTTGGGTCATTCTTCTGAAACCACTGTTCCGAAATGAATTGAAACACATATCCACAGAGACTGTGAAATAATTAATTAAAATATTAAAGTGCACAACGGCTACTACAGCATATGACCCATGTAGTTGTTTTTAACTATGATATTATCTTAGTGTCTTTTCTAAGCCTTTCTTATAAAAAAACGGTACGGTAATGCCACCCTACATTACCGTAACAATATAGTATCTCATGTTTTTGACAAAAATATTAATTGTATTAATTTTAAACATGACGACAGAAGAATAGTGAGGGAATGTAGTTACCGTAACAGCCCTCTCTAATTGTCTGGACGTCTTAGGGTGATTACGTTATTTTGATAAGAAAAGCACAAAAAAAGCACTAAAATAATGTCTTTGTTACAAAAACAACTCACTGTACTTTAATATTTGAATAAATTATTTCACATTCTGTGTGGATCTGTGTTTCAATTTATTTTGGATATTTTTATGGCGGCTTCATGGCAATGACCCTCTTACTCTACCAAATCTAGTAGTTTTGAGTATATACTGGTACTCCTCACTTAAGGACCTTAAGTTTATTATTGAAAAATTCAAGCGGCTTGGACAGGTCCTGTTGGTGTTTCGTCTCGAGGTAACGGCGCAATTTACATGGCTTCAGAGCTTTGTTTGATAAAATCTCAGAACACATCAGGGGCAACGGTTCGTCTTCCGCGCCTGTCCCAAAAAATCCCCATGATAAATATTTCGCACTATACTTTCTCTGAACCTTTCTTTTTTGTTTGCCCGCCTGTCCGATGTCCCGCCGTGGATGATGTACCAATGGCTTCTGTCCTTTTCGGTGTGCCTGACGCTCGCCAACCATCCATTTTGATTATCACCTCAAGCTCGAAAAATGTACAGGTGCAGGTCGATGGTGGTCCTACCATAAGTTCCTATCGCTCAGTGATGATGCATTTTTTAAGGTTTTAAAGAAAAAAATACCATGAATGGTAATTTTTTGTTTACATTTAAAACATTTTTGTAATTAATAATTTGGTTGTTATGTTGGTTTTTTTTTTTCAATAAAATCTATGTGTTTTGCCCATGATTTGGCGGCCCACTTGCAATACCCGGCCCATAGGCTGGGAATCGCTGTGCTATACACACTATATATGCTATACATACTATATACACTTTATACACTATATATTCTATATACACTATATATACTTTATACACTATATACACTGTATACATCTCATCTCATCACCGTTCTCAGTGTCGTTCCCGCAGTCTGTCAGTATTCACTACACTAGTGTTCGAACCGAACCCAGTCGTTAAGTGAGGAGTACCTGTACCGAGAGCGCTGCAAACCTTTGGGCGTGGCTCCCCACTGGCTTCTCGAGATAACCATAAAGTGCCTCCGTTGCTGGGGAGAGGGGGGAAGATCCGAGCCCCGTGCCGCGTGGGACCGGCGGCGGCGTGGGGGCCGGGGCCTGGTCCTGGACCTCCGCCGGCTTGGACTGGGTGCAGCCTCCGTCAGCACGTACGCCGCGTTGATATTATTAAATAAATTGATATTATGACGCCCAAGGAGAAGCACTGGGATTTTGGATGGCCTGTTTTCCGCTTTGAGCAGATGGACCACCGCTATTTATTACATACCCACATGGAGGAGATCGGCGGTCCAAGCGGTTGTTTTATTTGCGGCCGGTGAGCAGCTGGGCTTGATTAGCTGCGGCGCTCTCCTAATCTCTCTCCTCACCGGTCGAGCGTTTCTTGCGGCTCTTTGTCAGCGGCCCTGGAAGCCGCTCCCAACTTCCAGGTGCGTTAGGGATCCGCCAGCAGGATAACCTCGGTGGCGGCAACCTTTCCTCATGAGCCATTCGATGAACGTGGCCTCATCAAATCAGTGGAGCTACTTTTGTGAGAGTAGTTTCTTGGCGCGTTTCCATACTGAATCTCAATCGGGAAGCGCACGGTGGGGTGTTTCAAGGGATACTGTTTACGTTTTTGTTTTTTTTTGTTGTTTTTTTTTTAGCTCGGGCGGGACCACTCGTGACGCTTTTTGCCGTCGATCGATCGTCACCCAATAATCGAATCCGTCGGGATTACCGTCTCGTCTCGAGGGGGCGGGGCAGGGGGGCTTCACAAAAAGGCAGCATAAGTAGAATATTATTATATAACATTTATATATTATAGAACACCTTTTTCTTTAAACAGAACAAAGATTTAACATTTCCTACACGTTGTGGAATAAATTACATAAATGTTTATTTTTACAGTGCAAAGCAAAACAGGCAGTGTCTGTATGTTACAGACCGGCAGTACCTGTCCAGGGCGTCTTTGTGACTGTGGGGGTTTGATTTAGTCAAATAAAATGAAATGGCCTTCCTTAACATTGTCAGATATTAAATGTGAAACAAGATAACATTTCAGTTTAGTAGTGTGAAATAAATAGAGCCAAATCAAATAGATCTGCGTTGCCTGAAGGGAGAAGGCCAAAGTGTGCTTTTCTGGGACAGTCCCCGTTTATTCTACCTGTCCCTGTTAAACAAACAAATAAGCAAACAAGCAACGAAAGAAAATGTCTGGAGTGTCTGAATTTATGTTGACTTTTTCAAGGTTTCGTGGCCAAAAGACGAGAGTGTTCACCTTACCAGTTTGAGGCGGGACTCCGTTTCAAGCGGTGCTAAAAAACCTGTTTGTATTCATTATTATTGTACATATTATTATAATAATAATAATTATTATTAGTAGTAGTAGTAGTAGTAGTAGTAGTAGTAGTAGCAGCCTAGTTGTTGTTTTAATTATTATTACGCACTTATTATTATTATTATTATTACATAGTCTACTGCAAATTAAAAACAATGAGATTAGATTAAAAACAATCCTTGCATTAAAAACAATCCAATGTTGCCCAACCCCCTCCTAGATTACAGAGGAGCAAGGTAAACTGCGGTGGTTGCAGGGACAAGTATTGTTTTAGAGGGATTGTGTGGTGTTTAAGCATACATCAAATGATTTATGTATACTTATAGGAAAAGCAGATTATTGTATACATTGAAAAAAAACAAAAAAACATCAACTGCCTATTGTGACTGTTTTTCTTGCGTGTACCTCGATCACAGTCGATCACCCGATTATGAAACAACCGGCGAAGCCCTCAGCCTGTAGGTCCTGATTATCAGCCGTGGCCGCCCTTGCAACTCAACGCCTCGGTGCAGTAGGGTTGCCAGTTCAGTTCGGTTCAGTCAGCCCAGCTTTGTTGATGCTAATATCCTGACCAAGAAATTGCAGTTCGCACCCGGCAACCCACATATAACTTGAAGCTGCGCTTCACGGCTAATAACCGAGGATGGAGATGCGTCACAAATAGTTTGGAATGTCGCTCCATTTCAAAACAACTTCACATCTGTTTTTTTAGGTTCCATGTATTTTCACTTGTCATCAAGCTGCAAGATGTACCGTCTGTCTCTATCTGGTTACGGGGCGTACAGGCCTGACATTTAATCTGAATCCCCATGATGTACAAGTGGTAGCACCACATAAGGAAAGAGATGCAGTACAATCTGAACAAGTTATTAAAAAATATACATAGTCCATGTTGACACAGTGGTAGTCGTCAAGGCTGCTGGGCGGAGGCGATGCGGATACGTCTTCACGCTCGCTGGTCGCTGACCGGTGCTATGTGCCTTCCCTCTTTCTCCGCAGAGGCTGACCGACGTCTTCAGGCGCTACGACACCGACCAGGACGGCTGGATCCAGGTGTCATACGAACAGTATCTCTCCATGGTCTTCAACGTCGTATAACGCACGCGGGCGGGCCAGCACAGAGAAGCACAAGTGGACACAGCCGTGCCAAAGCCACCGGCACCTCCCCGGGACGCGGCCGCCAGGGCAGACACCATTTTTAAAGCAGATTTTCAGCCCCAACTAGTTGTGGTGTTTCATGGGGGAAAAAAAAAAAAAGATAATAACAATAATAAAATAGGGAAAAAATATATATAAAATAGAATCTTGGACTCCCTTACAGGTCTTACCGGGTCATGTGAGAGTGGGGGTGGGGAGTGGCGAGTTTTCATGGGGGGGAAAAAACAATAACAAACGACAACAAAAAAAACACACACAAAAACAAACAATTTATTAGTGTTTGTTGACCAGTGTAAAGAAAATGAGCACAGCGGGGGTTCCTGGCGAGTTAATATAAGGATTTTACAACTCTCTGTCGGTCTAGTCTGTTCGTCTGTCTGTTAACGTCCATAACGTTTGTTTGATGTCTTAATTATTGTCATTATTACAAATGGGCCTGAGGATCTGTGCTTAAGGTACACATGTATTGTAAATATAATTTAGGGTGCAATGCATGCTTTTCAGGGAAATTCGAGCCCCACGTTCAAGCATGCTTTCTCTTTTCTCGTCCTTTTTTCCAAGACCTGTTTTGCTCAAAGCCATGTTTACAAATACTGTGAAAGCAGGCGACGACCTGCTTTGAGATTCACTGACATGCCAGCTTACATGCCATATTTGTATAAACTTATTTTTAACCAGCAAATCTATAAATGTTAGAGCATTTAATTTTAGGTTGTAAATAAGCATACGTCTTAAGTATGGCTGATTTCTTGTGCATGATGCCTTAAGATCTGTAAAAAACAACAAAAAAAAAAAACAACACACACACACACAAAAAGAGTAATCTCTTTTTATTAAAAAAAACAAAAAAAACATTTAAAACGAGGTGTATTTGCTTCATTTCTTTGTTTTTAAGACGCAAGTGGATCGGTTGTGCCCTCTGCTGTACGGATAGAACATTACGCCCCGGCCATGCGCCAACTTGGTGCGGAACCTTTGTACGGAGTTTGCGTTTCCGCGAGGCCTAAAACACGGATGCACCATGAAAACGACCCTGAAAAAAAGCTGAATTGCGATTCCAGAAAAAAAAAAAAAAAGAAACAACAATTGAATACATGATTGTGTTTGCTGACAGCGAGACACATTCTTTGTTTGCTTTCAATGGTGGGTCGAGCCTTGGGAGCAGCAAGTCAAGAGTAAACGCGCGGTCCAGTCACTTTATCAAGGCGGTTCTATGCGGAAATACTGCAGCGCTTTCAGGCGGAGCGGAGGACTGTTGCTGCAGTAACACGACGCTGCCTGCAGGGGGTGGCATACGTACGTCATAATGTCAAGACCATTTCAACAAAGACAAAAGTTGTGTCTTAAAATGTCTTAAACTCAGTTTTCTTTTTTCAACATTAGGGCTTAAGTAGTCTTGAATTTGATTGAGTTGTCCAAAAAGCAGTCCTAAAATGCTGTTAAAAATGTTAGACCAAAAATGTGAAATAATTACATGCGATTAGTTGTATGAAATTTAACCCGCTGATACCCACAGACGCACTTTGCTTGGAATCTACATTAATCAGGGTCCTTACCTGGTCCCTGAGGTGCTTGAATTTCATCCCCAGGAATTGAAGTACTGGAATACCTTGAAAATAGACCCCTTTGCACTGAAGCGCTTGAGAAGTCGTTGAAAATAAATTAGATTTTATTTTGATTTTCGACAATTAGATTAATAATAGATACATAAATATAGTTATATAGATAATAGACAATGAGATTACGATTATATTATACTTGAATGAATAAAGTTCACATTTAAAATTGATTATATTTGTTTTGCATGAAGTACTAAAAAGAGTACTTGGAAGTTCCTGAATTTAATTTTGTAATGGCAGAAGGAACCCCGTAAAACAATCAAACTACTTAAGCGGGGTGCTATTGTATCGTATTTGCCATTTAGCAAAGCATTTCGTTATGCCGGGGACTTTAACCCTAGAAAAGTGAAGACGGGTTGCTGTAAAACACAGTGTGATGGCCTAGTTTTTACTGAGTTCATCTGGGAATGAAAGAGGTCATAGGTTGGAATGTGCGTGACAATGGTTAAGCACACCAGCTCAAGGAAACACAAAACAAATATGACATTCAAAAAAAAATAATATTATAAACCGTCAGACATGGTGGGGCTGCGCTAATAATACACTATATTGTTGCTTTTTCCTTTTTGAAAACTTCATTTTTCTTCTTTTTCCGGCAACTTAACAGAATTGCGTGTAACATCAGAACATTTGCATGCTGTTCATTTATATACCCCAAAACAGACAAGACAAAAAATAGAGAGATAAAACAATATTATACGTATATATATACAAAATATACAAAAAATATATCATTAAATATATGTATATATTACACTGTTTTCTATAGCCAATCTACATTGTAATTTGTAGAAAATTTGGTTGGACTAAAAATCCAGTATGAGAGTGTGCAGAGTTTAAACATTTATATATATGTGAGAAAAAGTTGCCATGTCTTGTTTTTTTTTAAATTCCACCTTCACTCCGTCTGCTGGTTTTGGTTCAGTGCTCCCTTCTCCCCAGAGTGAGACGGGTGTGAGTGAGGTACTGTAAACGTCTGCGACAGACTGTTTCTAGTGCTGTCTGTCCTCTGTTGGCTGTACGTACTCCTCCGTTTGCCTCTGGCCACTACGGAGGTTAGGATTCACTGCGATGACCCCAAACAATGTCAACCGGCCGCTTTAACCTCAAGCCACAGTGAGGGTGCATGCAAAAATACTTACACACACACCCACATGTACACGTAGGTACATACAAACAACACGCAACATAAAGAGAAAAACCTACCCAGCCCAACTCACCCCTGGCCAGACCAAACACTCTCTACCACTCATTCCTATGTGGATCCTCAGTGGTGGAAGAAGCACTCCGACTACAAATACAAATACCCTTACACAGTATTACTGCAGTAATATTGAAAGCACCACATTTCTCCTGAAGTAAAAGTAGATGAGTACCTGCTCCTAAATGAACTTAAAGAATTAAAATTAAAAAAAATGTGTGTAATATCCAGTGTTCCGATATAATATGACCGGGGTTAGCGTCCGATCCGATCGAGCATCTGTGGGATGTGCTGGAACAACAAACCCGATCCTTGGGGGCCCCACCTCACAAATTACAGCAATTAAATCTGCTGCTAACGTCTTGGTGCCAGATACCACAGGACACCTTCAGGGGTCTTGTGGAGTCCATGCCTCCACGGATCAGAGATGTTTTGGCGGCACGAGGGGGAGCTACACAATATTAGTGGTTATCAGTGGTGGTTTTAAAGTTGTTGCCAATCGGTGTATATATATTGTGTATAAATATTGTGAATATATATTGTGTGTGTGTGTATATATATATATATATATATATATATATATATATATATATATATATATATATATAATACAAAATATGAAGTAAAAGATTGAAACTCTGGGCTTGGGACCAGGCCAAAATAATGAATCTAAGGGATAAAATAGGTCTCAAAATGGACTAAAAATATCTCTTAAAAAGCTGTTCAAAAGATCCTAACATGATTTTGGGGTGAACTTATCACATATAAAGGAGAAAAAGGTACAATAGATTTCTGGGAAATCTTTCCACAAAATCTTTCATACATGCAGATGAATCCACATATAAATCTTGTTCTTGTTGTTCTTTTTAACTAAAACTATATGAATGTAACGTGAACGTGCGCTAGGAATGCAGCAGAGTAAAAGTATTTGCTTGGAGATGGAAGTCGAAAGTCTCCTAAATTAAATATACTTTAATAAAGATACCAGAAAAATATACTTCAGTACATTATCTAAGTACTTTCCACTACTGTGGATCCTGCACCATGTGTGATGGTCTCTGTCAAGGTGATGTGGTCTGTCTCTCTCTCTCCCTCTCGATCTCTGATTCCCAGCAGTCCGTGCGCGGACAGTGGTCTCGGAGCGCAGGGGGTCAGTGGTCACCGTGGCCGAACACCGCCCCCGAGGGGCATAACGCTGTGAACCGGGGAGACAGTGGTGAGCGCCTCCCGGAGGAGCTGAGAGCCTCCGGGAGAAAGCCCCACGCTCGGCGCCGATGCTTTCTCGTCTCGCTTCCGGTCGTTGTGTCGTGTCTCCAACAGCTCAACACTGCTCCTCCTCGCGTTCCCTCTTGTCTTCCTCTCACAATCCCGAAATAATAAAGCACTTAGTTTGACTTGGACTAGTGAAGCCGGCAAAGAGGGGGCCGAGGCATTGCTTTGCTTAAAATGAGTGTGTGTGTGTGTGTGTGTGTGTGTCTATGTGTGTGTGTGTGTGTGTGTGTGTGTGTGAATATGAACACACGCACGCACACACACACACACACACACACGCAAGGAAGCCTGCACTATGTCAACCTCTGAGCGCCAGAACCATGCCACGGTTTTTAAAACCCTCTAAAAATAATCATCTCTCTCTCTCTCTCTCTCTCTCTCTCTCTCTCTCTCTCTCTTTCTCTTGCTCTCTGAGACACACACACACACACACACATTCACACACCAAATAAACTCCATAATTTTCAATGGAAATAATGTCTTCAACCTGGATCAACTAACGTCCCTGTCTGCCTTATAAAACGCACCTCGGTCCTCAGAGACAGGGGTCCGCACTTAATGCGAGTGCTCCGACACTTCATGGCCCTGGCGCTTTGCCAAATGAAGTCTGGTAAGTTTCTACCACTTTCACTGTTGAGCTGAAAACAAGTGCGTGTGTGTGTGTGTGTGTGTGTGTGTGTCTCTCTCTCTCTCTGTGTGTTGGGCGGGTAATTGGCGCTCACTGTTACAAGTTTGCATTGATTGGGTCATTTGGGCGAAGGAGGCTGGCTCCACCATTCCAGCCACGTTTATTACGTGACGCTAATAGTCCCTGTAGTCTCCGCACGCACTTATTTGTCTCGGCTCCCATGTAGCTCCGCCGTACGAAAAGAAAAATGGCCAACCTTGCTGGCGTTTCACCAACCGTCTATGTTTTGAGATGACAAGTAGGGAGGTTCCACTTTGGAACTCTGCTTCTTCCAGACATAAGGAAGGCATTTTGTTCCAATTAGTGCCAACATGATTGCGCTCTCTATGTGTTTGAGTTTTTTTTTTTTCAAGCCCTCGAAATTAAAAATAATTGCCCTCAGGTAGATTCTGAATGCGTTTGCACATATTTGGGAGTGTTTTCGGACTCGTGTTTCGCTGGCTTTTTCGTGGTCGGGGTAGAAGCTGGATGCCACCCAGCCTCGCTGCGAGCCGCCGAGGTCACCACGGGACCGTGTTCAACCGAGCTACAATGCAAATGCAACGAACGATGCTCCGTTAAAATCTTACGTTCTTTTTACCGTTATACATTTTCTTTGAGCTGACAAAATATATATATATATTTATTTTTTTTGGTTTGAGGACCGCCTCGGTTTTCCTAATGCTCTACGCAAACGCTCGACATCCAACCAAAATAAACTGGTGAAGTCCCACCTAAAGTCCTGAGAAGAGAAGAACAAAAAGAGGATAAGCCCGGCCTACCTTGCCAGACCAGGTGAAGCTAATCGGAGAGAGTTTACCGTTATATGCATGAAATTACTAGTGTGGAATCTCTGTTTTTGTTTTGCTGAAATGTAATGCCTCATCTTTGGGGAATCTTTGCTCGATTCCCGAGCCTGACAATACTTTTGCCAGCGACTTTCCGAGTCGCGACTTTGCGTGTAGCAAATAAACGGATTCCACATCCAGTGACGGACCTCCACATTTCAAAGCACAGGCAGGCGGTCCGACATACACAATCGACTGGATCTGAAGTCCAGCCTTTGGCCCCTCGGTGTAGCCCAAAACACCTGGACGGTCCTTCAAGGAGAAAGCGATTCTCCAAAGCGGCCGCTGTTTTGGTTTTCTTTCTTGGGAGTCAGCTCAGTCACACTGCTGCTCCCATAAACAGCATGACATACTGCGTTTACATAATTGCAACGTGTCGACCCAGAGCTTGTAATCAAAGCTCTCAGTCGCTGGGTGTTGCTGGCGCATGTCGTCTTCTTAATCGCTTTCATTACAAAGAGAGAGAGAGAGAGAGAGAGTTTTATGGGTCCCAGCGTGAGAGCCTGTGACACAAAGTTTGTAGGCCTCTTGGGCAATGTTGTAATTACCACATGAAACCAACGGACGGGGCTTTGGTTCGACTGCACTGGTCTTCCATTAATGAGAACATTGTGCCGTCAATGCGTATGTGCGTGTGCTGTGTGTGTGTGTGTGTGTGTGTGTGTGTGTGTGTGTGTGTGTGTGTGTGTGTGTGTGTGTGTGTATGTAAGCGCATACGCACACGTGTGATCATATAGTCACGTCCTTGTGTGTGTCTGTGTACCGGGTCTGGGTTCCTTTAGGGAAGAAAACCCATGCGTGTGCCAGCCAGTCGTCCAACCAATCAGGTCGCAGCCTCCCCGCTGCACCGCCACTGTCAAATTGCAGCCTTCGGACTCGGGGGCTCAACTTGTTGTTTTTTTTTCATCCTCATCATTTTCCTTCCTCTCTGACTTTCCAGCTCTCATACTTTGTAATTTTGTGGTCTCCTCCAGGAGGGAATTTTTGCGCTGGTTACGATCTGCAGGGGCTGTCCAATCACACGTCTGCCCCCAAATTGGAGCAAGATGTCACCGGCAGTCCCGGTCCAATGGTGAGCGCCGTTTCAGCATGTGCGTTCCCCTCTGTGTGTGCAGTACATCCGTGTGTGTCCTTTGCAGTCCGTGTCCAGAACCCCCCTTGTTCCTTGGCACGCGAGCCACCGGTGGCTATGGAGTGGATAGTGATAGAACATTAAGCTTTATAAACAATGACACTGGCCTATGAAAGTTCCGTTGTGAGGGCATATAAAGTGGAGACGGGGGAAAAATATTTTGGAATTGGAACGCATCCGTAGCCTGCGCAAGCTATCAGCAAACGGACAGCAAGCTTCATTCGAGGATTCACTCTTTCCTTCCACACAGCCAGGATTCGCTGCCCCCACAGGCTTTTAGAGGGGCATCAGCTCAATACGATCCGATCCTGTCTCGTTAAACGTAGCATATTATGTCGTTTAAGACCTGTTATATAACGCCGACAACGTTGCCCACTCTGACGGTCCTGGGAGGGGGGTTCGCTTCCTTTGCGGCCCCTCATCAAGGTTTTGCTCGGCCAGGGGACACCGTCGAACCCCCGTGTGAAATGTGGACCTGTGGATGTGTGCCGACGGGCTGCGACGTCTCCGTCCCTCGCGGCCCCGTCACGGCTCGAGTCGAACAGAGCCGGCGGGGGCGGCCGCGGTCGGCGGCCACGCCGTGGCCCGGAGGAGCCGGGCTGGCACCGCCGGCCGAGCCACGAGCGGCAGAGGAAAGCGCCGTCGTGGGTGTCATCTTGTCGCAGGTTCGGTACGTGTCTTTTTCCATGAGCTTGTCCCGTGGTGTGAGTGGGCGGTTGCGATGGGTTTCGAACCGCAAGCTTACGCAACTAAACTGTGGCCGCTTTTGTGCAGTTGTGAAGGGGCAGGAGCAACAATGAACATCCCCTCAAGAAGCAGGCGAACAGATGTAATCATTTAGCCAATGCTTTTATCCAAAAGCAGCCACATTTGTCAGTCTTAATCGAACTAACTGTATATATACTGTAGGTTAAAGGTCACACTTTTTTTGGAGTTTTGGATAGTAAAGATACAAAGCTTTTAACCTCCATCCTTTTTTTTTATGTCCACAGCAACTAGCCTTAGTGCACAGAGTAAAATAGACGCTCTGACGGCCATTACTAGTATTGCTGCTTTGACTGCAGTGGTTGTGTTTTGTGTTTATGTTCGGTCAGGCTGAGGAGTGGCAGACTGCACGCAACAGGATGAATCTAAAAGCAAACGAACTGTACCGTTACGAAGAGGTCACCTATCGAGTGGAAAACAATAATCAGCTTCATACCAGTACATAAACGGAGCCAGGATGTCATGTTTCCCTGTATTACCCTCCGTCGCTTCCTCTCTGTTTACCGTGGCTTTCCTTGCCCGTCTATTAGCTCATCTAATTATATCTCTCGAAAGAATGTAATCTCCGTGTCTCCTTGCATCCGAATGCACATCATCCCTCTTGTGCTGCCAGGAAGTCCAACGCCGCTGTTACTATTCCTCTGCGCCGCTGCCCTCCGCTCTGTTATCACTGCGGCCGCCTCCTGTTTGTGTGCGAGGAGGGAGTCGCGGCGCGATAACACCGCCGGCCGTGACCCCTTGGCAGCGTGACCAGACTCGGCTCTGCTGGGCCGCCATGATAAGCCGGGCAGAGGAAGCGGCGAAATAGCCGCGAGGCCAAATAGGGCGTACGTTGAGGAAAAGAACAAAAGATGTCTGTCGCGGCGAGTTCACCCGAGTCACGGATTTTTAATTCAGATTTTCCCCGTTCCACAGTGCACCTCAAAATCTCCGACGTCGTGTTGGGACGAGATTAAGACGGCAATAAAAAAAAATGAAAAAAAGTCGTTATTCGGGTCGCATTGTTTCCCTTCCAGACGCCGTTTCCTCTTGATGACATTTCTCAACCGTCTGGGACGCCGTGCCCACTTGGCTGCAGTCGGAGAAGAACCGCCGGAGAGATTTTTTTTCTGGATCTTGTGTTGTAAACACGCGGAGCCGAGCCTGGTTTTTTCGACCGGTCCTCCGACGCGCAGTTGGCCGGCGTTGCGGCATTGATTCGGCTCTCATATTGCTGTCGCCACTGCCGCCGTTCGGCTCCGGGGCTTAAAATACGACCGTGATGTTTTAAAAATACGACTGTTGTACTGTAATTTACGGCCCGTGCCAGGTCCTGAGCGTAAACATATAGGACTTATCATCATGGCCCTGTAATTTCACACGAGGGCATTACATCAGTGTCCTCATTTGTCTGTCCATCTGCCTGTCTTTCTTTTTCATTTTCCTCCGAGTGTCCGTCTCTCCTCTCAGACGGGTAGCGTGGGCAGTGTATGGGGCCACCTCGCCTCGCAAGGCTCCGTGTCCGCCTTCGTGCGTCGCTCTTTTTGATAGTAGCGATTATGGGGACATCGCAGCCGGTGTAATATGTAATTTGACAGCACGGGGACAGATGATGCCACGGGCATGAAATGTGACTACTTTTACATTTCCATTTCTAAGTAACACAAAAAAAAAAAAAAAAAAATCGAGTGGAAATCTAAAACCACAGTCTGTTTTTTTAATTTTCCTCGAGGATGTAGCTCATCTGGTGCCTCGACCTGAGTTACTCCCATCAAAACGATCTGCTGGAGACGCGATTGGTATAACTGTGGTTTTTAGACACATGAAGGCGTTGCTCATTTTCAACGCCATTTAACTAACTCCCGGCCTCATGAAGCCACAAACCTCCACGGCTTGTTTGTCAACACATTTCAGAGTCGTTTCCCCCCGGGCTCAGTTTCGACCGCTGCGGTTTTTCCAATCGGATGTGAGTCTAGATGTGTAATTATTATTTTAAATGACGCTTGTCAGCATTTTTTGAAACAAACCCCGGCCGTGTGCGAGTAGCATGCGGTGCTTAGAGTCTGTCTCCCGAGACTTTGGGTGCTAATAGTTTTGCACCTGGGCCAATAATCTTTGAGTCGGTGCCCAAAGTGGATTTTAAGCCTACGCCTAATGGGAAACCAACCCCGTGGAGAACTCCTGAGAGGTTAGGCTGAACTCCTCTTTTTGGCCTTTGGCTTAATACGTTGAGGGAACCCAGGCCGAGTTGAAACCGAGGAAGACAAATTCATTTTTTTCTCATTTTTATTTCACCAACAGTAAACCACATTTCCTGAGGTTAACAAAATACTATTTCCTCCTCCCTTTACATCAAATTTAGCACCGCTCAGTGGGAGGCACGGTTTATTTAAAGGTCCTGCTTTGGGGTTATAGTACACTAGCTGAATATTTCTTTTTAATGGGCAAATTCTGTAACCGTTTTTGGGTCGCGCGCAGATGGGAACAGCCTGAGGGAATCCCAAGTGGCTTTCGAAACTAAAACCCTCAGAGTCCTGCTGCGCTCCTGTGATGTGGGCCAATGGCGACCGCAAGGAACTGACAGCTTCCTGGCACGTGATTGGCTACCGAACCTGCGGCTTCCTGTCTGGGGCCCCTCCGTCCTACAGTACCTAGGAGGAAATGAAAAAGGAGGAGACGTTTACATCATAGCACTCTCCTATAAGTGTACAATGACTTCTCAGTGGATTTAGTTTCGCATCCTTGACCCCCCCAAAAAAAACGACCGTTTTCACCAATTTCACCGGATCTATTTTCGGTTCTAACCAGTGAAATCAAATAGATGTGGGACGGCGAGGGCCAAATGGAAGCCTCGACTCCGAAGCGCGGCTTAGTGAGTTTCATCTGGAGATCCTAAATTTCCAAATCAAACCTTCTACAAATCCACCCATGGACAAAGCTGTCTTTGAAGTATGAAATCACAAGAGTGCGGTGACACAACACAAGCGCGCAGCCTCGGGAGCTCAGTAACGAATGAAGAAGGACCTGCGTAGGCGGTTTACAGCCCGAGCGAAAAATAGCTCCCCGCTCGGTCAACCATTGTTTTCACAAGTAATTGGTCGTGTCACTCACATGCAGAAAATCGCGACCGATTCGCGCGACGTTGAAAACCAAATTGTCCTTGCTCTGAAGTCAGCATACGTTATCTTAGACCATACGTCAAGGTGAGATGGAGTACATCATAAATAAATAAATCCCACGTTTCCATCCCCAGTGAAAATACACTCGAAATACAACTGACTTTACTTTATTCTTTAAACATCGACGATAATAAGAAGGCTCAGCGATTTTCAGCCCAAGTATATATAATGTCAACAACTGGTTTTTAATCCCCCCGTCCTCCCACCACCACAACACTTACGACTGCACCCGAGCTCTCCTCGAAGCGGAGCCCATTGATAAAATCGGATTGAGAGAATATGAAGCATAAGTGTGCGTGTGAGCGAGGAGTGGTGAGGACTTTTGCCATTCTGGTGGACACAGACTTGAAGCCGCGAGTGCCCAGGCGTCCGCAGTGGAGCAATCTGGACAAAGTGTTATGTATGTGTGTGGTCAGGGAAATATTCTGTCCGAATAGCATCTGCTCGCACTGAAACTGTTGTATGATTCCCTCTTTACCATGCCCACACATCATAGGCTATTTTCTTTTAAGGCTTACTATTTTCAAGCTCGGCGGTCTCGTATAACACTGCCGTCGAAACCTAAGATTAGCCGAGCTCCTAGTATTTATCCAGCGGTATGAAGGCATTAACTTCCGCGCTCGCATTCGACCCAACCCGACTCGAATCCCGACTCCGGGCGAGCTATATTGCCGAGAAGCTTCCGGCGCATAGCGCCGCGTGAGCTTCCGACACGAGGCCCCGCTCTCATCTCTCACATCCGCTTGTTTCGTTTCGGGATCGGTCCGGGAAATCTCTAATCCACAACATCAAAACCCTAATCGCTTCACCCGCATGGAAGTCCGTTGTGGTCGGGTGTCGCATTGATGTGGCGGGGATGCCTGCGCCATCGCCAGCAGCCCAGAGCCCCTTCGATCGCTCCCTTTTCACACCGACATCAGAAGCAGGCTTACCGCTCTGTGGTGGGTGGGTGGGGGTGGGAGGGTGAGAGCGAGAGCCCCCTTAGGTCTGCTCCGGAGGTATTGGCATCGTCATGAAAAGGGATTGGCTTTTGCAGAGTTAAGGTGAAAAAAAAAACGAAACATGGATGCGAATATCTTTTTGATACTTTTCCATCTTTAATGTGCTGGGCTGTGTGCATATTAATAAGGCTGACAGAAGGACGCGTATACTAAATCGAATGCATGTCGTAAATAGCCAGCTTTTGTTTATTTTTATATTTTTGCGATTCGGAAGACTCCCTGTCACGATCGCCCTGAGAATCATCTCCCTGATCCATCGTCACCTGTTTTTGGGCGAAAGGATTTCTTTTTCTGAGCTAACTGGGGTTAGTAACTGTATATTCTCCACCTGATATAAGACCGGGAGCAGCTTAGAACTCGATGCTACGGCTACCCGTCGGGCTCAAAATGGTGGCGTTCAATGCGTTCTAGACAAGTGGCTGGTGACGAGGAAAGATTTTGAAGGGTTAACATGGCCGACACAGGAAGGAGGACAGCAGTCTTCGGATAACATACCTCCTCGCCTGACATGATGCCTGCTTTCGCTCGTCCGAATTTTGATCCATTATCAGCGGCCACGTGTTTTTTTTGTTGTTTCCATAGGTAGACTGGGTAAAATAATTTATTGGGAGGGGAGCGTGGGAAAGGAGGGGCAAAAAGCGGGGTTGGTCTGCATCAATCGTCACTTCCTTGAATTTCCCTTAATGCGGCTTTCGGTAGGTTGCTGATCGAGGACATTGTTTTTGAAGCGGCTTTTTGAAACCGAATATTCAGGTGAAAATGGTGCAAACCGAGGAAAATGGCTCAGAGGTTAAGATATTCTAGAGTTCCTCTAACCCCTGAGATCACACATACGATTTAAGTTGAGAGTTACGGTTTCAGTTTAAAATGGATTAATTTGCTTTGGATAACGTGTGAACGGACACACAACATTTTGGAATGGACCTCCTTCCTTCTTTGATTCCTCGTCTCTTCATTCCTCAGCCTTGCTCGCGGCCTTTCAGAGTCAAACATCCTTTCAACTTCCAAGGGAGATGCGGCTCAATCCCCAGGCTTTCATTCATTTGGTGGCAAAGTAAAGTTTTCTTTGTGTGTGTGTGTGTGTGTGTGTGTGTGTGTGTGTGTGTGTGTGTGTGTGTGTTCCAGCAAACAGGACACATCTGAGACAGGAATATCAGAGGGGAGGTTCAGCGGCGGGGGTTGGGGGCTGGAGGCACAGGCTGAGGATAAGAGGACAGATCCTTCCGTTAGCTGATAGCAACGGTGCCAACAGCAGCACTAACGACAGATCCCCTGTCTCCGATAAACACACACACACACACACACACATGCACGCACGCACGCACGCACACACACACACACACACACACACACACGCCTAATAATCCGTCCTTCTCCCCTGGCTTCTGTTGACTTGCTCTCTTTCACCCTTGCTCGCTCAGTTGCTTTCTTTCCTGAAGGCGTCTTCTATCACTACCTTGCTTGTTATGTTTCTTTCTCTCTCTCTCTCTCTCTTTATCTCTCTCTCTCTTTCTCTCTTTCTCCCTCTCTCTCACACACACACACACACACACACACACACACACACACACACACACACACACACACACACACACACACACACACACACACACACACACACACACACACTCTCTCTCTCTTCCTCCCTCTCAGTCCCTTTTTTATCTTCCCTGTATTTGAATCCAAGGTGATAATGCTGGATGTCGCCTGTCTGCACCACTATCTTATCTAGCCTCCTGTCCCTGAAGAAGGCAGGGGCTGGCATGTGTATTCATATGGGGTGTTTGTGTGTGTGTGTGTGTGTGTGTGTGTGTGTGTGTGTGTGTGTGTGTGTGTGTGTGTGTGTGTGTGTGTGTGTGTGTGTGTGTGTGTACACACCCACAAATAATTACCTCATAGATTCAAGCTCTGTCCAAAACGCTGTCTTTACTGACTGTTACTGTCTTGCTAAAAAACCGTCATTGAAAGACACACACACACACACACATACACACAGACACCTGCGCGAGAAAGTCTTGTTTAAAGTCTTTTATTGCCGAATTTGGACGTCACTTCTGTCAAATTTCATCAGCCCTGGGCGCCCGGCCACGCTCGCCTTTATTGACGTTTTAATGGCACGCACAGCGCTCTAACTAAGGCTGACAGAGAAATTAAGGAGTGAAATGTGGCGTTCCCTAACAAATCACAGCCGGTCCGCCTGTCAGATCGCCGTGCGCGCCGAGCGTCTGGACTTCTTGCGAGGCCCCCCCCCTGGATTGGTTGCAGATGTATTAACGCCGGTATGCCGCGTATTCCATTTGGGTTTGGAAGGACACAGAGAGAGAGCGAGAGGGAGAGAGAGAGAGGGAGAGAGAGAGAGGGGGGGGGGGGGGGGACGTCGACGGTCAAAGAGAGTCAGGGACCCCAGGAGGAATCGGGGCGTCGCCGTGTGGACACTGGAAGCTGTTCCCCATTCCCAGTCCAGCTGTTGCTCTTTAGAAATTAGGAGATGGGCCAGCGGCTCATCGTAGCACACCACACACTGCACACTCTTCCTCTCTCCCCCTCCCTCCCCCCCCCCCCCCTCCTTCCATCTGCGCTCACGGACACAAATGTACAAATGCGTCCGGCGAGACTCCGGCAGCGTCTTGGAGCCTAGCTGTAGATCATTGCGCTGTTTGATTTTGCAAAAAGCATGAACGAGAGTTTGAAAACTTTGCTTCCCCCTGGACACCGGGAGGCGAGTTACACGCCGCGAGTGTCACAATCGTTTTCTAATGGGCCCCGTTTCGGCTTATTTTAGTCATTCTAGAAGCCAAACGTTCCCCCCGTCTTGTAGATCAGTGGTTTCCAAGCCCCTTTCAGCCACGGCACGCTTTCTACAATTGAATAATGCCACGGCGCGGTACTTTCCCGTTAACCGCGGAAAACCTCACAATCACGCAGGACTGTTCTCATTGTTTAATATGGTCGACTAATAGTTCTCGCTCTCGGTGTGAAACTTGAGCTTGTTTTCAATGAGTACGGAGCTGGTATTCTGGCTGGAACTGATGAACGAGTACAGCCTTGCAATTTTGATCTTGTAACACAAGGTTGTTGTGCGTCGTTGTGTTCTGGCCCAGGGCCATGGAATGAGCGAGGGGAGGCAGGCGAAGGCAAAACAGGGCTGTTTGGCTTGTATTTTATTAATTGTTCAAACAAAATGTGGCACGTGGGCCAAACGGAGAAATAAAAGGCTCGCTGGCAAAGAGGGGGAGAGTCCATAGCGTTAGTTCACGTGCGCTGTTCAAACATATTCAGCGGTGCTGGGTTCGGTCCGTGTCCCTACTGGGCGGAAAAGCAGAGGCTAAATGACTTCCTGGTCTGGGATCGGACAAATCTTGCTTGACCACGCCCCCTTGGCCTGCCACACATTTGAACTGAAATGGGATAATGACATTTTTCACGCCACACCCGGTGCGCAGTAGCAAGGTGTTCATGGATAAAAACCTTTAGGTCTTGTAGGATAAGTATTGTAGGTAAGCGGCCACCTGTACCTAAGTTTAAGCGTTCAAATGGCGTTCAAGCGGTCCAACTACTGTTCTCTGAGATGAGCATATGCCAAAAACATGGGAAACCCAGAAAGTTTGGTAACTCTTCAAAATAACCTTCACATATTCTGTGCAGAAACTATGAATGATGAATTGAACAACATTAATTAAGTAGTTTTCCAATGAGGAATTTGTAACATGTTTGTAATCAAGGAGGACATCATTATAGTAATCACAATACTGAAAATCTTGATGGAAAATGTATCCGCACGGTTATTAAAATAGACACAAATGGTTAGTGTTTTTTTTTTTAAGATAATAATTGTTGGTCAGTCAATTCTGACATACAGTTATATTTTTAATAAATCACTTTGAATCTCTGAAACCTCAGTACACCATCGGTACTAATTATGTACTTTTCAGTTATACATATTCATTATGTGACATTCATAATTGTCTTATTTTTTATGAACCTATAGTTTCATGGGACTTACAAACGGACATGACTGTGATGTGTTTGATCTTAAAGTTTTAGAATCCGGTTTCAGGTTTCACGAAGGAAAGATAGACTTACAACCAGTCAGAGCATTGTATAGACCTACATCAAATCAGAGCAACGAAACGTGTGATGTAGCACTGAGCGGGTGAGTTGGTAAATTCAACTTTCACCAAATCCTGCGGCAAACACACCTCTCTTATCAACAAAAGCTTTTTCGAGAAAGTATACCTCCCTGTTCGTGTAATACTGTCGCGATAGTGGATTTAACAGACTGTTCCATGTCAGCGACAGCCATCTTTGTTGTTTACGAAAATGCGTCAACGACTCTCAGCTGCATCGTCACCATATCAAACCCACCGCATATTAGATTAATGGTTGTGATTGGCCCGACCCTGGCAAGGTCGGGTGGAAATCTGTTCGAATGGGAGGGAGGCCAGACGTATTCTGCAGAGCAAATGAAACATGAGCTTGCAGATCTGTCTGGTTCCCAGGATAGGTTAAAATGGTGTAACTTAAAAAATCCGCCGGTCATAGGTCTGTATTTATAGCCCTAGGTTTATCGTGATGGTGACAGATCTCGCATAGCCGTCCTCTGACTTCACCTCAGCATCTATCCAGAGGAGATATATGTATCACTCCTCATGTCTAAAATTAACTTGTCCTTGCTTTTGCACCCACACATACAGCTGAGCTTTGCGTCAAAAAGTTTGATACCATACCAAAATAATATCTGGACGTTGATAAATGATTATAAACTAAAAAAGTTTTAATACCAGAAATACTGATTTATAGGTAATACTTTCAAAAAATGTAACGATCAAGAAATTCAAGTGACATTCTTACTGTCCTTAGATTTGGTTTTACTTTTTGCTCTCTGATACCATGATGCTACTTTGGCGTCAAAATGTGGCATTGAATGACTTTTTTCAATGATGGAGTTAATGAAATTCGGCCTCTTCCATAAAAGTATCTGGTTGTGATACTATCCTTAGTCACCCATGCATGAAGCCAATTGTGGAGGTGTGAGGACTCTGATGCTGGTTGTTCTAAGAGGGATGTAAGACTTTGAGCGAAATGCCTTTCCTCTCCGGGGTGATTCCGATTCACATGTGAACGGCCCGCTAGAAACGGGCCCATGACTTCCTGTGGGTTCTGACCCATTACTTTGTAGAGACTGTTGTAGTGTAAGATCATGAATATGCAATAAATATGAAGAATATGCAATCGAATTCCATACTCCTAACAGGGTTAGGGTCCCCTCCAAAAAAAAGGCCTTCCGTGTGCTCCACCGCCCGATCCGCCATCCCCTCCTCCTTTCTTTGTCAGGAGGAGATTAAGCCTAATTCTTTTAGGAAGTCCCTCTTCCCACAGCCAGAGCCAAGCCTACTGTACGTCTAATTGGTCTTCTTAAGGTTGATAACTTAGCGTGGGCATATTGTAGATCACAGGGGAACGCAGCTTTGTACACTCACACACATGCACACTGGCACAGACTTAGGGGTATCAAAGTTTGCAGTTGTCAGATATATTTACACCAAAGGACAGCCCTGGATGTGGTCCAGTTCTTTGATGTGGTCTTAGGGAACAAAGTGGCATGGCTTAGGCCTACTAGCAGGCACAACGGCACCCAGCTCCCCAGCGAGGGGAAGGCATCTGCTGCTTTTCACACATGGAAAGTGGAATGCTATTGTGAGACATTATGTCTTTTGTGGATGCCTCCACACAAGTGTGCGATTTGTACACACGGCGACATGCTGTTCATATTACATTGCCAGTGCACTTAACATTCTTTTCGGTGTGGATGAGTGTGTCTGATCAGTGTGTATGTGCCGACAGTATGTCCTTCTTAGGACTGTTGTTGTTGGTGTGGGTTTGGGGCTTGTCAAGTGCATCTCAGCAAGGTCAGCCTTTATCTGGAAGGATGCGTAGGGAAGTAGTCTGAGTTTAAGTTTTTGCGGAATTAAGTCAGTACACAAGTGTGGAGGACCAAGGGGCGTGGCAAGCCGGCATGGCTCCCTTTCATGTGACATGGTGTCGTCCCGCGACTGTTCCAGTGGAAAATTGTCGATAGGGAAGGTCAAGGGGGCCGGGGAAGATCGTGCTTGGGATTCCGCCACCCCTGCACCCGTCGCCGACCCCTCCGCATCCCCAGGCGCCATGCAACACTCACATCTCTCTACTAATCATGAATGCTCTCTCCCAACCTCTCTCATCAATGCATCAAACCCTGGCCAATTCATGCTCAAAACCAGGCAGTGCAACAGGCGGGAACTAACCGCCGCCTGTACCCTATGCTTTTTCCCCTTGTAACAAATTTTGAGCCGGGCCATCGGATACATGTGAATATCCCCATGCACACAATAAATTTCTCCCCATGACGCTTCCACCAAAGCCCCGGGTAGAACCAGGTGTTGCTGGATCATCGTCTGCAAACAGCCCGAGTCCAGCAAAGCCTGATGTCAACCCCCTTGTAGCCTTACCGGTACTTGGTAGGCCCCTTCCCGACCTTGCAGCAGTCCGGCATCCAGGGGCAGTCCCAGCGGTCGTGGCCGGGCCGCCCTCAGTGCCTGCACCCCCTAGCTCCCTGAATTCCCGCAGTGGCACCGCACTGAGAGCTGATGGGGGACAGAGAGGGGACAGCACGGGAAGGGGAGACAGCATCCCTTGGCACCACAGGACCCTGCTGGTAGACATCCGCCCTCCGCTCTAGGGCACCGGGTCAGGCTGGGGACCCAGCAAATCCTGTGTGGGTCCTTCGGTCAGATGTAGCGGGCAAAATTCACAACAGGTGTTTGATCCATGAATCGACCAATACATTTCCTGGTTCAATTAGAATTGGTATTTAAACAGTCCTCTTCATCATACTGGTCACATTTTGACATCATGAGACCAAGACGACACCTAACAATTGATCAATAGTACCTCGCCATTGCGAGGCTTCAAACAGGATGTTCTCAGAGGGAAGTGGCCACTGAGCTTAGAGTGTCAGAGAGTGTCATCAGCAGGTTCCAAAAGAGATACAGAGAGACTGGAAGAGTCACAGAAAGGCATAGAAGTGGACGTCCTTTGGCCACATCCCACACTGATGAGCGCTTCATTGTGAACAGTGCCCTGCGGAACCGGATGATGATGCCACTCAACTCCAGGCACATTTAAGGGAGGTGAGAGGCACCCAAGTGTCCCGTCAGACCATTCGAAACCGTTTCCATCAGCGTGGTCTGCGTGCTAGACGACCTGCAAGGGTACCTGACCACACCACCAGGCACAGGCATCATCGTCTTGCATGGGCCAGGGAGCATTGACGCTGGACGAGGGACCAGTGGCCTCAGTGCTGTTCTCTGATGAAAGTCGATTCAAGTTGAGCAGAAATGATGGCAGCCAACGATGTTGGAGACGTCAAGGAGGGCGCTATGCATCAGCCACTGTTGTCACCAGACGAGCCTTTGGTGGTGGTGGTGTTACAGTGTGGGCAGATGTGTCTAGTCAATACAGAACTGCCCTACACTTTGTGAATTGTAAAGTGACAAGCCCATACTACCTGAATAACATCATTAATCCAGTCATTGTGCCCCTGCATGAACAACACAGGCCTAAGTTCATCTTCATGGACAACAAGGCTCCAGCTCATCAAGGTCGCATCATTAGGGAACGGCTGCTGGAGAATGGGGCACCTCAAATGGAGTGGCCTGCACTTTCTCCAGACCTGAATCCCATAGAAAACCTATGGGATCAGCTGAGTCGCCGTGTAGAGGCTCGTAACTCTGTACCCCAGAACCTCAATGACCTGAGGGCCGCCCTTCAAGAATAGTGGGGTGCCAGGCCTCAGCAGACAATAAGTCGACTTGTGGACAGCATGAGACGTGGTTGTCAAGCTGTAATTCATGCTCAAGGGCACATGACAAGTTATTGAGACATTGACATTTTTTGTTGTGGTATAGCCACCACTGTTGTTGGCTTTTGTTTCAATAAATTGGTTGAGATGAGGATCTCACCATTGCATGCTTCTACTTAAATGCCCTACTTTCATGATATAATATCACTGTAGCTTGAACTTTTTACATTTTCAATAATTTCAGCTGAAAGCCAAACATCCATCACTTTTTGTGAGTAGTGTGTATATATATATATATATATATACGGGCGGCGCCAGAGCTGGCCGAGTAGATCACATCCTTCCCCCAACGGTGCCTGCGTGCCGACCACTCCTCAGCGATCTACGGCTGCTACAACTCTTCCTCCTTCACCCAGGTACGCCAGGCTCTCTCCGAGGATTGCAGAACGAAGCTGCTGAATGGTATTTGTGTTGAGTAACATGACACATGGAGATTTCTTTCAACAGAGTGTAAGAACTTTGGCCATAAAGGCTAAAATTTCCAGTCGTTGACAACAGTCAATAGAATGATTGAGCTGAAATTGGATACAATTGGGCAAATTGGTCACCTATTTTAAACAACTTCCTTCTTGATTCTTACTTTGATTTTTCTTTCATGCAGGCTGTGCAGTATGAGTTTGACCATGGGGTGCCTGTCATCCAATCAGTGGCCATCGCCGGGGCAGTGAGGTTCAGCTTCGGAGCAGGAAGAGGGTGTGCTTTTTGTGTCATTCTTTAAAGATATATTTATTTATTCCCTATTCTGTAGTCAATTTGCTATGGCTAAATATGAAATCCTTCTTTTAAATGTCAGATTTTGTCTGAAGTTTTTCTGGAAGTTAATAGCCGAGCAGAGTTTTTCTTTGACAGCTCAGGATTCCGATTGTACTTGAAAGTGGTGCTGGCAAACAAAGACCGGAGACCACAGACCACCACACAGATGAGTAGAAAGACATCAAATGCAGCAAGCGTAACCCCGAGACATGTGCTGTTGTTCTTTTTGCTGTGGAGTAGAGAAGACGTGATGATTCTGATAAGGTGGGAGACTGGGAATGTGTGTGTATGTGCATATGTGTGTGTGTGTGTGTGCCTGTGTGTGTGTCCGTGTGTGTGCGTGTGCAAAGCCATAGCCGTATAATTAGGGTGAAGGATTCAGAACTTCCAGTCAGCTTGATGCTAGGTAGAAGCATTCCTTTGGCTTTGGTGCACACCTCCCCTTCATTTTGTGTGCAGGGACTCTCGATGTCTGTCCTACTCACTCGCACACACACACACACACACACACACACACACACACACACACACACACACACACACACACACACACACACACACACACACACACACACACACACAGAGGCATTCTGATAATTCAGATAGTGTGTGTGCGTGTGAATGTGGGGGAGAGAGGAGGAGACATTTGATGTTTTTCATAATGAAGCACCTCTTGACAAAATGGAGGCAGAGGTACCTGAAATCAGAGAGATAAAAGTGTGTGTGTGTGTGCACCTATGCCTGCCTGTGTGTGTGTTTGTGTGTGTGTGAGTGAGAGAGACAGGGAAAGACCTCATTAGGTCTAGGAGGTGTCCTGTCTAGACAGTGTGATGACAGGACACAGAGCTTCTGTTTAATGTCTCCTCCTCCTCCTTCTCCGCGCGTCTGCAGTATACACACACATCACCTGCTCTGAAACTGGACACACACACACACACACACACACACGCACACACACACACACAATTATAGCCGGGAGCTCAACAATATTCATTATTCCGATACGAGTTGCACAGACCTGGACATGACGCTTTCCCCCATAACCTCCTTTGTAAAGGACCCCCTCCCACCCCCTCCCCCCTCCTGTTTCCTGATTGAGCAGCGATAACGGGAGGACCGGATGAAGATGTCACCACCGCGAGGAAAACCGGTCATTGTCAGTACGAGGAACCTAAAGTGTGACTTTGGGTTTTTCCTCAGCCTGAAGATATTGGAAGATGGTAGATCTTGATTGCCGCTCTGGAATCTGATCGACATCGACCGGTGCGTCAACAAAAACAACGACTGAAACCTTGAAAATAAAACAATAAAAAAAAATCCTGATCAATCAACTTCATCGGGATCGGGGAACCTTGTTTTGTTTAGCCGGGCTGTAGCCATTTCAGTCGGTCATACAGCACGATGTCAAAAACACAAGCACGCAGACACGAGCGGGGAAAACTAACAAAGTTACCCCTGCAGTTTCAAGACGGAGAAGCAGATCTGGACATGAAGAGGAGACATTTTTATCATGCGCTTCAGGAGTCCGAGTTGGACAATCTGAAAAAGCCAGGTAAGCTGCGTGTTTGTTTGTGTGTGTGTGTGTGTGCGTGCGTGCGTCTGTGCGCGTGTTTGTTTTGCTATACTTCTGAGGACTGGTCTCTGAATTTACTATTTTTTGGTTTATTAGTGCACCAGAAACATGGCTCCTCACTTAGTTAGCAGGTCTATTTACTGGGACCTCGCTTTAATACCAGTAAAAGAATGTGTGTGTGCACGCCTTTGGTGGGGGTATGTGCAGCTTTGATGCTGGTCCTCACTCCTCACTCCCAGATAAGATAGTCACCCTGTGTGTGTGTGTGTGTGTGTGTGTGTGTGTGTGTGTGTGTGTGTGTGTGTGAGGGACAGAGAGAGAGAGAGAGGGGTAGAGATATGGACACCCTCAGGCCCTTATCATCAGGGCCATCTCATATCTTCGACCAGAAAGACATAACACAGGTCGCGCAGGAAAAGGAAGGAGAGAGAGAGAGAGAGAGAGAGAGAGAGAGAGAGCGAGAGAGAGAGAGAGAGAGAGAGAGAGAGCGAGATAGACCCACATGACAATAAAACAGGAATGGAATGAGCATTGTACCATTCAGGTGAGTTGTGGGTTTTAGTTCCGTTTTGGGATGGGCTAAAACAATTGGGAAGGCTTCATAATAAAAAAAAAAAAATGTATGGGTATGTGCGTTGCCTGTAAGTGACAACTCTTCATATCTTGCTTCTGCATTAGGTATTTAATTTCCAATAAACACTTTTTAACTCACAAAATGATACAAATTTGCCTCATTGCTATTTTAAAGAATTATACAATGCCATATTTTTTGGGCATTTTTTTTTAACTTTTATTTACAATTGTACAGTTACCCCTTTAGGTTATAAATATTCAATGAACAGCTGAATGAGCGCAAGGGATTTTAGAACATCTTTAAAACATAAAAACACCCGAGCTGCGGATAACACTCGTATCCGCAGCTGAAGGGAGCGGAGGCAGGTGGGAAAGGTGTGAAACAGGCCAAATCCATCCCTCACATGGACAGGAAGTTACCAAAGTGACTGTTTGGTTCTACCCGTTTGAGTCATCATTGGAGTCATAGCGGCCTCATCCTATTCTGACGAGGTCATGAACCTCTTCCAGTCTATAACCCATCAGAGGTAGAACTTCAAGGCTCACATGAAGTCCATGAAAAGTCCTCTGCAGCACTTTGACTCAGCCATCTGGATTTTCTATTTAGCACAAGCCAGAGGTGATGAGTTGATGAGTGAAAATCAGCTGGCTCAATGCATGGGCGGAGCCCAAAAAAACAAACATGGCGGCACTTTTGTTTGGGGACCTGCCATTGTCCACTTCAGCAACCCAACAAGCGGCTCTTAAGAATTGTACCGAAACTTTTGAGGTCCGTTAACAGCCCCTTACATCGGATATCAGCCTCAGAGATTTGGAAAAAGCTGCACACTTAATCAATAGTTTATGTAAATGGTAAAAGATGAAGTTCCCTTAAATGACACATGCTCATAAAATATCAGTTATAATTGTATTTTGTAAGCCATTAATTCAGGCCTTTGTTGAGTGCTTGATAAGCATGCTGCCATGCACTTATCATTGTCTATCTGTTTATTGATTTTATACCACAACGTATCACTAAATTATTATTTTTTTTATCCTTACTGGGAACTGAGTTTCCAATTTGTTTTTATTTTCCTCAAAAATTGTTTTCTTTGGTTTTATAATAAATGGGTACAGTTTCTAAATGAGTGTAAAACAAAAATAAAACATTGTGCACTTGCTCTCACTTGCCGTTTTTCACTCTATCGTCAGGGGTCGTGCCTCCACATTTCTCCACATTTCTGTCGGACCGACGAGGGCACGCAACCATCTTAAAGTCAGCAGTAGTGCCACATTGTAAAGGTTTTGAAGCACAGTCAAGGATTCATGGCCGTCAAGACCAAGCTTAATGATGATGTGCTGAGGTCTCGAATGAATTATTCTCTGCCTTTGATAGGTCGACAAACACCAGTCTGGTAAACATGACACTGACGTCCACGATGATAGATGGCCCTTGCAGCCTGAAGCTCCACCTCTGGCTCCGCGCGTCCTCGCTGGGCGGATTCAGAGCTCCGGCACCAGACTGCAACCTGCCGATGCCCGTTATTCAGACCCACGCACGGTGCGCAGGAGGACGCGGACACTCGTTCCAGCCAGTGGGATAAACACAAACTCTTAAAAAAGCAACCACCCCTCCCAACCCCCCCACCCCCACCCCCCGGCCCCCCTCATCGAGCAACATTGGAAAAGGGAAGGCAAATATATCCGCTCATGTGAAATGGCTTCTTTCAGTGGAGTTGTTATTCTTTTGCTGGTGAACTTGGCAACGGGCGCGCACTGACTCCGGATCTCTCTCAGAATAACTTTTTTTTTTTTCTTTCTTACATGGTGCCACTTAAAGCAGGACAACACGGCTGTGGAATCGGCAATTTGTCTCGGGGAAACACTTCCAATGGCTTGACGCGAGTCGCGATAGACAAATAGCGCCGGAGCGCAGTTTTGGGCACATTTTACGCGCCGTCCTCCACACCCGAGTTTCGCAGCAGGAGACGCACTTTGCGGACGCACCATGACCAGCCTGCCCTGGCCCGCCCTGGTCGGGTTGTGGTGCGGCGCTTATTGCACGTTCCTCGTCGCGGGCAGCAATTATTTGTTCGAGGGGACCAACAACAACGACGCGCACCCGAGTTTCCACCACCGGCGGCTGCGGACGCACGAGAAGCGGGAGATGCAGAAGGAGATCCTGTCCATCCTCGGGCTGCCGCACCGGCCCAGACCGCATCCGCCGCACGGGAAGTACAACTCCGCTCCGCTCTTCATGCTGGACCTGTACAACACCATCCACGGCGAGGAGAGGAACGAGGCGGACGGCGTCCCGGAGCAGTACGGGCCCCCGCTGACCACCCGGGGCCCGCCGCTGGCCACGTACCAGGAGAACGCCTTTCTCAACGACGCAGACATGGTGATGAGCTTCGTCAATCTGGGTAAGGCGCCGCAAAAACGTGGACGGATGGACGGGTGGACGGGCAGACAGACGGACAGAGAGACAGACAGACGAATCCCCAAATGATTAAAAAAAAAATAAATAAAAAAGGAAGGGAACGTAAACGAGATAGAAAAAGTGGCGATGTACGGTTAACCTAAAAGAATAACGTAAAAATATAACAAATGCGTAAATATACACACAAAAAAAAAAAACCCACAAAGACAGTGGCTCACTTTGTGTATCTTTGTGTAGATCTAATATAATAGATCTTAAATGCTTCATAGACATTTTGTTGCTTGAGCGGTGCGTCAATAATTAACATTACATGAAATCCCTCGAGTCAAATTTAGCGGTTACGCGCGGATTACGTGCGTATAGAGTAACGCCAATGGTAACGCGGTGCCATTACGCTTGCGCACTTCTAAACTCCGACGCTTACGTAGTACTGAAATATGTACTATTAAATATATTCATATATTGAACTGTATTTATTTATTTTGTATTCTGAGGCGAAAGCTTGTGTTGTTTAGAAGATCATTATTGCTTTTATTATTTCGTTATCATTATTATTATTATTATTATTATTATTATTATTGTTATTAGAAAGTTGTAGTAGTCGTAGTATTTTCAGATTTTCCTTTTTATCATTATTCCAGCAGGGAAGATTTATTGTGTTCATTTCTAAGGTTTGAGCTCTGCGGTTATAGTTGTTGTCTATCTGTTCCATGATTTATGGCTGAGGGCGGAAAATGTAACTCATATCCTCGCAAACTATCAACCACCACCACCACCACCACCACCACCACCACCACCGGTATTTGTATATAGATGGATATTCCTGCCGTTGACCCTCCGGGTGGCTGCAAGCTGCGGGTTCCGTGCGTAAAATCGCGTCGCGTTGTTTGTGTTACCCGCTGCCTGGGTCGTCTTTAATTAGAGCCGATGACGATAAAGACTCGGGACTTTAATCATGACGAGTTTTGGGAACATAAAAGCCAGCGGCCCTTCCTTCCATTAGCAGCTCCAGTGTTTACAGAGAGACTCTAAACACAGTGCGTCAGGATAAACAGAGACGCTGCCAGAGCCAGGCGGCTCAAAACTTAAGATGGATCACTATTCTTCTTGGGAACTTGCAACAGTGTTATTATCCGGTGTGGGAAAAGACATATTCTGAAGTATCACCAGAAAAGAATGTCATTTGTTGCATGTCGTGCTGCTTCTGCTTTATCTATATTAATTTACTGGACCCCAGATGCAAGGCTTCGGGGGCCACCTTGAAAAGTAATTCAAGTTCTCCCTTCTAGGCAAAGTCCTGTTAATGAATACAATTGAGCCCCTCGCTCCTAAGGCCGGATCGTTGTGAGACCCTAAGCACGTGTCTTTTGGAGCACCCCCAGCATGGCCTGAGGCTGGAGCCCCCCCCGTCCGTGTTAGCTGGATTTCACTAAGCCCCACAATTCCGTTAAATTTCCATTCTTTCGTCTTGGTCACATGAGACAGTGCGGATGTTGTGTGAATGTTCATCCATATCAACAGTTTGCTGACCACACCTAGCTTCGCTGTTTTATCAACATATTATGTTTACATTTTATGAACAAACGTAGGATATTTTAACAAAATATTTTCACGGATTGCCCCTAAAGACACATCACTGTGGCGTGGGGACTCAGTCATAAGATGGAAGCAACTGCTTTATATGATATTGGTCCTCCGAGTATTCCTGTTGCAACATGTGGTGATGAGAAGCAGATATCCCGACAGTGGGAGGCCAGCGTTTTGTTCTCAAATAACCAACTTCTCCGTTGGCTTCTGTGTGGGGGTGCGGCGGCGGCGGCGGTGTTTGTATCTCCGTGGCTTTTGTGTTGCTGCGCCATTTCAGTTTTTCGATTGTATACTCCCGCCTTGCCACACATCTGGCCATCCACTTTGATTAATCACGTCCTGTGCATCTTTTGACGATTCCCTCAGATTTCTTCTGCGTCCAGGGGGATTAGGTTGCAATCTCTTCCAGTTGTACACAGCGTACTCACTGCCCTGGAGGAGGGACGGCTTCCTCCTCGAATGTGATTGTAATTAATGTTGGACAGGCCAAGGCTCTCCATCTGCTTTGCAAATAAGGGCCTGCACGACTACCGTGTGTCATCGTTTGGTCGATAGGTTTTTTTTTTTTTTGTTTTTTTTTACCATGTCCATTTCTCGATTCAAACGCTCGGTGTTGAATGACAAAAGGTTACGGCGAAGAGTTCAGCAGGGGGCTCCTGGGTGGTCCCGCTCACGAAAACCAGCCTTAAATCTGGATATCGTGTGCGGCCAAACTGAAACTGCAAATTAAAACCACGACAAATGAAAGGAGGAATGAACCGTGAAAGTCCAAACAATCTGTCGGGGGGGGTGTTCGGAAAATGTCAGGCGGGTTTTCGAGGACGCGCCAAGCGCCTCTCACACAAGGAACTTTTTATTGACACGGCGGGTTGCGGCGTTTGATCCGGGTCTTTCTACCTGGGCCCAACGACACGTTGGGAAAGTGAGACCTCCGCGGTTTTACTGGGACCCAGGTTTCCCCCGGTTTCCTTGACTACGACTTCTCCCTTCAACTAGATGTAGAAAGAGACGGACTAAAAAGAAAAAAAACAGGTTGACTTTCAGTAACCTCGACCGGCCCGTCGCGGCCGAGACGATGACCATTTGCTCGGGGGTCTGAGCTGATATCCTTCACAGCCAGCTGCAGCAGTAGCGCGGATAGAGAGCTCATTTTCCGACAGCGTCCTTGGGGGAATTGGCAGATTTAGGAGCCTCTGCCTCACGTGCAGAGTCCTCCGAAAAAGTGCGCGCTCTCTGCTCACCAGATGCTTCTTGTTCCCGCTCGGCGTGATTCATGCGCACCCCGTCGTCCATTCAGCCATTCTTCACGGCTTTCATCAGTTGCGCCGAGTGACCCACTGACTGACTCGCTGAAAAGCGAGCGGCGCGGCGCGGCGCGGCGCGGCGCGGCGCGGCGCGAGGGAGCGAGCCCGAGCAGGCGGTGGAAAACGTCAAACCGGGTGACCGGAGGCATATTTTCCAGCTCCCTTTGACTTCACTCCTGGAATAGCTCCTTCATCCCCGTTTGCCTCGTGGACGTCCCCGCTTGTTTCCACTGGGTTCTCGTTAAGTGACATTTTTGTGCTGCATGACTCATACTGTGTGACACACCGCAGTTTCTAGCCTGCCCCGACGCATTGCCGCTCTCCCTGCGTTGATAGGGGTCGCTCTGTTGAGCAGGGCGCTCGCCGCCGGGGCCTGTGTGCACTTGTTCAAAGTGGATTTCACCAAAAATCCACGAGAGAGAATTTGGTCTTTCTGGTCGTGGCCTGAGCGGACAGGATCGGAGCTTGAATCCCAAAACAGGAGGGAAGGGACACACAGTCCGCTTACTCTACATTGGAAGTTTGCGGGAATAATAGCGAAAACAAGTGTAAAAAAACTGCATGAAGGGACCGTTCTGTTGTCGTTCCCCTCGTCGCCTCCCTCGACTCCCATATCAGTAATGACAATGTGCGCAACCATTGAAAGTTGATACCTGAAGAAACAAGCGGTCACAGTACACATAATTATCGAGCTGTACAAACACCATAAGCCAATATAAGGGCTATAATAGTTTTAGGGGGAAAATGTGGCCTCACACAGTTTATTTGGTCGGCTTGGGTTATGCGGCGGCGCTCTTGCTGTTTGGTTACGGTGACTCAAGGACGCACAGAAATGGCTTCGGTTTCACGGTTCACCAAACGGGAACTTCAAATGTTGTTCCTGTGTCATCCGCATTTAACCGTGATGGCCTCGCTGCTTCGACTCGTGCCAAGCCAGACAAACAGACAGGTGTGTGTGTGTGTGTGTGTGTGTGTGTGTGTCTAGGGGGATGGAAGGTGGGCCGGCGGTTGTGGGATGATGTCGTCCCTCGGCTTGCCTTGGCACGGTTGGTTTTACCTCCCGCTCTCATCCCCCTGTTTACGCTGCCGTGTTTGCGAGCCGGGCTCTGGACCCGTGGAGGGGTCCTCCTAATGAGCCTCGGAAAATCCTCGCTCGGTTCTTTTCGAGGGGACGATCTCATATTTATCTCTGCCCACGCCGGCGAAAAAACGCCCTCCCCTGCTCTGTGGTTTTCCTGCGACGCACAGGTGGACGGCGCCCAGCCCACGTGTCTTGCCGGAAGGCCCGCTCGAGACAGTCGCGGACTGTCTCGCAAACTGAGCATCTTTACGAAAAGCATCCTGAAAAATATTTGTCCTGAGTTTTCAGGTGATCCAGGCTTGGTTTGGAATGACGCCGTACGTATCCGCTGCATGGGTTCCTCCGCCCCATACCCTTCGTCCTCGTCCCTCCTCTCTCCTCGTCCGCTGCTCTGCACACCTCATTGCATCGCTATAGCTGAGCTGTCACTAGCCCTCTTAGCTAAGTCAACAGCCACCCGTGCTGGGTTGTGCCGCTCCACCCGTGTACCACCCACACTTTAAAGGGGCGCAAAGCCGGGAGGCTTTGAGGAGGGTTTTTTCTTTTTTTTTTTTCGGGAGATTACCCGGGTCTCCACGACCCTTGGCTCGTTCAGAAGTGCCCTTATTTAACGGTTGTTTCCTCCGTCTTATGACGCCTGACTGCATTTGCGTAGGCCTAATACCAGGAGAGCCACTTCTCCTGCACCGCGACGGGTCCCAAAAGCCCCGGCATGGTCGAATAATTAGCTGGGTGTGATCACACAAAAAAAAAAGGGGTATTGCTCGATGCAGAAGGGAGCTTTCGGAAAAAAGCTCGCTGAACCACCTCGAAGTACTTCCTGCATCACTCCGCCCTAAACGCTGACCGTATAGTAAACAGCACGCGCTGGAAACGGAGCAAGGAATTCAAGATATGCCGCAATAAAATAACGGATCTATTGCGAGACAGAAACTTGGCAGTGGATCCCTTCTTAGCGCTAGTGGGAAGAATTGCATTTGCCGGCTCCATACTCTGCCTTTTGTTTTCACGGGTTTTTTTTTTTTTTTTTTTTAAAGCACCAAACATGTTACGTCCACACGCTTCCTCAAAACTTTCGGTCGAGTCCAGGAACGGCCCAAGATATACAAATGATTCCGCTTATTGAGTTACAGTGTTGTAAAGTGCTCCCTCCTCCCCCCTGTTTGGATCCTATTGGTTGTCAAGCGCTGCAGCAAAACACGACCCTGTCTCTGAGGAACAAACACTGTGAATGGGGAGAAACCGTCGCCGCTGGATTTGGGTGTTTTGCCTTTTCTGGCCAAACGGGGTTTCTCTCACATAACGCAAGGTGTTACTGAAACGCTCCATAATCATTTTTTGTTGTTTGTCGTTTCACAGGTCTTACATCGATGTGCGTGTCGAGTGTGTGTCTTGTGAACAAACTGAAAGAAAACTTTGCTTTGGACTAGTCCTGTCGCCCCGTCGCCGCACGATATATGGACGTGACCTCGATAATCTTTCTGACCTCGATAATTGCCCGTTTGTGTTTACGTGCGTGTTTTTTTTTTTTTACATAAGAATGTCACCACCATTTTAGCCAAAATGATGCCAGAATAAACAACAGTGTTTTCCATACCATTAGAAGACTTGGGCGCAGCGCCTCAGCGTTTTTTTTCTTTCACAGAGCCGGGGAGCAACGCCGCTTCTCCCAAGTATCAACATGAAAAAGAACTAAATTGCTCCTCGGCGACAGAAGAACCCTCTGAAATCGCGATCTTCCTCTTATCTTTTGGAGTTGTCACAGTGACCACGATCACGGTACCTGACTGAGTTTTATCCACGCTAGAGTCCGCGGTGGACTCTCTGCCACTGGTACTCAGACCGGTGCTGCGTTTAAGTCAGGAGGGAATTTACGATCAAATGACTTGCTGCTTTCTGCTGCTTGTGACATCTCTGACAATCTGTTTTTTTATATCCATAAGTAATCTACTTATACTTAAACTTATGGAAAAACATGTTTGGAAATAGTTTTGAACAAAAGTGCCAACTAGATGATGTAATGTAGCCGAAATGTTGTACGTTTCAAAGTTCAGAAAACCCGTTATGGAAGGAATAATGTTATAATTCACAAATACATATAATGCAATAAATACAAATGGAAAAATGTCAACAAATAATACAATCTACAAATCTGTATTTAGGTGTAAAAAAAATCAGATCAGAGACGAATCAGAGACTAACGAGATTAAATCCACAAATAAATAATGTATTAGTTGTGTTGGGTATGCCATTTTACAAATGAATGTACCCGAGCGGAATCAACAGAAAAAAAACGATGCCGAGACACCTTTTGCTGTCATTTCTGGTCGCGCTGCTTCTGTCCTCTCGTCTGATCTCTGTGGCTGAGTTTCACCGTGGGCGGGGCACAGGCAACTACACACACACACACACACACACACACACACACACACACACACACACTCACACACACACACATGCACACACACACACACACACACACACACACAGTGAACCAGGTGAAGATAACGTGTTACTTGAGCCCGAGACTCCATTTTATTTATTGTTTTAGTTGTGTGGTTTTATTTTATTTATGTTTCATTTATTTAGGATATTTTTATATTTTTCCGCATTACAATGTCTGAATATTCTTAAGAATTAAATGTTCATTGCTATTTGAAAGGGTGTACTTGCATTATTATGCTATTATATTATCATTATATCAGTGGCAATAAATGGTCTTCAAATGACAATAATAACGTCTATCGCAATCAATTCTGGAACGATATATCGTCCAACAAAAGTAGTCATCATGACAGGCCTACTTTGGACATGTGCATAGATGAGGGTGAAGGCAGAGGACCACACACACACACACACACACACACACACACACACACACACACACACACACAGTTTGCTGACCAAGAGGTCACCATATAGCAGTTTCTAAGAGTATTCCATTTACACTCAAAATTCTTCCTCACACAGACACACCCCAGGCCTTCTTCCAAACTCTTCCACCCCCCAACCCCACCCGCACACCCACCCCGATGATATCGCTCCCTCTCACGCCATAACTCTCGGGCTTGACAAGATGGCTGCCGTGATTGGGGCTAAGTACAGAGATTTGTCCCCATCGCGCCCCCTCCCTTCCCTCCCTATCTCTCGCTCTCCCTCTCTCTCCCTCTCTCTCCCTCTCTCTCTCTCTCTCTCTCTCCCCCCCCCCCTTCCTCATCTCCATCCTCGGACATGCCCGCTCCCTCCGGACGGAGCGATATACAGCCCTTGCGATAGCGCTGCGGGATGGATGGAGGAGTGTAAAGAGATAAGAATGTGAGGCACGGCACACTCCCGGGCCGTTAACGATCTGTCAAGGAGGGCCGATAACCTCCTACGGAACATCTGATTAGGACACCCTGCTCCAATTTATCACCTGGCGTGCCGGCGTGCAGGAATTTGCTCTGTTTGCGCTGCCTGCGCTCCCCTCCCCGTCCGCCCGTCCGTCCGTCCGTCCTCTTGTACCTCCATCCTCTGTGTTAACTTGTCTCTGATTTTGTCTACCTCACCTCCCCCTTCCTCCCTGTGTTGTGCCTTTTGGGTTTGCTGCAGATAAGGGTTTGTACAAAGAATCAGTTGTGGAATGTATGGGTTCCATTGGCATTCCGTAGAAATTTATTTTGGAAAAATCCCCAGTGGGGGTCTTCTCCTGCGCTCGCCACTTGTCATTTGGCTGATTGATGGGCGTTTTCTGTATGTATTCTGTTTACATCCCCGTCCACACCCCATTAGGTCCATTAGTGAGAGAAAGAAGGGACTATCTCTTGTCCCAGTGAGAAAGCCATAGGTTCTATGGGCTTAAATTCAAATCCGTTGATAACACACACACGCACGCTCGCACGCACATGCACACGCACACGCACACACACACACACACCAGGTTATTAGAACACAAAAAGACAAGACAAGGCATTTCTATTTATGTGTGTGTGTGTGTGTGTGTGTGTGTGTGTGTGTGTGTGTGTGTGTGTGTGTGTGTGTGTGTGTGTGTGTGTGTGTGTGTGTGTGTTTTCTTCTTATTTACCTCTCTCCTACTAAAAGCGCTGTAAAACTGTCAGCCTTTGTCTTGCTTTTAACTCTGTTTGAGGAATCCATGTACCGGGCCCTCAAGAGGAGATCATTAACTTGGAATTAGTGTCAGTGTAAGCCCGACTCTGCTCTTGTGTGACTGTGGGTGTGTGTGTGTGTGAGAGAGAGAGAGAGAGAAAGAGAGAGAGAGAGAGAGAGAGAGAGAGAGAGGAAGCGGAAGGTGGAGACTAAAATGCTTCTCTTGAAAGAGAAGTAAAGAAGCACACAGAACAGGGCTGGGAAATGAAACAATTTTGATCATTATCATGATAAATATCTTCCGCCGTAACGGTGATACATTTATGAGATCTTTTTTTGGATGTAGTTCGACACAGAGTCTGTTTTCCTCTACCTGCCAAGACACGACACGAACAGCCATTCGTACAGCAGAGAAACAACCATGTGACACGAACAGCCAATCCTACAGCAGCGAAACAACCATGTGACAAGATCAGCCAATCACACAGCAGAGAAACAACCATGTGACACGATCAGCCAATTGCACAGCAGAGAAGCAACCATGTGAAACGAACAGCCAATCCTTCAGCAGAGAAACAACCATGTGACACGAGCAGCCAACCGTACAGAGCAGAGCAACAGCCATGTGACTGGAACAGCTAATCCTACAGCAGAGAAACAACCATATGACACGAACAGCCAATCGCCCAGCAGAGAAACAACCATGTGATACGAACAGCCAATCGCCCAGCAGAGAAACAACCATGTGATACGAACAGCCAATCGCACAGCAGAGAAACAACTGTGTGACACGAACAGCAGACCGTACAGCAAAGAAACAACCATGTGACACGAACAGCCAATCGCACAGCAGGTGCGCCGGGCAGCGTGCAGCAGGGATGATGCCCCCCTGGGACTGACGCGGCTGATCTTCCCCAAACACCAATTTGAACCCTCCTCCCTGAACCATGAGGTTATCTTAAGGCTCAGGGTAGACTGACCTTCTAAAATAGATTTCTCGGAAGGAAAGTGCATCGGTTTTTAATAAAAATTCGCCCGTTATCACCCCCTTTTTCCCCCCCAAAGAACGTTAAAATTCCTCGTTGCTCACCAGCTTTTTGGTTTTATTTCCTCTCTCTGTTTCAATAATACGAGCATACAAGCCGGAATGTATTGTTTGGCACTGAAAGGGCTGCGGGCGGCTGAACGCGGGACTTGCGCGTTGCGCCCCGCACCGCCCCGCCCCACCCCGACGCTACCTCGACGTACGTCTCACCTTTTTACCAGGTCCCTCGGGGGAAGACGGATCCGGTCGATGGGAGCGGCACTACTGTTGTGGTAAACATTCCCGCCCGTCATCACATTCTTTTTCTGGAGCTACTGGGAAGACACACCACCACCACCCCCACCCCCCCATCCCCCCACCCCCACTCTGTGGGCTCTGTGTCTGTGTGGGGGGGGGTCAGAAAGCCAGGGACGGGTCAGCAGAGATTTTAAGGCTTTAAATAACCTGGGAGGGTGGAAGGATGCCGGTTCTGTGCAGTGTGCGTGCGTGTTTTGCATGTGTTTTCATGCCTCCCCGTGTGAGTTCCGGTGGATTTCCGAGCAGGATTGGAGGGCACCTGTCCGTGCGTGGGGTGTACCACACCTCTGTCAAATTGAGTTTTAGCCAGCTTTCTAGTCGGCGCGCACGTTGTACATTACCACTTGGCCGTTTTTTAAATCGATGGTAACATATATTTTTGTCAAAGTTACTTAATTTTGCCGTGTTTCCAATTCGTTCATTCCATTTGAAAAAAGGCGGAAGCGCCATTGTTTGCACACAATTTTGATGAAAATATGTGTAGGTTTCTGACCAAATCAGGAAAACTTGAAAGTCATAACAATAAAAAAAAGGTGGGCTGCTCAATTTGACACCGGTTAGGTCCCTAACTGGCAATATAGACCCCCAGCTGGGTATAGTACATTGTGGACAGATGTGACCGACTGGGTGTGTGCGTGCAGGTCTGTGGATAATCCTGCCCGGACCTGCAAACTCCTACGAAGATAGGAGACGCTCCCGACTCCCATCTGTAACGTGACGTGTGAAAATGTCTTTTGACACCGACGTCGGAGGGAAAAGGCCGCTCCCCATCTCGTTCCCGTTGCGTTTCCCAGGCCGCGGTCCCTCGCCCCTAAAAGAGGACGTGCCTGTAAAAACAACCGCGAAAGGAGGCCCCCCCCCCCCCGCACGCTGTGATACTCCCGACACTCCCCAGCAAGTAGCCTCTCTTTCAACCGCACTGCCACTGACAAATTTACGAGCCCCCGGCTGACCTAGGGGTCCGACTTTCCAAACACCCGCATTGACAGAAAAACAGTTTGCAATGCAGGCAGAGGGCAGGAGGGAGGGAGAGAGAGAGAGGGGGGGGGGGGGGGAGGCTGGGAGACGGGGAGAGGAGGAGGAGGAGGAAGAGGAGGAGGAGGAGAAGGGAATTCAGGAGGGGAGAGCGAAAGGGACAAACGGAAAGAGAGGACGAAGAGGGCGAAGCGGACGGGATCATCGGGCGGTCGTGAGCGGTTTCGAGAGTCTCATGGAGAGAGAGAGAGAGAGAGAGAGAGAGAGAGAGCGAGAGAGAGAGAGCGAGAGAGAGAGAGAGAGAGAGAGAGAGAGAGAGAGAGAGAGAGAGAGAGGGAGATACAGATGACAGTCAGATCCATAGAACGACCAGTGAAGATGAGGAGCGAGAGCGAGAGGAAGAGGATGAGCGAGGAAGGTGGCCGGTCAATGCCGTTTGTGTGGCGTGCAGTGCGTGGGTTCCGTGCAGGACAGAAAAGTGGGCCGGTTAGAGCAGGGTTGAGGTTTTGAGGGGGAGGGAGGGAGGACCGGGTCGGGGGCAGCGCCTCAGATACACTCTTATCTGGCGGTTTACCTCCCGCACGTGCTCAATGAGTCTCATGGGTTACGAGCTCGCTCCGAGCCACGGCCCTGTGCCGCTCCCCGGCTCCGCGGCGTGGAGCGGTTATACAGTGTGTTACAGCAGGCCCGGCCTTTCCTTTCCCTTCCTTTCCTTTCCTTTCCTTTCCTTTCCTTTCCTTTCCTTTCCCTTCCTTTCTTTCCCCCTTCATTTCCTTTCTTTTCCTTTCCTTTCCCTTCCCTTCCTTTCTTTCCCCCTTCCTTCCTTTCTTTTCCTTTCCTTCCCTTCCCCTTCCGTTCCCTTCCTTTCCTTTCCTTTCCTTACCCTTCCTTTCCCTCCCCTTCCCTTCCTTTCCTTTCCTTTCCTTTCCTTTCCCTCCCTTTCCTTTCCTTTCCTTTCCCTTCCCTTCCCTTCTTTCCCCCTTCCTTTCCTTTTTTTTCCTTTCCTTTCCTTTCCTTTCCCTTCCTTTCCCTTCCTTTCCTTTCCTTTCCCTTCCTTCCTTTCCCTTCCTTTCCTTTCCTTTCCCCTCCTTTCCCTTCCTTTCCTTTCCTTTAATTTCCTTTCCTTTCCCTTCCCTTCCTTTCCTCTCCTCTCCTCTCCTCTCCTCTCCTTCCCTTTCCTTTCCTTTCCTTTCCTTTCCTCGCCACTCCCGACAGTCTCGCTCTCGCATCAATCCCTCATCCTGGCCCGCTCGTCCAGCCATTGTTGTTTACGCTCGGACCCCCTCCCGTGCCCCCTCCTGGAGGAATGTAACCCTGACTCGCCGAGGACAGACTAATACAGATTATCTTCTCTTCCTTCTGATTTACGCCGCCGAGCGCTTGTGTGGTTTTTTTTTTTTCTGTCTCTCCCCTTCTTTCTCCTATTGTATTCTGACAGAAAATAGAAAGCTGATCTCTTACGCCGAGACAGGAGTAAGAGATTTTGGAGGGACTACTGGAGGGTATTCATGTGAGATGAATGGCGTTTTAGATCCTTCAGACCTTCCCTGTTTATAAAGCTATTTGGGTTTCCATGGCGATATTTTCTTTTTTTTTTCCCCAAGGTGGGAGAGGTATTATTAGGCAACCTCTACAGATAGTATAAACAGATAGTACACACAGCACATTAAAGTGGAAATCCATTAGATCGTCTGTGTTGGGTGGATCACTACTTGTCCCAACAATGGAAACACCATATAGACAACAGATAGAGTAGCACTTTAGGGCTTTAGCACTTAACTTTCTAAAAAGGTGAGGGCTAAATAAAGTATAAAATATATATATATTTTTTTACAAAATATTTGTACGGATCGCTATTCAAGGCATAAACTCTAAAGTCACAGATGTTTTTTCTGGGATGCTCAGTGAAAAGCGATTTTCATATTTTAAGAATTTTATGTTTGTATCTTTCTATGAAGTAGAAAGTTTCTTTGCCGTTGATTTTTTTTTAATCACATTTTTGAGGTTCACTGAAGTTATATTACTGGCATAAGTCATTTTGTGTCGGGAAAAAAATGATGCAACAACCTTCCAGGCAGGTACCGGACAATACGCTGAAACAACTCAAGAACCGGAAAAAGAATACAATTCTGCACATTTATTTTATGAAGTCGCCCTCACCAATTAGAAATCTCTATCTTGCATTTTGGTGAAAATCTTTGGTGTGTGAAATGGTTTGACCAAATCGTGTGATCTAATTGCAGGCCACTTCATGGGACGTTACACATGTCCGAGCAATTTATACAAGGCCCACATTTGAAATCGTGCAGAAACTCACAATATTGAGTCAAAACCTTGATGCGATTTCATGTTCACCCTGCAACTTTGAACGTCTTAAGGAAAAGCCTCAGGCCACTTAGCAGCGTTCATCCCTCCACTTCAGTGTTGACATTGTTGACAAGGTGTATTATTAGGAACATCGGTTTGGTCATCGGTAGATTTCCTCCCCGGCGTCCACCTGCTTTTCGAATAACCAGCTCTCGGGTTTCGCTCGCCGCTTGGCGGCCCCGCATGTAAAACAAGCAGCGGGGCTTACGGGAGGGGAAAGTCCGCCCTGTGGGGAGGATTGAAGCGCTGCTCCGGTCTGATCCGCCGGCGGATCATATGCTCCGCAGCTAAGCCGCCGAAACACGCTGTGGTCAATGCAGACGCTCCGGAGGGAATAGCCCCGAGCCTCAACTCTCACTCTCTCTCTCTCTCTCTCTCTCTCTCTCTCTCTCTCTCTCTCTCTCTCTCTCTCTCTCGTGACAGAAAAGGGAGAAAGAGTGTGAAAATAAAGACAGAAGGAGCGGGGGTACAGGGAGGAAACAGCGGGGGGAAGGAGGGGAGGAACCAGAGGGCAGAGGTAGAAGGGCAGGACGGCACATGAAAAAGGCGCAGAGGACGACGAGGTAAATATAGTTTCAAAAGAGTGAGGCACGAAACACGAGGGACGAGTCCAGGAGAGCAGGGGGAAAAAAAAGGAACATTTCACTAGATACACACACACGCGCGCGCACGGCGCAAACAAACACACGGAGCTGCGTCCCGACGCTGCTTGCCCGCTACCTTTGTGGCCGCGGTATGCGGGAGCCGGCGATATTTTAACTTCTCCTTTGGAAACAGCTGCGTTTCCCTTTTTCAAAGATATTTTTTCCTTATTTATCAGATCCCTCAGGAGAGCTCCATCTCCCGACCCTGACACTGGCTTCCTCCTCTAAATCACACACACACATACACACACACACACGCACACGCACACGCACACGCGCACACAGGCACGCACACACACACACACACACACACACACACACACACACACACACACACACACACACACACACACACATTTAAATGCACGCACATGCTCAGTAGATGGCTATAGCAGGCCTTGTGGCTGCGTCTGTGTTGCCCCGTTCTACAGGTACATAGACACACACCAACACACACTAAAACAGGTGCACACGGACAAAAGCATTCACAAATCTAGACACACACACACACACACACACCCCAAATGAAGTCTATCTCACCTCACGTCTACCACACCCACGTACTCACATTAGGAACTATTCTCAAGATGAGAACCACTATTCGCACAGTGTTGTCTTTTTTCCAACCGTCTCCCATCAGAAGCTGTCGGAGTACATCTCTGTTTGGGGATATTTGCGTGGCGCTAAACAGCGTCCGAGCTCGAAGGCAGCCCGGGGAGCCGTCTTTCTAAGAAGGCCTGTGGTCCCTGCCCTCAGAAGAAAGCAGAAACATTTATTGCCGGTGGAAACATCAAGGACGCAGGATCTCACAGGAAAAAGCGATCGGAAAGACCCCCACGTGTTCGGAGCCCTTATACAGTACAGCCCTTGAGTCTGCCAATAAGTACTAACATTGATGGAAGCTTAGAAAACCAAACATGACTTATATTCCTATTATGGTCCTTTTTCTAACCTTCCTATTTCACTCCGGGGCGAGACTGCAGATGGCGTACGAAACCCCTGCAAAAGCACAGAGCGGAGTGAGGTTGAGCGCGTCGGGATTTCTTATCAGCCTGCCCGTCGCATGATCCACCGCGCAAGCTCCGAAGTCTTATTCCCTTCCGTCCGAGCCCGTAAAGGGCAAGGGATGGAAGTAAAGAGGGGGTTACCGTTGGTTACAGCCGCCGTAGGACAGACTTGTAATTCTATTCACATCTTAAAGACCGAGGGGCTGGAAAAAATAAAAATTGGATTCTGACATTTTCCAGACCATTTCTTATGGAATTTCCTCGAAAACCTAAAGAAATAAAACTTGTTGTACGGTATTACGTAAACAGACAATTGGCGCCCGGCCTGCTCGCGCTTTCCGAGAGCTTTTTAACTTCCGCGGAGAAATTGCAGATGGCCGTTGATTTTTGATGAGCAAATCCGTACTAAGAGCCTAAAATGTCAGTAAAGTCAGTAAACTTAGATTGAGCTGACACTAATAGGAACACGTAAAGGGTTTTTATTACATAAAAAAAAACCGCATGCACACACACACACGCCATAATACATAAATGGTCAAGCGCTGCCATTCCTTCCACAGGGGTACTTGGGTTCCTGCCTCAGAGCTGTTGAATGAAATCAGAGGTGGAACGAAAACCTCTGACTGACGCGCAGGTATGAGGCCGGGCCGGGGCCGCGCCGACTCCCGGTTCGGACACAAAAGAGACTCTGAGACTCGCCCGTCATTCGGCTGTCAACGCACGTATCGATGGACAGCGCCGATAGAGGCAGTTGTGTGTAGCTGTAGTTGCGGTTCCACCCAGGACATGTGTCCAAGAAGCCATACCAAGGATATCTATCTGTTAGCAAAGTCCCAATGGAGGAGTAATTACAGCAAATTATCCGCCTACTCTGTTGAGCTAGACACACACACACACACACACGCACACGCACACGCACACACACACAGACTAACAGCGGAATCGAGACCAAATTCCATTGTATGGTCCTGCATATGTTTGCGTTGTGTGTGTGTTTGTGTATGTGTGCGCGTTTGTGCACATCTGCACCGAGCCAGCGCAGTCGGTCCCTGTCAGGGCTTTTGGATCGGTCCCGTGAAGCCCTGAATGGTTCGAAAGGGATTATACAGAGGACGGGAGCTGCAAAACAATGTGATTATACGGTTGAAAACGGGGGGCCTTGTTTAGGTGGCATTCCTGTACAGTGAGGTCGTTACGCAACCTGCAGGAGTTAATGGAAGGAATTGTGGTTATAGATATCCAGCCAATCTGTCTGGATGTGTACCTGTATGCAGTGTTTGTTGTTGTCGTGGGTACTTGATCCGTGCGCGTTCGCCTCGGCGTGCGACCTCCCTTGAAAACCGCTGGGTTCATCTTCACTTTGGAGTGTTGTTCCTCATGGATGGCAATGCTGCATTCAACAAAACCAACTGCACAGTTCTGCCACACAGATTAGAAAACCGGGCTGGACTTCCGGGCACTGTCTTAAATTGGTCGACAGTGACAGTGACTCATTTGTCCGCGCAAACTAATGCCACGTCTATAAATAAAGTGTCACTTGACTTGACGTGTGGAGTTCCCCAAGGTTCAATCCTCGGGCCTCTTTTATTTAACCTCCACATGCTCCCGTTCACCCAAATTATACTAAATAACAAAATTGCCGACCGCAGCTATGCTGACTATGCTGCTGACTGATCAAAAATGTAATAGCCACATGGAGTCAATATCATTGAAAACAATAAAGCAAGAATTTAAGAATTAATGATGAAACTACGCTGAGAAACACATATCCATGCCTTTATTTCTAGTATTGCTTTTCAGTGAAAAAGAGTGTGTTGGCACGGTTTGAGCACCAAGTGGGTGCAAGTTTGAGTCGGGCCATATTTAATTTTGTAGGCTTGTTTTAAATTGTGTATTAACCTGTTACCTCTGTAATTGTATCTTTTTTTTTTTACCGTTTTATGCTTTTATTCTTCTTTGCATCTATATCATCTTTTTTTTTGCCCTGCATCACTTTGAATTGCCCTCGTGTAAGAAATGTGCTCTACACATCAACTTGCCTTGCCCTTGCCTCGCATAATCCTCAGCCGAAGAATCATTTACTTTTTCTGGCTCTTTGAGGAAGAAAAACCCCTCTGGCGCTGCATTTGTTTCTACGGTATGAGGCGATGATAACCCGGTGTTTACCGACAGCGTCCGCTACCTGCAGAGTCGCGGCCTCGGTAGCCGAAAACAGATTACGCCCTTTCCGAGGCTTCCTTCGTAGATTTGACGCCTCTCGCAAAACAATCGTGAAATCGTTTGTCTCAAATGGATTTGACGAGGCTGTGCGGTGCCTGTTTTGCTTGACAAATCGTTCAGTCGCAGCACCGAAGGAGCTCTCAGCTCTGAGCTCTGGCGCGAGTCGGCAAGGGCACGTCAGTAATCGGTGATGCCCGAAAGATATTAAGTGCGAGGCACCATGCGGAGGACGCGGCCTCTGAGCTTAGTGCTCCCTTTCCTGCGCCGGTTAATGGCGCTTGACAGCCTGCAAATGGGCTGGTCTCCGTGCCTCATATCGTCGCCATGGACTGCTGCTCCTGCTTGGCCATTGCTCCCACCAACGAACTCCATTCACCGCGAGTGTGCCTGTGAGTTTCCGCTTAGTGCGTATGTTTCTATGTATCATGTTTGCGCGGATGCACACACCCCGCTCTGAAAAGGCAAAATTCTGTGCCCGGACATAAACCCTCGCCGCCGCCGGTGGCCCGTGGCTAAAGCGCAGTGTGGAGGCTTTGATGCAAGGTCGAGCCAGAGGAGAGAGACTGCGGGAGCGGGCGTGCCCAAGTTGGGGTAACAGATCAGAGGCACCAACGAGTTCCCAGGGACCCATTCTCTTTCTCTTTCTCTGGGTCTCTCACACGCACAACCCCCCCCCCCCCCCACACACACACACACTGGATTAGAGCGAAGGATGCGTCCTGCTGGAACCCCATGCCCTCTGTCCTTATTACAACCCCTCTGGCAGCCTGACTACAAAGAGCCAAGAGCTCTGCAGAATGCGCTAGCCTGTCCTGTGGGCAGCCAAGCATAGCGTCAGCGCCTCAGGTAGCTCACACCATGGTGTGTGTGGATTTGTATGTGTGTGTGTGCGTGCATGTGTGTGTGTGTGTGTGTATGTGTGTGTGTGTGTTGGACTAAGTTCGCCTGCGTCCCCGCTTTGCATTCCGGATTTTTCTCGTCTGCCGGAATTTATAGATTGTCGAATTTATAGCGCCCGAGCGGTCTCGAACCTCGCGGAGAGCGCCGCGCTTGCGTCGTAAAGCTTTTTTTTCCTTCCTGTTTTTTTTCTCCCCCCTAATGAGATGTTTGTCCTTTCCAACGAAGACATTTTGTTGCCTGCGAAAAGTTCATTTCAAAACCCAAAACCCCTAATTAAACGGATAGCGGCGCAATTAACGATAAGGGCCAAAGCATCGGGATGTTGGACTTCCTACAGCCTGGAGATGGGGGGAAAAGGAACACTCCACGGAGCGTAATTACATAAACACAGATGGATTCTTCTCGTGCTTTGGACCCCGGCGAATATTTTATCGGTTTAGCCATTGTCAGCCTGTTTAAGGGAGCCTGACAGTTTCTTGGTGTATGAAAATGTAATTGAAGGGTGTCTGTGCGCTTTTTTTTTTTTTTTTTTTTTTCCCCTCCGTCTGACTCTATTTCATTCCTTCTGTCTCTTTCTACCCCTCGCTCGTCCCGCTCTCTCGCTCCGTCTTGAAATTGTTGGGTGTCAGGCGGCTCAATTCGGACAGAATAGTAAATTAAAGACTTAGGGGAAAATCTGCGAGTTCCATTGTTGGCGCGCCAGAGGCATGAAAATCTCCTTAATGCCTGTCATTTGGAAACACTCTGGAACCCTTGATGTGTTGCTCAGAAAAGTACTGCAGCGTCAGAATGACCTTTTTTTAAGGTTCAAGCGGCAACCAATCCTAAACAACTACGATTAGTTAGTTAACTGTAAACAACTCATTCAGTGTATAATACAATTATAGACATAAAAAAAAGCTGAAAAATCAAATGTCAGTGTATAATCTTTGATTTTTCGGCTTTTTCTTTTTCTTCCAAAAGTTGGTGCCTGTCCAATGCCATACTTCCACCACACCTGCCCCGCAGTGCAAACGATCCAGATGGCCGCCACTATTTCCCGTTGGAACAAAGAGGAAGGAGTGAAATAAGCCATGTTGAGTGCTGAGTGCAATTATGGGATGGACGGAGCAAGCCAGGACATCCCGGTGTTAGACTAATGCGTAGAGGAGGCAATGAACTAAACACATTTTCCTTTCCACCGCCCTCCGTTGAAACCTCAAACGCTCGGGCTCCAGTCGCCCTGCGCCGCCGCAGCAGTTCTGCGGCGGCCCTGAGAGCTCAGCTCTCTGCGACTGAAGGTAGCGCGTGCAAATAGACAAAACACAAGGGAATGACAAAAAAAACACAACCTCTTTAACAGAAAAACACAACCTCTTTAACAGAAAAACACAACCGCAAAACCACATTACGGAAGTGAGCCACACCCGATGCGCTGATTTATCTGCAGTGAAATATATTAAACTAAATAATTTTTGCGTCCGTAACTATAAATAAGAATTCATGCATGTAACAACCTGGAGCCGCAACTATCGCAGACCAGTCACGCCAGGCGAGACCACCGTGTCCAAATCCTCCACCTGGTTCCTCCATGCAATTAATAAATAGAGAAAAAACAACTTTTATATCAATCTGCAGTTTTTATTTGAGCCATTTAAGTGCGACGTTCCAGAGAAGGTGGCTTCTACCGACGGCGTGACAGTGCGGTGAAGTTCGCCAATGATTCGAATCCCTTGGGTGAACGAACTCAACTGAATCACTCCCTGAAACGATCCGTTCATCAGCCAGTTCAGTTGAGCTCAGTCGTGTTTTTCGTAATTTGCTTGTGTTTTGTCTATTTGCACGTGTTTTCTCAAACTGCAGTGTGTTGAGCTCTCCGGGCCACCGTAGAAGTCTGCAAAGAGCATATATGCTGAGCACATTTTGGGAATAGCGGGAAACCCAGTAACCCTGTCGCGTTCCCGCACTCGATGGGACAGGTGCTTAAAGGAAACGGACCATGCAGCATCTGACAGTGCTACTCCAGTGCCCAAACATTGGTCCCTTCCGCTCAGTTGTGTTTGTCTACAGCGGGAACAAACAATGTGTTATTTATTCAGGTGCTTACAACGGCGGTTTAACGTCGTCAGACGCCGGCTGGACAAAAGTGGATAACCTCCCTTGGGGTCAACCCTCAGTTGATTTTTGTTTTCCTCGGATAACCAATCAAATTTTTGTTTCCTCTCTCATATGCAGAGTTTTGGATACAAGGGGTACGTTTTGAATAGTCAAAACAATAATGGATATGTAAGTTGCTTATGTATGTAAATATTGGGGATGTCACGATTCCGAAATCAGAAAAATCGATCAAACTGAGCGTTTCGATTTAGAATGCATCAAGGCACCTCCACGCATACTCCACCCCCCCACCAGCGGATCTGGAGGGGAGCAAAAATTTGATTTTTTTTTATTGGAACTCACAGTCCATTTATGTTGTTTAAACACATGTACAAACTAGGGATGTTAGAATGCGCCGATTAAACGCCCGACTGTCTCTGTGTTCTCAGTGTCAAGAATAAAATTGAAAATCTTTTTTTTTTTGTAATGGCCTATTCTAAAACTAACGGTACTGTTTTCCAAAGAGGGGGAGGGAGAGAGTGATGAAAGATCCCGTGAATCGGAATGAAAGTGCCGCCCGAGGTGGGGGCACGGGCGCACCACCGCCTCCGCCCGGTCCGTCTGGCATTTATTTACCCGTTTATATATTTATATTTACATTTTTGTATATATATTTTTGTCTCATTTATTTGTTTCAGGATTTATTTCAAGGGCATATTTATTTTTATTTGCATGCTACGTCCACATGCATCCTCTTTGTGTGCGTGCACTGCTGCTCCGTCTGTTGCTGTCCGGCGCTGGGGTTCGGAACTGTCCCTTGCCCCATCCATTCTGCCGTCATCACGGCATGTGTGAAAAGGTGCGAGACGGAAATTTCCCTGAATGTCGCAGTATGTGTGAATAGTGAAACTAACTACTGGTGCTGAAAAGGTTATCCCAGTAATTTACCAGGAAATATGTGTGAAAGGGGCTTAACAATGGCATAACTGCCGGTGCTGAAAAAAACATGTTTAAATCGAAAATCGAATCGAATAGTGACCTTAAAACCGAATGTCAAATCGAAATGTGTATTCGGAGAATCGTGACCCCCCTAATTAATATAGGCTATAAATCACACACAGACACACACAGTCCACATTATACCAATGAAAGTGATTCTTCTTTTAATCCTCTTCTAAAAGTCCTCACAAGTATTTCCAAACGACCATCTGGATTTGCTCATTTGCTACGACCCCGAGGGTCAGCCGACTCAGTGCATGGGCGGAGCTAAAAGATGGCGGGACTTTTACTCTCTGAACGTCCACCACCACCGATCGCAAGAAAGGTCTAATGTCACGTCTGTCTTTTTCCTTTCTCATTCATCTTTCCCAAGGTACGGGTGTCGTTATGATTTTATAAACATACAACTCTCATGCTTTGCGCATATGCTTTATGCAAAGGGGGGGACAGGAATGGACGCTGGCTATAGCGTTCAACCAGCGTTTTAAGGAAACTTGTCGGTTTCGAGGGCAGGAGGCTTGGGTTGTGTGAGGCTCGGCAGCAGCCGCTTTGATCAGCGGTCAAACGCACCGCGCCCCTTCAAATGAAGGCGGCGTTGCACCTGCAGGTGTTTTATGAGGTCGTGGGTACTTACCTTCTCTACACGGAACGCTTTTCTTGCATAACTCGCGTTGCGGTTATTGCATCATGCATTATTTTCCCTCCACTTTTGCGTCCCAACGGAACGTGCCCTCCAAGCGTGAAAGTCTTTTTGCTCAAATAATCCCCGTCGACCCTTCTTTAGCCGGATTAAATGAATACAAGGCATTTTTATCGACATCTGAACTCTGTTGACGGTCTCTTTCGTGGCCCGAGCTCTGTCCAGATTGAAGCTCGCTTAAAAAAAGCCAAGAGTGCCTAAAATTCCCAAACGTTCTCTCGCTCAGCACAAAATATAGAGAGGGATGCATCATTTGGTGATTTGGCGAGCCGGGCCGACCCAGATATCCCCCACATTCAGTTTGAGGACATGGAGCTTCGCCACAGACATTATTCACACTGGGATTTTAACCGTCCCAAACCCAGGGATCATCTGCGCAATCGCAATTGCCGAACAAACTCAATGGATTTCTTCAATTTGAATAAAACTTCGATTTTTGAACTTGAAGTAATGCATGAATTATATCCAATTAAACTGTATTTATGGTTCCTATACTATATTATA
>NC_137206.1:10502815-10585315 GCF_960531495.2 Zeus faber | reverse complement strand
TGCATGTGCGTGTGTGTGTGTGTGTGTGTGTGAGTGTGCGTGTGTGTGTGCATGTGTGTGTGTGTGCGCACGCCCGTGTGCAGAAAATAAGTGGGATAATTGGAAGTGGGCTGTATATGTTAGGGTAAAGAATTTATAAGGATATATGGATATCTACATCTGTGTATGTATTGTGTGTGTGGGGGGTGGGGCAGCAATAGGTGAAAGATAATGATAAAACACTGCCATAAATAATTGAGTTCACGTTGACTTAAATAACACCCATCAGGGGTTTTCTGACCGCCCGGGAAGCACAGAGCACAGGAAGGGAACTCGGCCCCATTGTCAAACCAAAACCCCTTGCAATTACTCTTGATTGTTTGACCTCACAATAATAATATATAATGTGGGGATATTATCCCAGTAACCAGAAACCGTCGAATTTGGTTAATATCCTCGGATACTCATTCAAAGACGACGCAGGGGCAGAATCGGCAGTTTGGAGCTTTGCCACGGCCATTATTCCCACTGTTATTTTATCTGGACCTCAGCCTGGGGACCAGGTTTGAGTCGACGGACGTGATTGGCCGGACTGAGGGAGTCACCGTGCTTGCCTTGGTCGGTGTAACATGGGATCCAAAACATTTCCTGGCTTTATTTTGCCCTCGTCCATATGTGATAAGAGCGCTGGAATGTTTTTTAATGGTTCCTGGGCTCACCTGGGCTGTAGGTCTTGGCCGTCAAGCTTGAAATACCTTGAATTGTGACGGTTTCCAGTGCTAGTAGGAGACTGATGAGGGACTACGTGGTGTATGGGAAAACTTTGTTAGTCTCCGTCAGGCAGCTGGACTGGAGGACATCCCCTGGTTCTCATGGTTAATCATTCATGAAGTTAATCAATTCATTATGTGAGTTGCAAAGTTGTAAATTTTCCTTATAGCTATTAAAAGTTAAAGAACGGACTTCTGAAGAGCTAACAATTTGTGTGAATGGCGTCTTGGTATTGACACGCCATCCACTTATCCATCCATCCATCCATCCGTGCATTCATCATCCATCCATTCATCAATCCGTCCATCCGTCCATCCATTCATCAATCCGTCCATCCGTCTGTCCATCCATCCGTCTGTCCATCTGTCTATCCATCTGTCCATCCATCTATTCATTCATCAATCCATCCATCAGTCTGTCCATCCATCTGTCCATCCATCCATATATCCATCATCCAACCAACCAATCAATCAGTATATCTATCAATCATCCATATAACTGCTAACCCAACTCAGGGACACACACACACACACACACACCCACACTGAATTTGTTTCTATATGTGTGTCTCACACTTGGGTGCTGGTTGTTGAATCTGTGGACTATTATCAGATATACTGTATATACTGCATGTATCAGATGTGTATGTATACGTAAATATATATATACATATATATATAGTATAAAGTATGCATATATCAGTGGAGGATAGACTTTTGAAAGACCTTATATTAAGTAATAGAACTGTTTGAAAATGTGTTTAGACTGGCCTAATAATGATGTGATATGTAATGATGTTGAAAGTTTGGTCTGATATAAGCCTCATCTCATTATCGTCCCGCGTGATGTTCCCTCTTCAGCGCCTGCAACGGAGCTCTCTCCATTTTCCATTTGTCTCTGTACAACAGACTCTTATTGTGGAGAATGGGGAATCCAGACAGCGGCTATTCATTTTTTCTCCACGTTTTATTTCCTTGGGGGAAACAGTCATAAGTTGCTTGTGTATCAGATGTCAGTCTCATACACAGTCACCTGATATTTCATGTGTCAGCGCCTGCTCTGGATTTCATTTGCATAAAGTTAACTTCCCATCAATGGCTTTCAGCACTCGCCTTCCAAGCAGCCCACCACAAAATGTGATGCCTCATTGAAACGAATGAGTGAGTAAGTGGCGCAATTTCACGTGCACAGTTCACGGCCGGTGGAAACTCACCATTAAGCCTTATTTAGACAAAACCAGAGATACTTGTTGCTCAGCTAAAAGTTTTGCTCTTTCTGTGACAATGAGGCGAGCTCTCAGATCCCTCTGGGCAGCCGCCTGTCAACATTCTAGGAGTTTAGAAATCGACCTACCAACCTACTTGCCTACCTACCTACCTACCTACCTACCTACCTACCTACCTACATACCTACCTACCTACCTACCTACCTACCTACCTACCTACCTACCTACCTACCTACCTACCTACCTACTTACCTACCTACCTACCTACCTACCTACCTACCTACCTACCTACCTACCTACCTACCTACCTACCTGCCTACCTACCTACCTGCCTACCTACCTACCTGCCTACCTACCTACCTACCTACCTGGCTACCTACCTACCTGCCCTCTACCTACCTACCTACCTACCTACAGTACCTACCTACCTACTTACCTACCTTCCTGCCCTCTACCTACCTACCTACCTACCCACCTATCTACCTAACTACTACCTACCTACTTCCATTCCTACCTACCCATCCCTTACATACCTACCTACCCTCTACCTGCCTACCTACCTACCTACCTACCTACCTAACTACTACTTATCTACCTACCTATCCTCTACCTAACTACCTAACTACAGCTTAGCTACCTACCTACCTAACTAATACTTACCTACCTTCCCTCGACCTAACAAACTACTACTTACCTACCTACCTTCTACCTACCTACCCAACTACTACTTACCTACCTACCTCATACCGCTGTTATACATCTAACATGTTTCAGCATGCAATAGATAAATGGCTAGCAATCTGATTTTATTTTATTTTATTTTATTTTATTTTATTTTATTTTATTTTATTTTATTTTATAGTGTGATCATTCCGAAAAAGATTGTCTCATTGGAACCAATCACCCTGTGAGACAAGGTTCGAGATTCCAAAGTCTTAAAACACTTTAAGTTCGAAAACAAGGTTTAGAGCTTTGACCCCTTAATTCTGTGAGAAACGTCCCCCCCCCCGAAAAAAAACAAAATGAAGGCCCACTCTGCCAGAGGGGTTGCATCGTGGGAACGCGTTTCAGAGAGAAATTGGATTTTTGACTTATAAACATACAGTATATAGAGCGAAAACATCTCCAGGCAAATATATACACATGGTATACATGCTTTTCTAAACTGTATTCAAGGAGGAAGGACCCACAGGCACACGCACATAGAGGAGACATGGAAATCCCATCAGCCACTCCTGGATCCAGGGATCAATTTACACTCGCTAATGGGATCACATCAGCAATGTGAGACACATCTGATCATTTCATCGCTCTCTTAAAACTTTTAAACCATATGGAATACCATTACCTTCGCTTTGTTTTGATACTAATATTCATGGCCGCTCAGCGATCGGCGGTTAGTTTTCTTCTTGAGCGGTCCTGGAAAAAGTTTAAATCAACTTTTTATTGGTAAATCTACACTTGCTCCTACTTGTTGTCCAGTTCTTAAAGGGGACCCGTGATGGAAAACTCACTTTTTCAGCGCTTTACATTTTTACATGTGCGCATACATTTGGCTTTCTGGTGGGGCCTACTCGGGCCTGGGTGTCTCTACCCACTGGTGGGGTTTAGGGAGAGAGAGACACAGTCTTTCTGGCCCTGTGGTGACGACATGGCGTGTTTTTTTTTAATGAAATAAATGGGAACAGAAAGGCTCCCTGGCAAAAACGATAAACAGTAATAATAATAAGTCATTTGGGCGCGGGAGGAAGGACGGCTTCAGTAGCTCCTACAAGGCCGACACCACGAGTGCCGATCACCCTCTGCAAGATGGACAAACATTAAGAAAGCTCCCTGCTCCGGATCGGGACCAATCAGCGCTTGCGGGCTAATTTGGCCTTTTTGGGCGGCAGCCGCGCAGCTGTGTGAAGGAAGCCGTGCAGCCGTCTTCAGCCGCGGCTTAACCACGGCCTTTGGTCCGCCACCTACCCCCACCGCCCGACTTGGGCGAGGGAGCCGTGCCACCTTACAAGAAATTTAGAGCCGGACGTAGGGAGCGACACTCACACCTTGTCTCCCGGAGTGAATTGTCCGCGCCGGGCCCCCCTGTCGTACGAGTGCCGCTGACATTCCCCAGCCCGGAGCAATTCCTCCCGTGATAACTGCCCGATTCAGCCCATGTAACTTTCCTCTCAGGTCCATAACATACTGTGTCTCATTCTCACTAGTGCTACGACCTCCCTCCCAGGTTTCTTTAATTAGACCTGGGGTCTCCCACCAAAAAGGAGCTCAAAGGGAGAAAGTCCCGTGGAGTTCAACCACCCGTCCCACTTACGGGAATCTCCTCGTGAACGAACTTTCCGCATCATGTTTTTCAGCATTTTTATTAAAGCGCTCCACCCGGCCGTCGGTCTGGGGATTGTTAACGCTGGTCCAAATTGAGCGGACGCCCAGTAATTCCTAAAGTTCCCGAAGTGTACGTGACATAAAGGAAGCGGCCCGTTCGGTCAGATTTCCTTCGGAATCCCGACTCTGGAGATGACCTGTAAACAGCGCCTGTGCCACACTTTTAGCCGTAATACTGCGCAGGGGAACTGCTTCTGGGTGGTGGGTTGCATAATCCACTGCAGTCGGACCAACACAAAACAATAGCCCCGAGCACTGCGGTCCAACGGCCCGATGAGGTGCACACCGAGTCTTTCGAACGGGACCTCAACTAGGGGGAGGGGCCTCAATAGCGCTCTTGCCGTCTCCGGAAGACTGAGCAACTGGCGCTCAGGACACGCGGTCCATCACGTGCCTCTGCCCAAATGCACGGCCAATAGAAGCGAGGCATTATCCGCTGCGGTGTTTTATCATGTCTGAGGTGACCGGACATCTTTGTGAAGATTCAGCAACTGGATTGCTTATTTCTCGCCTCAGATTTGTTCGGAAACATATTTTTGTGCACTGATGTGGTGAAATCAGTGAAAGTTTACAGAGAAATGCAACGGAGAGTTAAAACCCAATCCCATTCGCTCACACAACGAGGGGCCCGGCCGCTCGTTGACATTTAAATCTACACACGCAGAAACAGCCCGTTTTAGAAGGGGCCGTTTCTATGGTTTTGAGGCATGTTACAACGGCGAGGATGCATAATCTGAGTGGTATTTTGAGCCCAAAAAAACCCTTCAAAAACAGGTTTTGGGGACCTCAGAGACCATATATTAACTTTTTGAAAAGGAGGATAATAGGTCCCCTTTAAGACTGGCTGTCTCTCACAATGTACAGTATACGTGTGTGTGTGTGTGTGTGTTTGTACGGTATGTCTACATCCAGCACCGCCACATTGTGGTCCCAGGGTTCACTCTTTCCTCCGTTTTCCTCCCCTCTGTCTCCGTGTGGTGTTGTGTCTGTGGGGGAGAAAAATAAAACCTCCCGCTGAGACGGGAACTCCACTGGGAGCTCATAGTCATTACCACGCATTTGTTGGTTCTTTAGTCGCTTTTGCGCCGTCAGAAGTGGTCTCCAAACGCATAAAAGTTTGCTGCTGCCCGGGTGGGGGAGGGGGGAAATCATGGGCTTTGGCTTTGGACAGCCGATAACAGAGAGTTTATTTAGGGAGACGAGAGGCCGCGAAAACCAATTAGTCCACCGAGTATAAATCACGCAAAATCACCCGGACGGCTGAGACAGTCAACCCGAGCGCCGGTGTCTATAAATATCAGTGTTCGTTCACAATATCATACGTATCATTCACAGTCGTCATATATTGTTTCATTTTGATATAAAAGATGAATGTCGTTCAGATCTTAATAGGGGGCTCTCAAAGCTAGGGGCGCATTACGCGATTTTCAAGATTTCCGACCGGGCAACAATTTGGGAATCCAGGGCGGAGTGGCGGTAGTCCAGGGATGTCCGGGGTAGTCCATGCGGTCAATCACGATCATCGCAATCACCGCAATTTGGCCCGGTCAGGATTCCATCCAACAATGTTTTATGCGATCGGGGTTCGCCCGTCCCAAATCCTTTGCCGTGCGTCCGTCGAAGCCTCAGCTCGCACATGGAATACTCAACAGCCGACGAAAAGCACCCCAAAAAACGTGCGCACCGCGTGTCCTCCACCTTCAGATCCGCGCTCCCCGGGAGGGCGGTCGCCACTCCACGCGGCCGCGCGGGAGAGGCCCCGAACATCTGCAGGCGTCGGTCGTGACGTCGCGCGCCGCTCAAACCCGTCGACCGCCGTCGGCCGGAAAAAGAGTCATGTAAGGTGGGCCCCGACCCACGAGGGACGGGCGTCCAGCCGTGGGGGACGGGGACGGGGACGGGGGGTGAACCCGGGGGTTGCCAGTTAAGCGGCGGTGTCTCGGTTCAGTGGGCCGCCGCCTGCGATAACACGCCGAGGTCTCTTTTATCCGACCGTCTTTGAAACCCTGTATTCCTGCATACCTGCCGTGGAGGCCGCCGATCCCTTAACTCCGGGCGCGTTAGTCATAAGCCTCCTCCACCGGGGGCCAGAGCGCACCAGCTGTTCCTTATTCCTGACGGGGCTGCTTCACCCTGGGCCGTGTTGCTTTGACATTTATCGTTCATCCCTTTACATCAAAGCTAAACAAACAACGAGGGAGCGCCGACTGTTCCCCCCCCCCCCCCCCCCCCCGCACCGCACCGCACATTCAGGCCTTCATTTGAGAACCAGCTCAAGACTCTTCTCTCGAACGTTCACCGTAATTACACGGCGGGTATCCACCCACGTCTAAGTGGAGACCCATCATACCGTACGTCTCCATGTGATGAAGTCTCTTTTTTCTGCCGTCGGCTACAAGCGGGTGTTCACAGATGTGTGTGTGTGTGTGTGTGTGTGTACCTGTGTCCCGCAGTGGAGTTCGACCGGGAGCTCTCCCCGCAGCGGCGGCACCACAAGGAGTTCAAGTTCAACCTGTCGCAGATCCCGGAGGGCGAGGCCGTCACCGCCGCCGAGTTCCGCCTCTACAAGGAGTGCGTGAGCCGCGCCTTCCGCAACGACACCTTCCTCCTCAAGGTCTACCAGGTGGTGAAGGAGCACACCGACAGGTAACGCACACGCACACGCACACGCACACACAGCCGTACTCAAAGATGTTGATGCATACAATCATACAAGCATACAATCATGAAACTTTCCTTTGTTAAGATGTTGTTGTCTTTTTTTGTGCATTTTAAGTTGCTGTCGTATACCATAGGCTTATAACAGTGTAATAACACGTGTTGCAGAAGAGCCATCTACTGACATTGAACATATTCAGGTAGGCAGTTCATTGATATACTGGTTTAAAAGGCCCCTTACATGTGGATGGAATCATGTGATGGTGGAATCTGACCATTCTGCAAAAAAGGTTGCGATTTCCGATCAGACGATGATGTAATAATCACTTTCAAACAGGAATAAGTATAACGCATTGTTTCGACGGCAAACGGATTTGACGTGGGGGCGACGTGGCGCGGGAGGTAGAGCGGGTCCTCCAGTAAGCAGAGGGTTCCTGCTTAATCCCCAGGAGCGTGTGGAAGTGTCCTTGAACAAGACACCAAACCCCTAACTGCTCTCAATGAGTAGGTGTATGTGCCTTGTACGGCTGCCGCCACCACCGATGTGTGTTTGGGTGAATGTGAGGCATGCACATGTATTATAAAGTGCTTTGAGCGGTTGCAAGACTAGAAAAGCACTATATGAGATGCAGTCCATTCAATTTTACACCGAAAATTCATTCACTAAAGCGGATGTTATGAAACAGACAAATCCATTCATTAGAAAAAACATTTTTGATGCTGTCAGAAATGAAAAAAATCGACTACAGGTACTACTCACTTAACAACCTACCTGCTTAACCACTGTTCAGACTTGCGACCAGCTCTCCGACCAGCCTGTACTGTGCACTGCGTGCGCGCCATCCCAGTGTCAAGCATCTCATCACGCCTCACTCTTTATATACTATATACACTATATATACTATATATACTTTATATAATATGTACACTATGTTCACTATATACACTATATATACCATATACACTACATACACTACTGTATATATACTATAAATACTATATATACTATATACACTATATATACAATATACACTATATATACTATATACACTATATATACTATTTACACTATATGCACTATATACACTACATATACTATATACACGATATATACTATATACATTATATATACTATATACACTATATACACTCTATATACTATATACACAATATACATTATACTATAAATACAATATACACTATACACTATATACACTACATATACTTTATACACTGTATACATGATATATACTATATACACTATTTACACTATATACAGTATACTATATACACAATATACACCATACTATATATACTATATACACTATACACTATATATACTATATACACTGTATTCATCTCATCTCATCACCGTTCTCAGTCTCGTTCCCGCAGTCGGTCAGTATTCACCACACTAGCGTTCGCAAACTCCAAGACTGAAATAACAGTAAGGGGGCGGGTCCTCGCTTATCAAACAATTTGCCTCAAGACCTGGTCGCAGGGACAGAACGCGGGTGTTAAGTGATGAGTCCCTGTATTGTTAGGAAAAGTCAACATAATAATAAGTGTTTACTCATGACTTTAGAAAGCCACATTTTCTTTGTTTGTTGTTATATTATTGAGCTTTTATTGACCGGTGTTGTGAAATGCCTCTGCAGTAGGTGTGAGTCAGGCATGGTACCTCAGGTGCACGCTGGGTAATGTAGGTGCTGCATGCGTCTACCACACATATGCATTCAATAGGCTTTTCACTCTGTTATTCTCCCTTTCTTCTCATATCCCTCCCCCTCCCTCCCTCTCTCTCTCTCTCTCTGTGCTGGAGCGGGGAGATAAACGGAGCGACGGACACACCGTTCGTGCCATGTTTACAATGTACGATCACGCAAAAAAAAAAAACGCAGAGTCCTGCAGAAATAGCGCCGATAACCCCCCCGCGCCGCCGCCAGCCACCGGGAGAGCGAGGCTAACGCTCGCCAAACATTTATACAGCGTCTCCAGCGGAAGATAAACATCCAATAAGATCGCACCCAGAGATGTTTTGTCAAGCCCTGACCAATGAGAACCAACTTGAACCAGCCCCAAACCAAACTGCTTCGTCTCAAAGTCCGGGTCACACGGAGCCAAGTGGTGTTTTGTTACTACCCGGTCGTTTTTCCATTTACACCTGGCCTTTCTCTTTCTAAATCTCGGACAAATGAAGTTTACATGCATTTATCAGTCAGGCCAGATGTTCAGTGAATCCAGCGGAGCTTTGAGTCATTTTTCTAAAATAACGATTCATAATTTGGCCCTTTTTTTTTTTGCCATTGAAAAATCGGGAGGAGGGATTTCCGATCCGGTCTTTCCTGAAGCGGTGGTCCTCCACGTTTTGGAGGTATTTCGAGACTGCACAGGTCCTTCTGTCTCCCACGTCAGCGTTTCTGTAGGACTAAAATGCTTTTGAATCCTAGATTCACAGCTCGTCGCCCCACGAACCGATAAGTGCTGTTTGCGATCTTTAACGCTTCTCCATCACGAGGTGACGGCGGGAAAACCCGGCCGCCGCCGAAGAAAGCCGGCCTTTTGGGTTTGGGAGCGGACGAAAAGGGACCATAATAACGGGGCGAAAACAAGATCGGTGTTTAAAGTGTCGTTTGCTTGGGACGAACGTCTCTCGGGGTATGGCCTTTCGCCTTTTTATATTTGCGGGGGGGGGGGAAAGGAAAACAATAACATTCCCCCCTTTCTGCAATCTCGTATCAGCAGGGAGCCTATTAACTTTGGTTTCCCGCACCCCGGCCTCGCCCTTAAAAAGTGGCCTCCCTGTCTCCGACTCCCGAGCCCGTAATCATAGAGCGCTTAATAAGTCGACACCCTTTGTGCTTTTCACTTGGCCGGAGCCGGGTTTTCTCCCGGAGCGGGCGAGGAATGCCGGCGATTGCCGCGCTGGAAAACGCGGCGTGCCTAAGACGCGGCCGCCTCGGGCCGGGGTTTGCCGGGCGCGAACCCCGCCCGTCCCTTGGACCGGATAAAACCAACCCCAAATCCGTGTCATTTTGACGGCACAAAGACGGCGGTGAATTCTGTGCCACTATCACAGTATGAGCTTACAACAGTGTGATAACACATATGCCAATATGTTGGCATTGAACATAGCGACACATTATTATTCGGATAGACGGGGAATTTCCCTCGACCGACCGATGGACGCTCAACAAATTCACACTTTATTCAAGCTTTTCACGGCATTTATTTTCCTTTCACGCTCGTCGTTTTTTTACGGCATCGATTTCGGTCGAAATCGGAATATGCACGAAACGCCGGTCATACTCATTGCGGCGGAAAACCCTCATTGATACCCTCATTGATCTCCCTTGTATTTTATGACACAGTCGTTACCCCCCCGGTTTACCCCGGCCGGGGCTTTTTCCCCGGCCGCTCCAAGCACAGAAGCATGTGAAACGACCGCGCCGGCTGTGAAAAATACTCCCAACCGCAAAAACAACAACTTTTGACCCCTGACCTTATTATTCCAGTTCGTTTCAGCAGTCACTCAATAAGAGGATTTTACAGTAGCGTTTAAGGGCCCGGTGCCCGGTGGGGGACCGGACCCCCCTGCGCCTCTTCGTCGGCCGAACTGTGTTAAAATCTGTGAAAGTATACCATTGAGCTGAAGCGTATAGCTGCCTGCCTGTTGGTGTGTGTGCGTGTGTGTGCGTGCGTGCGTGCATGCGTGTGCGCGCGCACACACACACACACACACACACTCAGGCCGACGCGGAAGCCGTTAGGAATGCTCCCATTAATGAGCCAATAAAGAGGGGCTGCCGACGCATGACTGCAGGGGCATTCCCGGAACACCTGGGTGATTGCGGGGCTTTGATTATCGGCGCGGGGAGGAACGGCCGTGTCATTACCGCCTGTGATGGGAGAGAGGGAGGACGGGGCCCTCTTATCACTTGTACTGTCTTCCCCCTCACATCCCCCCCCTCTGCTTCTTCTTTTCATCACGGCCAAAGCTGTAATAGTCCGTTCTCTCGGCCGCCTTGTTTTTCAGATGTTTTTTTTTTGTGTGTCTTTAAGTCTTAACGCGTCGAGTCCGTGTGAAGTAAAAATAAAAGTGTTGTGAATTTGTTAGGAAGAATGTGTTATTAACCACCTGGGCTAATTTGAATGATTAAAACGATTGCCAAGTATATAAAATTAGGTTTCGAAATTGTGGGAAAAAAGGCGGTGCCCTCAGTTCCAAGACGATGGGGGCGTTTCGGCCGAAGACGCTGAAACTACACCCAGTCATGTTAATCGTGTTAAATGTTTACATTGGAGTAGGTAAATTCATGTTTAAAGCGGCACTATGTAACTTTTTTGTATTTGGGATTTGGCGCCCCCGCAGTTTGTGAGCGCAGTTGCATTTTTCCGCCACTGTCACAGAACTCGGTCGGGTGTCCGAAAAGAAAAAAATTTCACCGGACAAACTAGAACCTTATCGATCACGTTTCAAATAACAGTCCATGTTACAAACGCAGATGTAATGTACACCCAGGTTACAGCGGCCCCTGGCACGGACCTCGCCACTTCAGCGAGCTCTCGGTCCGCGGCTTGGAGGAGCCGTGGGGAGAGAGGGCGTGGGGACGGGCCCCCTGCTACCGGTGTAGGTACCAGATGCGCTCAGCCTGGCAGGTCTTCTTCTTTTAGCTCCTTCTCCAGGGCAGGGACTAACCGGCACAAGAGTTCAGACTTAAGTCCACGGTGCCTTCACCCCCGGCGCACTGAGGACAGCCCACCCGGTCGAGTCGCAGCCCACGTTCACTCAGCGGTAATAAAGAATAACCCAAAAAAAACAAAACAAAAAAACCCCAAATAAAAACAGTGTTTTTATTGTGGATGTATTTATTTTTATTTATTTATTTTCCCCCGACATTGATTGAATGGAGCGAAAAAAAAAACGTGCGCTGTACCGATGCGAGCCTGCGCCTTACAAAAACCGCAACAACATTTTAAACAACGTCTTGTAGATCTGATATGAGTGAAGATCCAGGAACTGGATTGTAAATTTATCGCCTAAAATTTGTTCAGAAACAGATTTTGGTGGACTGATACGGCGAAATCAGTGAACGTCACGGAGTGAATGACACGGAACACAGAACTCACGCTGAAAGCCCGCTGGATGACGTCACTGCAGAGTTCCAGTGCAGTGCCAGTACAACCAGAAAAACAGCCCTTGAAGGTGTCTAGTTCTCAGGGGAGCTCCCCAGTTCCTAGCTCCCCTCAGGGAGTCCCCACAACTGTTGGGTGCGAAAACGCCTGCATTGTTCGGGGGCGGGGCCATGCCAGGTGTGAACCCCTGTCCGTCATCGAGTCATGATTTGGCCCCACCCAAAAAATCCGGAGCAGAAAAACGGTGAGAAACAGTATAACGGTCTAAGTCCACAATTCAATACAACGGTACATCGTTCAGCCTTTTCACAGCAATTACTTTCTGACATGTATAATGTGTTTAGAAACAAATCACTGAATTCACTTCACAGGGACTTAAAATAGAGACTTCTAACCCAAATATAAGTAAGATTTAAATTGTTTGGAAATGATATTAGCCTTTTTAAGCCATATGTACAATACATTATAGTAAAATGCAATATATACTTAAATACACGACGGACAATGAATATACTGTGTCCATAAACTTCATAATAATATATTAAGAGTAGAGCTGACACAATTATTACATAATCGCCTGATCGATTGCTTGAGCTCCATCAGTTTGCAACGTCGTTCGATTCTACAATCACAGGTTTATCTGCTCATTCCAATGTCAACGGGGTTTTGAGGAGGAGTGAGAAATGTTGAAACAAACAGAATACGAATGAGGTGCGTTTCCGTCATGACTCGCTACCCGATGTTCAATGTCAATAAATGGCTCAGCTTGATACGATGGATGTGTATTATTACACTATTATGATCATATAGTATGAGTGACATCAAATGAACAAAAAGTGACATTCGCTCATCGAAAATGATGTGCATGGCAATGATCGCGGACGGCCCGACCATCATGAATTTATTGGAGCCAAACCAAAACTTTCGATCATTTTTACCGCAATACGTCTACATTAAAGGTCCTTCCCCCGCCTGTTTTCCCTCTCAGAGAGGCAGACCTCTTCCTGTTGGAGTCTCGCAGGCTGTGGGCGGCCGAGGAGGGCTGGCTGGAGTTTGAGATCACAGCCACCAGCAACCTGTGGGTGATGAGCCCCGCGCACAACCTGGGCCTCCAGATCAGCGTGGAGACCAGCAACGGTAAGGACCCGGGGGGGCCCTCGAAAGTCATCCTGGATGCACGGGGCTTCTTGGCTACAGGGGAGTTGGAGAGGAAGTCACATTCATAACATTTCAAAACTTTGTGGATGGTGGTGGAAGGTGTACTCAGACTACTCACTTAAGTAAAAGCACAAACACCCTGAGAGAAAATAACTTTAGTAAAAGCGAAAGTACCACGTTTGCTATTTCTACTCAAGTAAAAGTATGTAAGTGATAGCTCTTAAATGTACTAAAGAGTATTGAAAGTAAAAGTACTTGTCATATCCAGCGCCCTGGTATAACAAGAGCCTAAAATACGGGACTGGTCATTTAACTGATTGGTTCTGTGGATGGGTTCCTCTTGCTTGGGCTTGCTAAATGAACCCAATCCGCTTATGTTAGAAGTGTAGTCTAGTAAAAGGTATAGTTTTATGCTATGAAATGTAGCACACTAAAAAGGGGGGATGCGGGATGTCAACGTTCACTCTCCCAATTCTATTTTCAAATGAATGACAAATGAAAAATTGTCTGCAAATCCCACGGCAGGCCACAGCATCAGCTCCAAGGAGGCGGGGCTCGTGGGCCGTGACGGGGCGCTGGAGAAGCAGCCCTTCATGGTGGCGTTCTTCAAGGTGAGCGAGGTGCACATCCGCACGGCGCGCTCCACCGGCGGCAAGCGGCGCCAGCAGAACCGCAACCGCTCCACGCAGCCGCAGGAGGGCTCCCGGGGCCCCGGCCCGGCAGGTGGGTGCCCGTTCCAGGATGCGAGCCGACCGCATCGAACGCCGGTCCAGAAGCACGCGCGACTGACTGCGCACTGACCCCCTACGACAGTCACAACTGATCACGGAAACCCGTTGAGATCAACGGACGAGGGGCCAGCATGTGTTTAAAGCCTGGTCGGGGCGGCTGAACTCCGAGGAAGCCTGATAAATTGGACCTGACTTCGGCCGGGCCTTCTCTAATCAGCCCACATCGCATGTCAGATCGCAGCACGAGGACGATGTCAAAAATCTGGTTTTGCTATAGTTAATCTATGCATGGATTAAGGATACTGAAACCAGACTCATAATCATGGTGTTTGCTACAGAAACACAGCTGTTGCTGGTGTTTGGGCGATCTCTGACCGGGCTCGCGTACGTTACGCGATTTCTGCCCGCGCTGTAAGCTCCAGACTGCTCTTCCTGAATTCGGTCAAAATTGGCCAGAAAAAACGTCGTACAGTAACAGTATTGCAATGTATGAGATAATTCCGACCCCATCCGACTTGGTTTATGGACTCCCAGTGCTTTCTTGAATTTGAGCTGATCTGCAGTCGTGGCATCGGGCATTTAATCAGTATGTTGCAGTTTGGTCGGACGGCGGGCACAATACGGATCAGGTTGCAGCCGTGTTGCGGCTCCTGTGGCACACTTAAAATTCATTCTCGCCTCAAGCTCTCCGGACGACCAAGGCTAGCCCACGCTGGAACTTCTCCACGGTGTAAAATCGCACCGTGCAACACGGCTCCATGTGAGGTTGTGTGGAAGGGTGCGATTAGGTGAAAGCTTACTAACTAAGTCAGGGGCCCGGAAAACCCGAAGGCGAGACACATTTCTGTTGTGCAGCCGAGGTTGAGCATTTGTATTGAAGCCCGAGACATTAAAAGAGGGCTAAGAAACAACGTACGCGTACATATTTCATGATACGGACGGCATAAACTAAAGCACGAATCCAGCCGAAAATGAAATCTATTTTGCTGGCGTCACTGAGAGGACTAATGGGATAAAGGACGTATTGTCTTCTAAGTGATCAGTTTACCCCAATACCTCTGTCAGAATCAATCCGGCAGAACCAATATAGGCGACTTGAGAACTTATAGGTAAAAGAGAGGTTGAAGAAAACCTTTCTAACATTCATGAAAGGCAGAGAGAGAGAGAGAGAGAGAGAGAGAAGTTACAGAAAGTGACAGCGATGAAGTCAACGGAAGACACGTGAAGAGGGAGAAGGAGAGAATGAGAGAGAGCGAGAATCCTCCCTCAACCAATGACCTCATCTTCTCAGCCTCCTCATCAACCCACCCACCACCACCACCACCACCACCACCACCCCCTACACACACACACACACACACACACACACACACCCGCCCCCACCCTCCTTCCTGCCCGGGCAGCAGATGTGATGAGCAGGTACGGGCCCTCGATGTTATGAGCCCCCGAGTAAAGCCCTTCAAATTAAATCAAGCCCTAATCCTCCCACCTTTCACCCACTGCATAATTCCGTCTCGCCTTTGTAGCGCTCGCAGCTAAGCCGCTCCGCTCTGAGGCTCCATTGTGTGGCCGCGTAGGTAGAGGTTGCTCGCGCTAAAGCCGTCTGATCCCGGGGCTAATATGACAGCTGAGGCAAAAAAAAAAAAACAACAAAAAAAAAAAAAAAAACGCTCACGGTAAGACACCTCCCTCCGCGGCCCTATAGCGAAGGCCGGGGGCCGCGTCCGAGCCGGCGTTCGCACACTGGGGCTGTGTTTCGCTGCCGGGCGCCTCGGGATCCGAGCCGGGGCTTCGGCAGATAAGTGATTCACCTCCGCCTCTGTTTCTAATGGCTATAGCATCCGTTGTCCTTGTAGGACGAGCGCTATATCAGTTTGCTTTTGCTCTCTGCCAAGATGTATATATATTTTTTTGGTGCCTGTTTAGTGGGGGTCCTGCTTCGGTTTCCGGTTCGGGTTTAATCCGTCGTCACGTCCGGCTTGACGGGGGTCGCAGTGCGCCGCTTGTTAACACGGGAGGCTGCAGAGGTTGTAGGTGAAATTCCTGCCGGCTCTCCCCCAGTCGGCCGATCCAGATGAAAAGCCTCGGCAAAACAAAACAAGAGAACAAAGACTCGCGATGTGTTATTGTAGAGGACGGGCCGGGTCCGCCACATGTGCAGCTTTTGGCCCCTGCCCCGCCAGCGCCCGTCTAACCCCAGCTGCCGCTCGTTGGCTTGAGGAGCGCGTCTCCGCTCGAGTCGTATCGGGGGAAACGACGAGGCTGAGCCGTCTCGCCCGATCGGCGGGTTCAAACTTTGGCGGATGCATGTTTGTTCGGGCGTCAGAGGATCGGCGACCACCGCGGGCCCGCAAAGAGTCTGCGGTGGTAGCCTTGGCGTGTTAACCCTATATAGCGACAGCTGACGCCGGTTTCAACTCCGAAGAATCATCGCACTCTCCGATGCGCTGACGGTGACAACACGTTACGCCGGTGTGTCGTCAGCCAATCACGGCCCATATAGCCTCAAAGCAGCTGGCTGTTATGAGCCAATCAGGTTCCTCCATGGTGCTTATAGGCATCAGGCGACGTCAAAGGCTTTACTGCCCTTCTAAACTCAAGCCATGCGCCGACCGCTTGGAAAAGTACACAAAAGCATTTCTATATGTGTTCCACTATGTTTAATGAAGTGATTATGGTAACAATTTTTCTACCTGCTGCGTGTTATTTTTTCAATTTGATCGTCTATGGGGAAATGGCCATTGACTGTTGGAAAAAAAAAAAGTTTTTTGTTTTTTTTTTGACGAAGGATCTCGCCGCCGGATCTTCGGGATGAGAAAACCTTGTGATATCTGCTTGAAAAATCTGCTCCGAGAGAGTCTAACAACGACAATCTGTTAAGTCTTGGGAGTCTTGGAGGATTGGACTTTACATAACCCAAAACATCAAGACTTCAAGACCCGCCGCTCGGGACGGCGGGGAGTGTAAATATTTACATCATACACAGGAAGCGAAGGAGCCCCCCACATACACACACGCACGCACACAGGCGCACACACGCACGCACACACACACACACACACACACACACGCACACACGCACACACGCACACACGCACACACAGCCCACCACCTCCGCGACAGCCGGGTGTCCTGGTCCAGCAGAGGGGCTTCTGGGATTGGAAGGGACGGGGAGGATCCGGTAGGAATTCAGCGCGGCATATGGTTCCAATACCGCATCACTCACTCTAGAGAGAGAGAGAGAAAGGGAGAGAGAGAGAGAGGGAGAGAGAGAGAGAGAGGGAGAGGGGGGTCGCAGGATGGATGGGGAGGAAGAACGGTCGAGGTAGAAACATTATGTGGATGCTGGAGTCCCGTCTCTCCCTCTGTTTGTAGTCCAGACCTTTCCGGCGTTGTCCCTAAAGGAGGGTTTCCCTCGTTCCATTCCGGGCGACGACACCTTTTACTACCCCCCCCCCAGCCGAACGGCGTCTTCCAGCTCGGTGATCAGAGGTCGCCTGCGGTGTGAGCTTTTTTTCCCGATAAAGAGCGGCTTTTTAGACGCCTTCCCCCGCCTCGAAATCAAATGAGCCCGTTTCTGTGAACTACTGGTGCCTCCGGTGATGCTTTGTTTTCACCCAAACCGATGGAAAAGCTCCATCGGTGCGACGCAGGCTAACGGACAAAACGACTTCACGATCCTTGAACTTCCCAACGGTGAGGACAGGGCCAACTTTTTCTCACTTTGACTCTTTTTCATATCGCTTCTAAACATTATGAAGTGATAGTAGGTGCCTGACATAGTCCAGTTTATTATGCACATTAATTCAAAACGTATGTTACGTAAAGTCCATATAACACAGCATAACCACACAAACTTTTTTTTTATAGTGACTAATCTGGACAGCTGATCTTTACGTCTGTATTTTACTAGTATTTGAAACGGCCGCAGAGAAACTATTCTGATCTGTATGTTATTCAGATTATAATACTATTATTCTCGCTATTCTGACTAGAAATTGTAAGAATAGTGTTTATTGGTTTATTATGAACCCAAACGGTCGCGGGGGGGGGGGGGGGGGCTCGTCTTGACCTCGGCGGGTCGGCGTCGGGCAGATTAATGGATTTCTCTATTTACGCTTTCCCCGCGATTGGCGCCGGCAAGGAGTGCGTCACCAGGAAAAAGTAGAATGAGGCGTCCCCGCCTCGGCGGTTTACGAAGGAGCTCGGCGCGGGTTCCTCAAAACCTCGGCCCCCCCGACGCCGAAAGGAACAATAAGACACCTTTAAAGGTAATTTGGGGGGGGTTCCCGTGGGCGAGGAGGACCGGGGACGGTAATGGGAGTCGGCCCGGGTTCTTTGGCTTGCGGGGGAGGTGAACAGCCATCCGGGGAAGGAGTATTGCGTCCCAGCGTGGCCCTGGCGGCCTGTAATTAGGGCCCAGCCAGTCATTAGCTGCCAGCTAAAAGACTGACCACGCTAACAGTATTGCTTGAGGAATTATAATAACACGGCACTGGGCCAGCTGTGTTTTTTCATGTCTCTACCACCCCCCACCCCCCACCCCCACCATCACCACCCACCCACCCACCCAACACACACACACACACACACCCATGTGCGCACACCTCGTCCGCCCCCTCTTCCGAACCTCCTTTCTTTTTTTTCCCCTGTTTACCGGAGTCGGAGTAATTAGACGTGGCGGAGCTCCCTCGCAGAGTTTAATAACCGCCGTGATGAAAGACAGGAAGAAAGATAAACTTCAAGCGGAAGAGGTCGGTGGGAGTGCGCGAAGGAGCGGGAACAAAACACACCCCGGACCCTCGGGGCGGTGTTCTCTCTCTTTGCCCGTCTCCGCGAGACACTCCCCCGGCGTCCCATCTCACAGCCGTGAGGTCGCGTGGGTCGCGTAAGCGCCGCCGGGCGACGTCAAGGGTCCCTCTCTCCCGGCCCAAACACGGGCTCTTGTTTCGGGGACAGCTCTGGACGCACGGTCAACCGTTCGAATTTGAAGCCGCGGCGGAGCTAGGACTGGTTCACTTATGTACCGGCCTCGTGTGGAGGATCAAGGGTTAGGCTCGGGTTCCCCTGGGGGGGTTTAAGATGGAGCTGATCCCGTTCTCATCCCGGCTCGACGAGTTATTCGTCTCGACCCTCGCATGAAAACCGGCGGAAAACGGATTTTATTCGGATTTATGTGGCGAGCCGCTCGGCCCACGGCGCAATCTGTACCTGTCGCCTTTCTCAACCACGATCCCCTGACTTTCCACGTCGCAAAAAAATGTTCAACAAATAGTACGCCGATGACTATTCCAGAAGCAGACGTTCGGGTGGAGGAGCTTCGCTCAGCTCGCGTGGGACAGGGAGCGTTAAATGTTTTTTTTTTTTTATGTGACAGGAAGGGGAGACGGCGGTTTATTGGGGCACCCGCCGCAAATGCCGGCCTTTACACTCAATGAAAGCCCGCGGTAAATATCGGCCTTATTCCTCTTAGGGGGCTCCATGGGCTGCGGAGGAGGAGGTGTAGGGAAAATGAGCTGTGGATGAGAGAGAGAGAGAGAGAGAGAGAGAGAAAGTTCTGTATGAAAGCACTGTACCGGGCCGGCGAGGGCTGCCAGTGGTAGTCAATGAGGAATAAATAATAGCGATCGCGCCGACCCAGGAACATTTTCGCTCGTTGGGCTCGCGTCGCGCTCCTCGGAACGCGGCGATTATTTTCTTCTGTCTGCGGCTCATGGCGTCACGCCGCTAATTTCCATATGTAAAGTAAAGGTGAGAGCGGAGCGCCGGCCAGGGATGATGTAAGGCGGCTGATGTAAGAATCTGAACGGGGCCTTGTTTGCTTTCGAATGTGTGGGGGTGGAGGGGGGTCGAGTGCGACCCGCGCAGTTCGCGGGAGTTGAGGAGTTCGGCGTGACGGGGAGGACGCCGAGAGAAACACCGTCTTCCCTGTTAAAATTAACCCTGCAAGCTTATGAAAAAAAAAAAAAAAAGCAAACATTAAATCGGACGTCGTAACGACAGGAAAACTCGGTCTGGTCGCGCTCCGCCTTTTTCCACATTTGAGGAAGCCGGTCCTAAATCTGCTCAAGCCAAACGCTGTTCCACTGTTGTAGGCTTTTAGAGGTCGGGACGGAGGAACACGACTCTCCCTGCGTGTTGACGGACGGCGTAATAAACACACACACACACACACACACACACACACACACACACACACACACACACACACACACACACACACACACACACACACACACACACACACACACACACACACACATTCAGAGCGAGCGTTTGCGCCGTCGGACAGGAAGGAATGCTTGGACCCGGGGAAACACCTGACCTTTTCTGCCGGTTACGGATAACAACCCGAACCCCCACCACACACACACACACACACACACCGACACACACACACACACACACACTCTTGTACCAGTATCAAAGTGAGGTCCGAGTAAATGCACCTGGTAACTAAGTAAGGACCCATGTTTCTGGTGCAGTTCTAAACCAAAAAAATAGTCATTTTGGAGACTGGTCCTCACAAGTATAATAAAACAAAAACACACACACACACACACACACACGCACACACACACACGCATACACACACACAAATACATATACATATACACACACACACACACACACACACATACTTACACACACATACATACACACACACACACATTCATTCTGAGAGTCGGCCCCGTCGGACAGGAAGGAACGCTTGGACCCGGGGAATCACCTGACTGTTTCCACTGGCTACGGATAACAACCCCCACCACCACACACTTCAATTTGGAGACCGGTAGACAAACCCACACACACACACACACACACACACACACACACACGCCTCCTGCCGTGATAAGTTTCACCTTTTAATTTCCCGTCCCCTCTCAGAATTAGCCCCGGGCACGTGAGCGAGTCCACGTTTCTGCTCCGATAGGAACAGTTCCGTTTGGCTGATTTATTTCGAATTTGCGAGTTGAGTCCAGGGGAGGTGTTGGGAACAAGGGATTTTGCATGAGTTGGAGTTTCTTTCTCCCTCACGTTTTGCATCAGAATGTTCATTTTTCACTTCAACATACACGCGGCGCGCGACAGGAATGTATTGAGTAGGTGTCGCCCGAAGTGGGAACCAGATCTCACCCGCGACCCGACATCCATCTCCATTCCTGGGAGTGTACCTAACTGTCTCTCTCTCTTCTCACTCCCTTTTGCTCTCATTTGAATTGCCAAATCCAATTTCCTCTCTCTCTCTCTTTCTCTCTCTCTTTTTCTCTCTCTCTCTCTCTCTCCCTCCCTTCCTCCCTCCCTCTCTCTCTCTCTCTCTCTCCAGCCGAGGCACATGGGTGTGGGCAGGAACGCGTGTCCGCCTGTTTCGGAATGAATTCAATGCGATGATGAAACCGTAATGAAATTAGCGGCGGCCATGTCGAATTCCAGCCGACTCGCTAATAAGGAGCCCAGTGGATTGTCCGACACACACACACACACACACCATGTTTTTCTAAGACCAAGCGCTCTGTGTGTGTGTGATGTAAGTGAATGCAACTGCGTGTCTTCATTTTGTCTGTTGATGTATGTACGCGCTACTTGCTGCTGGTGAGTGAATGATGGTCAATCTTCGCACGTCTGTGTGTGTGTGTGTGTGTGTGTGTGTGTGTGTGTGTGTGTGTGTGTGTGTGCGCGCGCGCGTGTGTGTGTGTGTGTGTGTCCCACTCCAGCTGAATAAACAAAGCTGCTGTTGGTCAGTTAGGGAGGTTGAGCTCCAGAGTCTGGGTGGCTGCAGACACTGACTGACAAATCCCCATCGACACGCACACGCACGCACACACACACACACGCACGCACACACACACACACGCACACATACGCACAGCCCTATACGTTCCCACGCCCTTTTTAGCAATAGCGTTTGTCACATCTGTATGGTGGCATTGCTCGATACTTTCTGTGTGGAGTCGTGAGGAAGGGTCACAGCCGCAGTCGTTCCTTTTTCGGTGAAAGAGACGGATAGACAAGAATCAAAACCTCGAGGCAGGAGAGGAGGACAGTAAGTCAGGCGGAGGGAGCGAAGGAGAACTCTAAACATTAAGTGGAAACTCGGTGTCAGTGCTCTTGACTTCAGGGTTGCGACTGGTGCCAGCGAATGACCTTCTCCACTCCCCAAAAAGAAACCCAAAGCCGTACCTGGGACAGCGGTGCTCATGGAAGGGAATGGAACGGAGATAATTAAGAACAAACTGTCTGGAGGGTGGAGTGTGTGTGTGTGTGTGTGTGTGTGAGTGTGCGTGCGTGCGCGCGGGCTGGGACGGTTGTCACCGCGTCCCGGCTTGTGTCCTCGTGTGTTTACGCCAAGGCGTGGGAGCGGAGGGGGTGAATTAGGCAACCGCTCAGGAGCGCCCGGCGCCAGACGAGCGCGGGGCACGTCCCCCCCGGAGCCGCCCGGCTCCAGTGAGCGCACGGCGCCTCGTGCCCGCCGCGGCCGCGGCCCTCGCACGGGTCCACGCCCGCTGGAATGTGGCGCGGGACGCGGCGTCCCTCTCTCCCGCTATCGGATTAAAAGTGTGTGTTGCCCGTTGGGGTTTTCCCTCCAGGAACTCACAGGGTTCCGCTGCAGCGGAGTAGATGCAGGATACTGATTTATTGACTTATTGATTTATGACGCGGCTCCGTAAAATGCTCGATTCCGATTGGTCAACAGCGGCTGTGGGTTATTTCTCAATGACATCCGTTGTCGTGGGCCCTTCCCCACCTCACTTAACGCAGGCACGGCAACAAACAAAAACTGCCATTCAAACGCCCTTCACTCAGTTAGAAGAAGACAACTGGACAGGATTATGAATGTGTTGAATACAATTTTAAATACTGTATTAAACGACTCAGGGGTCGCGAGTCACCGCGGCAGAAGAGTTATTTGCTTATTTTGACCGTGACTCTCACTGCAGCGACTCACACGCTGAATCAAAACCCGGTCTGGAAGGAAAAGTAGCCTCGTTACAGCAGTGGCGGGATCGCAACGGCAAATCCCGCTGTGGTGGGTCTGGGGCCGGGCTTGGCTCGCCTCGGCCTCCGGGAGCAGCAGCAGCAGCAGCAGCAACAACAACAACAGCAGCAGCAGCAGCAGCAGCAGCAGCAGCAGCAGCTTTCCGGAGAGCATCTGTACGACAGTGTGTTCTGAGGTGTCTCCAAACTTCAGCCGCGCACAGCTCTCTCTCTGAAAACAGCCGAGCGCCACCGCTCCCGGAGGCTGCGGGGGCGCCAAACAGGGCTCGGATGGAAAAATCAGCCCTTGAACCTGCGGCTGTTTTAGACTTTAGTCCAAAACCCATTTTGGGTGTTGTGTTCGATATGTCTGTTGAAGGAATAGATATTGGAGGAATATATTTTATCACAGCAATTATGGGTAATTTTCTACAATATCAATGACAATATTTCATATCAAATTAAAAAAAAAAGCCGCATTTTGAAACAGTTATAATAATGTCATTGATCAGACCAGGTTTGTACTGATGATAATCCCTGTAGTGCCCCGTAACAAGATGACTTACGTACATTTGGTCCGTTGTGTTGTAGGTATGGACTAAAAATAAAAAACTCTGTGAGTGTCAAGCCCAGCAGCCTGTGAGGATTCCATTCACGTAAAGAGTCAAATCTCAAAAAAAGAGAGCCAAACTTCTTCATCACGGAAGTCCCCACACCACAAGGTCCGAGCTTCCTCTCCTCCGCCCACCACGTCCGTGCGCACTCCGTACGTTCTCTCAGGGACTTTTTGTTTCTTCTCATCCTAATTATTGGGATATTCATGGGATGTGAGTGATGCGCGGCGTCGATCACGAGTTTTTACGAGAGAAGAAAAAAATCCACACAAATTCACGAGGCCCCCTAAGTGCACCAGGTTCCAAATGATTAACTGTGCCATACGGAAAGGCTGCCTGTGGTCATGGGCGACCTATTCTCTCGGCCTGCGTTCACCTCCACGTGGTTTCACGCCCCCTAAATGCCAACGCCCGCATGGTCTTGTATCACCCTTCAGAGTGATACAAGACCCTGACCGCCCTGTCAGGGGTTGTTTTGCGATAACGACCGCCTGCGTGTACATCACAGCTCATGTCATGACATGTCTAACACACTTACCCGCCTTTGCCTCACGCAGTTGCGATTCAGGTGACTGAACTATTCAAGTTCACCTGAGCGTGAGCTTGAGGAACAGGTTTGTAACGACTGGTCCCACCGCAGTGTTTGCTTCTTGGGATTGTGGCAGCATTCCGTTTAAACCCGACGATCGGACACTGAACAGCTGGACTCCCTCATGGACTCCACACACACCAAAGGGGAACACCTGTTTTCAGTGTTACATCCGCCGAACCACACGACTCCCCACGTGTTATATTGTTCATAGAAGCAATTCCTACACTCCTTTGTGTTTGAGAAACCGGGCGATCGGGCGATTTGAGAAGCGGCGCTGTGACGTACCGCTGGGGCACTCTTTTTCGCCGCGCTCCCAAGAGACCCCCGTTGAAATGAAGGGAGAACCTCAAATTCCATTTGAAACAGCGCGACTTGAAGATTCAATTCACGCTTGTCCTCCGAAGACGGAGGCTCGCTCGCCCCGTCGCCCTGTTCTGGGAATACGGAGAAGCGTGGGAGTTGGTTCTGTGGACCAATCTGCGCCACCCCGCCTTTAAAACCACTGACATTTGAGCTATTTAAAAAAACAGGGACTCAAAAAAAAACTAAAAACAAACAAAACGTGTTTGTGTTTTGTCCTCGTGTTGCAGATTACAACAGCAGCGACCAGAAGACGGCGTGCAGGAGACACGAGCTCTACGTGAGCTTCAGGGAGCTGGGATGGCAGGTAGGGCTATTTTCGGGACCTACATTTTTTTTTTTTGGTTACATTTTATAGTGTGTGTGTGTCTCCTAAGAGCCCCAAAATACACTTTAGAGACAGAGAAAGAGAGAGCGAGAGAGAGAGAGAGGGAGAGAGAACAGAGAGAGCAGAACAGCCCAACCCTTATCAGAAAGAGGACAAGAATAAAAGGACAGGCAGAACGGAGAGATCGAGGCGGGAGAGGCAGAGGAACACAGACTGGGAGGAAGTCAGAGAGCGAGAGAGAGAGAGAGAGAGAGAGAGAGAGAGAGAGCGAGAGATGGTAGCTGAGTGATTCTGCAGACATATTGTGGTGGTGGTGGTGGTGGTGTTGGTGGGGTGGGGTGGGGGGGCTGCTCCATATTAACCCAAAAAGCTCAGATAAATAGACTTGGTCTAAAATTGTGCCTTTCCTGACATAGGATTGAAATTGAGGTGTCTTAATAACATAATTATAATAATAATATTTATTATTGATAATAATAATAATGTGTTATAATTATTATTATTATTATTAATAATAATAATAATAATAACAATCATAATAATAATAATAATAATAATAATAACAATAATAATATTAATGTTATTATTTTTATAATAATAATATAATTATATTATATGTTGTGATCCAAACCGTATTTGTATTTATTTTCACTTTTGGGATTCTGTATTTGCTTTCAAAGCACTGTTGCGTACTGCATATAGGCATCGAAAGAAGAATTTCTAACCCTTAGTTACACGTTCACATTGTATGAACAACCGGTCTCAGTTGAGCACCTGGGCTGTCACCATCACGACATTTTACTTGGCGTTTAATTGTTAGACAAATTATTGCGATTAAGGATAGTCTAATGATACACGTCCACCTTGGAAAGAAAAGTAATCATTATTGGAACATCGAGATTTTGGGTCAATAGTTAAAATTTTCCCAACCCAACCGATTGAAAGATTCGGTTTATGGCGACGTTTCTGACCCGAAATCCCCCATGACATTTGGACGGAAACACTTGATTGGTGGCTGTGATTTGTTTTCTGTCGCATCAGGCTTTTCCGTTCCGCTCTCCAGCCCCGTTTTGTTTGTGCTTTTGTTGTGTCCCAGGACTGGATCATCGCTCCAGAAGGTTACGCCGCCAACTACTGCGATGGAGAGTGCTCCTTCCCCCTCAACGCCCACATGAACGCCACCAACCACGCCATCGTGCAAACACTGGTGAGGTGGCGACCAAGCTGGCCCCTGGCAGGAAGTATCGTCTCCTTGCGTCTTTCATTTAAAGCGACGCAAACTTTTTAACTCAACGTGACAGCTTCAAAATCATTTTGATAGTTAATATGGAGAATGGCTGTTGCTGCAGCTGTTTTGTTTCACTCTCTGACTCGTGCTTGCGAGCCGACCTGCCAGGCCGAGCACATCTGGTATCTACACCGGTAGCAGGGGGGCCCCGTCGCACCCCGAGCCCTCCCTCTCTGGACTGGGTGCCCGCTGCTACGGGAAGCGACGAGGTCCCTGCAAGGGGGCGCTGTAACTTAGGTGTACATTATATCTGCGTTTGTAACAGACTGATATTTAAACGTGACTGATAAGGTTCTCATTTGTCCTGTAAAATAAATTATTTTCCGACGCCGGACCGAGTTTTTATGACAGTGGCGTAAAACTGCAATTGCACTCGCAAACGCTGGGGGCGCAAATACCAAAAGTTACACGGGGGCGCTGCGTTGACCAACTTGATCCTTATGATTCTCGTGACTTCCGTCTTCTTCACAGGTTCACCTGATGAACCCCGAGAACGTGCCCAAGCCGTGCTGCGCCCCCACCAAGCTGCACGCCATCTCCGTGCTGTACTTCGACGACAACTCCAACGTGATCCTGAAGAAGTACAAGAACATGGTGGTCCGGGCCTGCGGCTGCCACTGACCCCGCCGCGGGTCACGCGATCGGCGGCCGGCCGGCCTGCCAGCCCGCCGTCCGACGGGGAGGGGCCGCTGGTGACCACGCCCGCATACAATGACTAGAACCCATAGCGAGGTAGACCTCATGTAGACGTCCAGTTTCCCCTCCCTGCCCGATTCACCAGCCTCGAAAGGAAAATCTCCGCCTTGAAACGAGATTTTTGTTCTCGGACAATATTCTCAGTTGTTTCCTATCGATGACATGAACATTTGTTTTGCCAAAAATCAAAACCCCAGAACTTCCCGCAGGAATTCCCAGCCTCAGACTGGGAACGACTACGCTTGACAACGTGTCAGGGTGGGTCAAAGTGCCTAAACAGCCGACGACCCCTTTTTTAACCTTTTGCGAAAGGCTCCAAAGGGGAAGCTGAACTATCGTCGGACCGCTCAAGTGCTGCTTTCCTTCCCCGTCTTCCAAACCAAATGGTGGATCTCAGTTCTCAGAAAACCCCGACATCCGATATTAACCAAGAAGCTCATAAGCTAGTACGCGTGATTCTGGGAATTTGACTCAAGGCCCAAAAGAGCAAACGAAAGTAATGAGTTCAATTTGTGAGGCCAAATGACAAAAGATTGAAAAAATAAATGTCTGCGTGTGTCAACACACATCGATAATGCATGTCGGAGTTGAGCATCTCGATGGACGACACGCCGCCGTAAATAAGAAGTCTGCGCCCCCCCCCCCATTTCACATTAAGCCATATTTGCCTTCCTAAAATATTATATGGACTGAACCAAAGTGACCGCAGGCTATTTTAGTTGCGAGCGGCTCCAAATATCCCACCCACGTGTCAATATTTGCAGGGCTCACGCCGAGCCTCCGGTCCGACACGATGCATGTTGTGGCCGGGACCGTTTTCCCCCCCGAAGAAGCGAAGAATACGGCCTTATCCCCCCGACACACCGCAAGAAATTGTGGAAAAACATTCAGCTGGTCCCAAAAAAAGCAGCTGGTGAATCAGTTTGTGTTTTCTGTAATTAGCCCTTTACTTTTTTATTTTTATTTTTTTAAATACACGGATTTACCATCCTCAAACCAAACGGTTTGAAATTAATGTCGAATAGCAACTTTTTTCCCCCCACAAATGAACATTTAACTGTGAGCTTTGTCTTAAGAGTACACTGTCTTTGAGTGACATGGATATTTGTTTTTAACGGGGAGCGTACTTTTAATAACTAATACCAATATCAAATCAACATACTTATGTGCCTAACCATTCAGAAAACTACAAAATATATACCTCTGGTAAGCTGCTGTTTACATTTGTGATCATGTTTAGACTGTTATGTAAATACTTGTACATTCTTAGCTTATTTATTGCACATTTTATAAAAAAAAAAAAAAGGAACATTTGCATACCATGTTAACAGAGACGGACAACAAACGGAAATAGTTATTTTTGGAAATTTTATTACGAAATCTCATGTTACAAATTGCCATTATTCTCTTTTTGTACAAAAATCCATGGGTAGTGTAGGACCCGTGGCTTACAAGAAAAAAAAAAAAGGAAATACTGCCTTCTGTCACTGGAGTTGTCTAAAACCATGTGCTATCCATAAAATCTTTTACTGATAAAAAAAAAAGAAAAAAAAAAAGACGTCTGCGACTATTTGTGTGTACCCCGGTGGAGCACGGAACGCCAACGCACGCTTTCACAGACCAGACGTGGGTCAGAGAGCTTTTTCTGAGAATTCTTGAAAATGTTATAAAATCAAATACTTTAAGGTGTTCCCACCCGACCCAGGTCCGTCGACTCCGGCCACCCCTCTGAGACGAACGCAGACAGTTTTCTGATCGACATTCTGGAATCAAGGGCCCGACAGCGATGCTTTTTTTTTTTGCGGACGACGGGAAGTTCAAAGCAAAAGGAGGTTTCAAGCTGGCACTTGGTCTTTTTTTAATAAGTGATGAAGTGAACCTCCCGTCCTACCTACTTTATCCAGATGTGGAGTGATGAAATGTGAGGGATTTAGTCTTTCTGTGCAACGACAGTACAGTAAAATGTCAACATCCTAAGCTTAACTTAAGGAAAAATATGTATCGCTCAATCCATCAGGCCACCATTATTATTATTATTCTAAAATTACAGCACCGGGTCCAATCATAAGGCCGGTTCCTGCCTCACGTGACCTGAGGTGATGTATTAAAATGCCGCTGGCTGTGTTTAAACTCCAGCCCCGGTGTGGAGGAGAGTGCAAGTCCTAAACAGCAAAGTCAAACTGCATGTGGTTCACACCGCCCAGTCACCACTTCACATTCAGACTTTTCTAGAATACGTCTCACCATCGTCACCCAGCCCACGCACACGCGCACACACACAGCCCAAAGCCACACACAGAGCCATACAGCCACACACACACACACACACACACACACACACACACACACACACACACACACACACACACACACACACACACACACACACACACACACACACACACACACACACACACACACACACACACTCACTCTCATTAAAAGTGCATATTTCAAGGAAAGCTATCAAGCTGCAGCTCGGCAAGCTGTACATTTGAGTTGGGGGCGGGGTGTGGCAGCTCTACAAATGGAAATGACAACATAGGACATATGGTAGAGGCAGTAGTGGAAGCATCGCTGAACGGCATCTCAGGAGTCACACACGGTAAAAAGGGATCGTTCAAATAGTTCAATAAACAACTTTTCCAAAAAGCGGAGAAGAGAAGGGAACCGAGACACCCCGACCGTCCCGGCTCGTCACCGTGAAACCGCGGCGAGCGACTCTTCCGCGCGCCGGCGTTTACCTGAGAGTTAAGTGAGCTCGGCCGTCACCGGCGGGGATGTTATTTTTTTAAAAGTACCTCGAAACTTAACGCTCAACTTCACGGGCGGGACACGGCGGCAGGTTTCGACATTCCGAGCGACAATACTGTTACATGAGCGGCTCATTGACAGATTACGTGGAGGAAGGATAAAAAGAAAATTAAAAGTTGTATAAAAGGCTTTTCAGAAAACTGGAAAGACAGAACCTGGCCCCTGGAGAGCTCCATTTTTCCTAACATTTTTTTTTTTTCTTTTCCTTTTTAATAACGTGTTCTGGAGTTGAGGTTCCAGTCGATGAAGCGGTTCCTAAAATGTACGAGAGTGGTGAAACGCCTTCTCATCCCGAAATGCACGACCGACTCAAACTGGCCTCAGGTGACATCGCAGGAGGAAGAAAGAACGGATCAGAGCAACCCGTCATGGACTGGGGGAGAGAGAGAGAGAGAGAGAGAGCGAGAGAGAGAGAGAGGGGGAGAGAGAGAGAGAGAGAGAGCGAGAGAGAGAGGGGGAGAGAGAGAGAGAGAGAGAGAGAGAGAGCGAGAGAGAGGGGGAGAGAGAGAGAGAGAGAGAGAGAGAGAGAGAGAGAGCGAGAGCGAGAGCGAGAGGAAAGAGGGCTGCGGTTGCCAGATATGCAGTGCGGGCGGGGCAGAGAAGCGGTGGCGGAGGTTCTACAGCTCGTCTCTGGCCTGCTTCATCACAAAGGCGTGCAGGCTCTCCAGGTCGCGGCCGCCGAGGTGCTCCTCGCCCTGCGTGCCCGCCCGGAAGATGAGCAGAGTGGGGTAACCGCGCACCTGCGGGAGGGGAAGGAACGATTCATTCCAAAGGGAAGAGCGGCGTGAAAATAAAAAAATTAAAGCAACCCAGCTGATTAAAAAATAATCATAAAAAAACAAACAAAAAAACCCCACTTCAAACAATAAAGGCAGAATTTGGGCGAAAAATACTTTGTCAAAGTGGAAATGAGCAGTACCAGGGAAATTACCATATGTGACCGCAGCAAAACCTGCATTGTCACGCTTTTCCTAAAATCCCCAGGAAAATTAGATTTTTCCAGATTCCTGTTCCTTTGTGTCTTTTTTTTTTTTTTTTATCTCTCAACGTATTTTCAAAACGAGGTCGATTTATAAAGAGTAGAAAAATGTTAAACCGTGGAGTTAAATATTCCCGTTACATTACATGGGGAAACGCAGTTCACTTACCGGGACGCGGAACAGCGCTGAATAACGCCGATCGATCGTTTCCTTTAAAGCGAGCGTTTTTTAGCTATAGTTTGTACCGGGTGCCCAACGAGGGAGTTCTTAAAATTGCGATGTTCAATTCTTTGGCCAGGCATTTAAAGATATATTAACATATTTTGATGCATGTCAACCGCAGATTTTAGGTACTTTTGGTGCCGTTTCACTTTTTTCTTTTCCCCACGTCATTTGAAAGTGGAGAATCAGAGCTTCAAAACAAGGTGTCACTTGTGCAAATCAAGCAAATATTTTTAAAGCTACGGCTTGTTAATGACGAGGGTGTGGCAAACTGTGTTTCTGAGATGATCACCCTCAATGTTTTCCGCAGGCTCCGCGTCTTGTTTACGGAAGTGACGCCAGCTTTTCTTCTTTGCGTGTTACGCCGCCTACACAGCTACGAATCCAGGTGTGTGAATAAAACCCGTAAGATTTAAAAGGTTGAACTCTATCAAAACCGGCTTCACATTGTGACTTCAGATCACATGGAATATGGATGAATGATCTTCACCTGGACGGTCACTTTGAAGGAAACAATCGATCGGCGTTGTTCAGCGTCTCGGTAAGCGAACTGTTTCATTGCCACATCGCAACAAGTTGATGTGTCAATGCTGATGTTTGAAATGTAAAACATCTTTAAATTTGAGGGGTTGTTGACGTCTCGGTACAGAATGATGTGGCCGCATCGCTAATTGAGAACTTCCTGTACGGCACACTTCATCTGGCCGGAGCCGCCAACGAGAGGGGAGGAGGGAAAATAAAGATCCGGGGAGCAGGTCGGCCTGCGGCTACTTACAGAGAAGCGGTTGCAGAGCGTGCGCTCCACAGTGCAGTCCACCTTGGCCACCTTGACGTCGGTGAGGCCAGGGAACTCTTTCATGGACAGATCCTCCCACATGGGCGCCAGGTTCTTACAGTGGCCGCACCTAGATGAGGAGTCCAAACTTATGAGCTGCAAAGTCTCAAAAGGATCGGGAAGCTATTTCCAGACCTGCCAACCTTGGGAAAATATTTTGAGCACCACAGCAGAGGAACAGGGAGTCTCCGTGGCGTTTGAGTTAATGCCGCTCAATGACCCCATCAGTTATTCACGCTTTGGTCGTCTCGTAACGAGGCTAAAAACATCAAAACTACTATGGCTAACTATATACAGTGTACAAATTGATCTCATTATGATATACCCCTTGAAATATATCATCTTGTAACTTACCAAACATGTTTACCAACTAGAGATGCACGGATTGCAATTTTCTTGGCCGATTCAGATCTTCCAATTCTTTAAAGTCTGACCTGCAGATTCTGATTTTCAATCTGCTGTACATCGATGACACATACATCCCGAGATCTGATCACGCTCACGTGATAGGACAGCTGCACATACGGACTACCGGCGCTCTATTCAGTCACCACAATAGTGAGATTTCTGATTTTGACACTGTGTATTATTGTTCATTATTCACAATGGAACTGTCACTGGGATCCAATAAAAATGTATATGAGACCATCACCAAGTTTCAGTATAATGCAACCTGTAACTCTCACTGAGTTTTAGTAGGAGACAACATATACCTAACATGGAAATGTCCAGTTCAAACTTCAAATCAAAGTTTCTTTCATTTTGTATACTTTGTTTGGTATTGATAGATATCATTTTATAAATTTCATATATTTATTTATTGCGTAATTTCAGCTGGCATTTCGTACCTGCCTATTTTGACTAAGAATTGAGTGGTTGGCACACAAAATGCATACAGGTTGGCAGGTCTGTATTCTGGACCTTTCACGGCCCTTGGCAGCGTGGTTTGTTCAAGGTGAAGTTAGTAGTCCACCATCTTCATATCTATTCGAGATACCTCAGTAGGAACAGCTTAAGGGAGGAGACACGGAAAACAAACTTTCATGGGATGGAATTCAATGCTAAGCCAGTAGGGCTCTCAAGGTCAAAGATTTAGGGGAATTTCACAGATGCTCATGTTCTAAACGTACAATCCCTGCTTGCGCTGAATTACGCAATTGCTCTGCCAAAAAGGGCAAGGTCAACGAAGAACACATTGGAAGTTCACGTAGTAAGTTTGTTTTCCAGGATAACCACCAATCTGACAAGAGTCATTAATAAGTGTCACGGGCGCTGGAGTCGATAGAATAATTGGGTGAATGAGACAGGAGTATTCACATGCAATCAAAAATGTAGTTGTTTAAAAGTGTTTGTCTATGTGTCTAACTTAGACAGTTTGTCTAAGTGTTTGTCACCACATATATGGCATCCATGAGGTGGAGAGTATTGACTTAACATTAAGCTGAGTGTAAAGAGGATTAGAATTAGGACTTGCAACCCCATCATGTAAAAGCAGGTGACTTCACATCTTAGTTACAAGTGCACCGCTAAACAAGAAACAACGATTTTTAGGCCTTTAAACCTGCCGGTGACACTCTATTATCAGCCTACAGAAGGCAAGTGTAAGTTGGTAAAAAAGATGTAAAAGGTGTATATCCTCACCATGGAGCATAGAATTTGATGAAGGTCAGGCCCTTGGCAACCGTCTCATCAAAGTTGCTTTCAGTCAGGACCAACACACTGGACTGTAGGGAAGAGAACACCATCAATACCAATGTCACAAGAATAGCAGAGCTGCCAAATAGAACACTGATCGAAAGGAAAAAGCCAGTAGAATGACGTGTTTGGCAGCATTTTGAGGCAGGTAATCACTAATATTCAAAAGCCATTGAGGGCTTCAATGGAAAGGAAACATCAAACTGAGCGAAGTACCTGGAAGATACCCCGGCTCATTTAGGAGTTCAAGCAGCTGAGAGGAATATGAGTTCTAGATATACCAAATTATACCTCAAAGCATGCGTCCTTACCATTGCGTCTCAACAGAACAAAACGTTAACCTTTTAAGTATTAAGTATTTTTGGACAAAATTGTCTGTTACTCCGTCAGTACATTTTCACTAATGTTTGTACTCTGAGATGTGAGCATATTGAGTTTATGAATGCCAACACGAGTTAACTTGAATAATGGTTGATTAACTGTACATTATACCACCTTTTAAAGCCACTTTAGCTGTTCAGTGGTTTGCCACATCGTTTTGTTTTTTTTAATAACATTATGCTTCATGTGTTTATGTAAATTTATTTTTTAGATCAGAATCATAAATAGCATCAACTACCAAATTTACAATACCTTGACATCCCTAGTGAGCTCGAGTAATGCTGTAATTTGCTGTCCTTCATCCCAACACAAACTCGTTACAAGGCATTTATGGATTCTTTAGTCGGTGTTGGTATAAATAGTGCATTTACCAACAGGGTATGAGGAAGAAAATAAAAGGCAGCCATAAAACTATCGTGGAGCTGCGATATAGGCTGTGACAGGGATCTGCCTGAAGCTGAACTGCAAAGCAGATGTGCACTCTTAACGAAATAACTTAATACATCTTAAGACTGGGATCACAGAAAATAAGTAAACGGTTATCTCAATAAAAATAAGTCACCCAAAAAAAAATTTATATTTAAATGTTTTAGCCTTTTGGTTTTTCTTCCCTGCTAGATGAAAAGTCATAAAGATAACGTCTACGTTCCGCATTATACTGCAAACAGGCTTTTCCCACTGTCACACCTCATCGCTGTTGTACTTCAAGCATTTGAGGGATGATGTCATCCTCCCAAATTAAAGTGCCCATCTGAGATTCTGGCGTCTAGGGGCAGGAAATGGCGAGCTTAACCATAATTGCAGGTTGCACCCACTCCACTATGCCAATAGCGGGGTGGGTGCCAAGCACAGAGATCTACGACTCTGCCCAGGTGAAGATGGCGGTGTGGTCGCAATGGTGTAATGAACCAACATGGAATAACAGTTGACTTCAAAGTACCAAATCAAATTCTACTTTCATCCACAATAAAATACATTCTGTTACGTCCCTATTTGCCATCAAATTTTCCTCAAAATGGAAATTATGGGCGCGGTTCATAATTGAACAAAGCATTAAGTAACTTCATGCCTGGTGGTGCCCATAGTCATCATGTATGTGGTGACTAGAGCCTGACGATGCCGGTTTTTTGGGTCCAATGCCGATTTTGGAGAGTCCTAGCCCACTGATTACCAATGTTTTGACCAATATTTTGTCAAAAAGTGCAAAGTTTTCCAATCAATTTGAAAGAATTAGCAGAATCAGAATCGTCTTTATTGCTAAGTTATTTTACACGTACAAGGAATTTGTCTTAGGTGTTCGGTGCATCCAGGAAACAAATTGTAAAATAGAACAATAGGAAAACAATACGTAAAATATAGAGTTTGTAAAATAAGACCGTTTTTTTTTCCAGCGGGGATCCCAGGCCAGTTATGAGGCTAGTTGCAGACGGGAAGAAACTGTTCTTGTGGCGAAAAGTTTTGGCCTTGGTGCTGAAGAGATGGCAGATTGCAGCCAATCACCTTCTCAGCGGAGTGAATGACATGCTGCAGTCTGCCCTTGTCGGTTGCAGCAGCGTAACAGATGGTGATGGAGGGGATGAGAATCGACTCAACGATGGAGGTATAGAAGTGCACCGTCACCGCCTCTGGCAGGTTGAACTTCCTCAGCTGCAGCAAGAAGTGCATCCTCTGCTGGGCTTTCTTGATGGAGCTGATGTTCAGCTCCCACTTGAGGGCCTGGAAGATGATGGTTCCCAGGAAGCGGCAGGCCTCCACAGAGTCGACTGGGGAGTCACACAGGGTGATGGGGGTGAGTTGGGCTGCGTTCTTCCTGAAGTCCACAACCTGAAGGCATCCTCCTTGCCAATGTCCAGTCTCTGGAGAACAAGATGGATGACCTTCGAGCGAGGATTACATTCCAACGGGATACGAGAAATTGTTGTGTCCTCTGCCTGACGGATACATGGCTGAACCCGCTGGTGCCGGACTACGCCATATGTCCAGCAGAGGCCTTTTCTGTGATTTGCACCGACAGGTCGGAGGAGTCGGGGAAATCCATGGGTGGAGCCGTCTGCCTCATGATAAACAACAGCTGGTTTAACCCCAACAACATCGAGACTCTCTCCTGCTCCTGCTCGCCAAACCTGGAACAGCTGGCCGGTTCATGTTGTCCATTGTACCTCGCCCCGGGAATTCAGCACGGACAACCCGGCCCGGCTGTGGTGGTGGCTGGGAACTTTAACAGGGCGGACCTTGAAAAACTTCTCCCTAATTTTCACCAACACATCACGTGTGCCACCAGGGGAGAAAGAACATTGGACCAGTGCTACACACCGTACAAGAACGGATACAAGACCATCATGTGTGTGTGTGTGTGTGTGTGTGTGTCAAATAAACATCTTGAATCTTCACTGCTGAGCTCCAGGTTGTTCTGGCTGCACCAGGTCACCAGATGGTCAAGCTCCCATCTGTAGGCAGACTCATCCTCACCACAGATGAGCCCAATGAAAATGTCTGCAAACACCGGAGACAGCTGGTCAGCACAGTGCTTCAGGGTGGATGGAGAGTCTGGTCTGGCTGCTTTGCAGGGGTTCTGGTGGGGCAGGAGGGGGGCCTCTGAGGTGAGTAGCTGTGAAGGGGTCCAGTCTCCTGCTGTGGTGGGGGAGGTGGAGCTGGTAGGCTGGGGCTGGTGGAAGGTGTCACGGGGATGGTGTCAGGACTGTCCCATTGCCCTTCAAAGTGACAGTAGAAGTTGTTCAGGTCGTTGGCCAGGCGTGAGTTGCTCATGGAGTTTTTGGTTTGAAGTTGGTGATTTGTCTGAACCCTTTCCAGACAGAGGCATTGGCTCAGAACTGGTGTTGGGAGTCTCTTTGAGTACAGTCGTTTAGCATCTGGCACCTTCTTGCAAACCTGTCCTTAGCCACTTTAAACAAGTTTCTGCCTCCACTCGTGTTAAGGAGTGGGGACAGAGACGACCTTAGCCTTCTCTGACCTTGCTGTCTGAGTTTAGCTGTGAACCAGGGCTTGCTCCTCGTTGTAACTCACCCTGGCGCATGATGGTACACAGCTCTCCTCACAGAAGCCGATGTGTGATGTCAGAGCCTCTATGTACTCATCCAGACTGTTGGTTGCTGTCCTGAAAACGCCCTAGTCGGTGCAGTCCAAGCACGCCTGACCAGCTTCACTGGTCCACTTCTTTTATGTCCTCACCACAGGTTAATACAGCTTTAATTTCTGCCTGTATGCAGAAATAAGGTGGACCATGACATGGTCAGAGTGTCCCAGTGCAGCTCGGGGGACAGCGTGGTAGGCACTGCTTACTGTGGTCTAACAGTGGTCCAAAGAATTCTCCTCTCTGGTGGGGCATTTAATAAACTCTCTATATGTGGGGAGTTTATGGGTGAGGTTTCTTTCGTTAAAGTAGCCAAGGACAATAACTAAGGAGTCCGGGTTTGTCCGTTCCACACACCTTATCTGGTCGGCGAGCATGTGCTGTGCGTCCTGCACGTTGGCTTGCGGTGGTATGTAAATACCTACCAGTATGAATGTAACATACTCACAGGGAGAATAGAAGGGTTTGCATTTAATGAAAAAAGACTCCAGATCAGGAGAACAGCGCTGTAGGATCACTGTCACGTCATTACACCAGCTACTGTTATTGTAAAAACACAAACCAACACTTTCGTTTTGCCGCCGGAAAGTTCTGTGTCCCAATCCCCTCTGAAGAGTTGGAAGCCTGCCAGCTGCAGCGCAGAGTCCGGTATCGTTCCACTCAGCCACGTCTCCGTGAAGCACAAGAACATGATGAAAGGCTCTATTCTTCCCCACCAGTAGCTGAAGTTTGTTGGTTTCCCAGTGAACAGACGTTAGAGAGAAATATTCCAGGTAACAGTGTGCGATGTCCGAGTAGGCTGAGGCACAAGTGTGTCCCCCTCTCCTCCGGCGTTTCACTGCGTGCACTAAGGTGAGCGCACCTTTGAACAGAATGTTGAGTAATTCCATGAGTATGGCGATTAAAGTGGGAAATAAATCCACAGGGGTTGAAGCCCTGATGTTCATGAGCTCTTCTCTGGTGGACGAGCTCCCGTAATTGTCACAAAACAATAAATGAACAAACAAAATAAGACAAAACAACGCACACGACACACTGAGGCAACCATACGCGGCGCCATGTTGGATTGGGTGATTTTTATTAAAGTTTCTATATTTGAGAACATTTAACTTATAAGCAAACAAAACAACTAAACAGACTTTCTGATGGATTAAAAAAAAATTACGGGATATTCAATTAATAATTTTTTTCAGTGAACACATCATCACTTCCGAAACAAATTAGTTTTCAGAGTTTCCCATGAACAGAGCATCGCTTCCTGCTTGGAAAGCTGTGTCCCTGTCTGAAACAAACATGGATGGATTTATAATGCCCAGTTGTACGTTTGCACTTATTTTAGTGAGTAACTTAAAAGTAGTGTCAAACAGACAAGTACAGGATAAATAATCAATATTTTATTGTTCACTATACTTAGTTCAAAATTGGCACCAATCCCGCCCTGGTGTGGCTAAAAAAGTCAAATAATGGACGATATATCGGCCATTATTTGACTTCAAATTAATTTAATCAGAAATTAATCAGAAAGAGCACTATTGTAGTGTCTTAGTGACCAGAGACCACTCAAAGCAAAGTTTTGATGTGAAGGATTTTCAAATAGATAACCGACTGGCTCAAAAGACTGGTTGTCAATAGGCTGCAGTCATTCAGTTTTCGGTTTTATTTCACGGCGAGCGGGCCTGCCAGCTGGGACAAACACACGTTCCTTTCTGCCAAGTCCAGTTTTAATAAGGGCTTGAAATGTTCTGATTTTGATTCCTTTTCAATTTTTATGAAGCTGTGTGGCCTCATTAGTCCGCTGCAGGGTTATGTAGTACCAAAACTTATGTCATGAATACTGCCAATTCAAATCTATCAAGGTTGAAACAAGACATTCACTTTTCACACACGCACACCCACCTCCACCTCCGCCTCCTCTTGGGCTGGCTGCTGGGTGGGGATCTCATTGGCCGCTGCTTCCTCGGCTTTGGGCTCCTCTGAGAGGGCCTTCAGCTGGTTGTCCACAAACTCCTTGAAGGAGTCCAGGTCCCTCTTTCCTCTGTACTGCTCTGTCTAAGAAACAGCAAAGAAAGAAATAATAATACATAAATAATTGTAGCAGCTCCGCCTGCCCCACGCCACCCAAGTGGCGTTTTCAGGGCCCTCGGGCACAGAGACACAGACGACGATGGGTTGTAGACACCAGTTGAGAGGAGGCTAGGTGAAATTAGCCAGGAGCAGATGGAACATGTCATGACAGGGCTCCTATCCTGAGTGTGTTTGTGGACGGGGTTTTCAACCTGCTGCTCCTTAGCCCAGCCAATGAGCGTCCGGGGTGGCAGCTCAAACCATCCCATCCACACACCACAATAATATACAATTTAAAAAAATACAAATGAATTTATGTTACGATATCCGCTTCTAATATTATAGGTCTGAATGAATTAGCAAAGAGATCAAAACCCACAAGTCTTCACTATGTGGAGGACAAGTTTTGCAGAGGCTTGAATCCAAATTTAGTTCTTGAATTTCAATAAAGGAGGCAACCAGGATGTATAATTGCCGATCCAATTTGAATTCAATGACCAATGGACAGGGGAAGATTTATAAATGCAATCCCTAACAAATATTTAGGCAAGTATCTGTAGAATAACTCATAAGGTGGAAGAAGGCTTAGCTTGACCCCAGTCTTCCAAATGGTTTGGACCCACAGTGGTTGTTTGCTAAATACTTTTTATTGTTAGAGACGCATAACTGGAGTCTCTATTCCCAAAAGTCAGTGCCAGCGCTAATGACTGCAGAGCTAAACAAAAGAAATGACCCTATTGTTACTCTTTTCCTACTTGGAAAGTCAGTCCACCCCCTCTATGAGCCTCTCATGAGGTCCCAATATGCTGCCATGTGTAGCAGAGTATGGCGACCCTTTGACCGACTGGAAAGAAAACCAAAGCACGGGACTCGCTGTACTCCCTTCCTCTGTGCCGCTTGATCGGTTGTTCAGTGTAGCAGAAAAGCAGTGAATTAAATTCCTCATATTCAATCAAAATTGCCGTTCATAGTGTGAATGGGGCCCAATTCTGAATTTGCACAAGCCTGTCCCATAGGTCTTTTATTTGAAATTAGCATTAACAATATCTTAAAAATCAATATGAATATTTCAGATGAATCCAATGAAAAATTAAGCGATGTAACATAATCGCATTGAGTTTGTTTCATTAGAATCAATGGTCTTAATATTAATGAAACTGAAAATCTCAGTCACATGAACTAAAGAGTGAGTACTCCGCCGCCAAACATACACCGATCAGCCGCAACATTAAAGCAGCACTGTGTCACATTTGGTATTTGGCGCCCCTACAGTTTCTGCCTGCAATTGCTTTTTTACGCGTCCGTAAAAGTGCAATTGCAAATTTGAACCTCATCGGTCACGCTTCAATAACAGTCCATGTTGCAAACGCAGATGTAACGTACACCTAGGCTACAGTGTCCCTTGCACAGACCTCGCCGCTTCAGCAGGCTCTCAGTCCACGGCTCCCCCAGAGCCTCTCTCCCAACGGCTCCCACGAAGTTCAGCCCCCTGCTACCGGTGAGGGTACCAGATGTGCTCAGGCCTGGCAGATCGGCTTAGCACGTGCGAGTCAGTGGGTGAAACAAACCCCGTTGTGCAATGAAAGTGAGGGCTGTTACGTGCTGGCTTTAGGTGCGGGTGCCGGGCACACCACTGGCCTGCCTCATCTGCACCGTCAGAGAGGTGGAGAGGCTACGTTTTGTATAAGAATTATTGCCAGACATTTTGACCGGCAGGGTTATAATTTATAAATATTTTTAATTGATATTACCAGCCAAATTACCGTAGTCAAACATCAAGGAGGTGACATAGTGCTGTAAAGCCCAACACTTTTCCCGTGGTTCCGTAACCGAACACAGAAGTTACATAGTGCAAGAACAGGGGTTCGGGGGGGTGGGTGAGAATGAAAGAACCACCATTCTCCATATTACAATTCAGTGTATCATTAAAATGATTTTGAAGCTGTTATTTTAAGGTAAAAAAAAAGTGACAGTGTTGCTTTAAAACCACCACTAATATTGTGTAGCTCCCACTCGTGCCGCCAAAACAGCTGTATGTATATGCAAGAAAATTGAACTTTTTTTCATTGTATGTTTTATATCAGCCACAGTAAATGGACGTGGGAATTTAACATGTCCCTCAAGAGTAGAACCTGGTGAAGATGGAGCGCAGTCCATTTGTGAAAATGGTCCTCCTCACTAGGGATGTAACAGCCTACCATTTAAAAAGGCATACCGCGGTATCAAGCCTTTCCCTGTAATACCGTGCCCACGGTATAAATTTATGTTGCAAAATTGAAGAACTTTATTTCACCCTCACTTCATGTTGACACTGCACAGTAGCAGACGGCCAAATATTGTAAGAATCCATCCAATGAGTAATTTCCCCATTTTGTCTGCATCTTAGTACTCTAAGCAAGCGGCTTGTTCGCAAATCAGCGGCAGAACTGCTTTACGCCAATATTTTTCGACCCAGTGCTTATGTTATTTGCGCGCGCATGGGAGCAAGTTTAAACAAAGATGGCAGAGCCTCGACAAGCGCCTTCCTGTTCTGCGCCTCGTCAGAGGCATGGCCATGTTTTTCTTTTTTAATATAAACTATTTATTAATCGAATATATAGAAAACAGGGAGGGGCGGGGTTAATACCGTATACCACAGTATTTTGGTAGATACTGTACTGTGAAATTTTATACTGTTAAATCCCTATTCCTCACCTTCTGTCCGTTGTGGAAGAACAGCAGCGTGGGATATCCTCGCACAGCATTTTCGGAGCACACCTCATAGTGCTGGGTGCAGTCCACCTGGATGAATAGAGACAACACTCCGGTTAAGCCTGGGAGGACCAACGGGATCACTAAGTGAGCCTTCTCCAAATAGTTTTTTTTATTTTTAACCTTGCCAATCTTGACATCATCAGTGTGCTCAAAGCTCGTAGCCAGCTGCTCCCAGGTTGGAGCCATGGCTTTGCAGTGACCACACCATGGGGCGAAGAACTTCACAAAGTGGGCTCCTTTAGAAGTACATGAGAAAGGCAGATGGACGGACAAACAGGCAGAAGGAAATGGTTTGTGTGAGACTTCAGGAAAAAGACTGAAATCGAAAGGAATTAATTGACCCACCACATCCTCAATACAAATGGCCTTGAAAAAAACAATTGTACCAATAGCTTAATAAATAAGATTATATATATATATATATATATAAATTATTTAGCTATTTATTATTATTATCATCATCATCATCATCATCTCACACACACACCTCTTGCATGGAAACGTGACTTGTTATAAAACTTTTATTGCCACACTGTTGCCAAGCAACCAAAACTCTCAACTTCGAGGCGGCCTTAGTGGCATTAAAGCTAAAGCCAAGACAGCGAGCTCGATGTGAATGACCTGCATTGTAACTCAGGTACAAGCACTGAAAGAACAGGTGGAAGAGCCACCTATTTGCATCTACTCCAGAGCTGCATTTTATTGAGGGGTTAGTAACGGCCTTATCTTCCAGAATTTTTGCATGTAATGGGAGTTGCGGCCAAACAGCTTTTTTTTTTACCTTTGGCAATGTGTGCCTTGAAGTTGCTGACAGTGAGCTCATACATGCCCTGTTTGGGCTCCGGTGCTACAGGGGGCTCCAGCTCGCTCTCTGCTTCCTAAGGGAAGCAACAACAACAACAACAGGTGTCAGTCAAAGTCTGTGTTGCAAAGAGGAACTTATACATGCAGAGGGTCTACGGTAGAGAGGCACAGATGGCCATAATGGTTTCGAGGTATGGTATCGGGTCCGATACTGTGCCTATTTAAATGCTCCCGATATCTAAACCAAAGCCAAGAAACATAGCATTGAGTTCTTGTTTTATTTCTGGATCCGGGGTTCATTCTGGCATTACAAAATAAAATTCAAGGACTTTCCAGTACTTTTTTGAGCACTATTTTGACTTCACTATTTGAGCATTAATTTTCAAGGACATGCAAAAAAAGCAATTCATTTTCAATGTGAACTTTATTAATTACAATAAAATATCATCTTAATCTCATTGCTTACTATTTATATTAGCGTATATATTATATCTAGATATCTATTGTTAATCTCATTTTCATCTACTTTTATAAGTGTCTATTTCCAACCATGCTGGATTCATTAATTAAATCTCCCTGGCATAATCGATGTCGTAAAAACAATTCTGGAAATGTTCTTTTACGTTACGATTTGAATAACAAAACCAGGGGGAATATTACAGGTTTTCAATGTTAGGTTTTTTTTCCCAGGACTTTCCAAGCACTTCTGCACAAAACAGGCTTTTTTCCAAGGTATTCCAGTACTTAAATTTCTGAGGACTAAATTCAAGCACTTCAAACACCTCAAGGACCTGGTAAGAACCCTGCAGTTACGTGACGCGTTACATCAGATCTTGTTTAAACACTGATATAAATACACATACATATATCAGTTAGGAGTGAAGCCATTTACAGCGCTGCTTATTGAGCAAATTCTCTTACTTCGGGCTCATCTTGAAGTGTCTTGAGCATCCAGGTTTCTAGGGACTGTACGTCCCTGGGCCCCTGGTACTTGATGGCTTCCTGCTCTGGCCTAAACAGCTTCAGCCTGGACACATGTATACATGGAATTACAGCCTTGCAGTCAAAAATAAATAAATAAGAGAGATTGGGCGCACAAGTGCAATATGTGGAATGTCCTCTGAATAGCCTCTCCAGCATGTTACAGTTGGTTACAGTTGGGTACTGATGGGATAAATAAACATTAAAAGCACTTTGGAGTGACACCCTAATGTTTACAGCTCATCTAAGAGTTTTATATTTATTTATTATGAGGGCTGCGTTTGCACATTTTCAACCTGTTACAATTACGGTTCATGACTGTTCAGCTGTTCTGCTGGTTGAAGATTCAACTAAAAGCAAGTCATTGTGTCACTGTTACAAGGTCAATCAGTGACAAGGAACAGAACATTAACAGCTTCTGTTTCTGGCTCTTGTTTTCGGCCTGACGAGATCCAGTAAAACTATAGAGATATAGCATATTTTGTTGGGAAGAGATTTGGCAGGACAACCCATTAAGGTTGGGCGATACGTCAATATTCCTACCTTCTACCTTCAACCGAACAACCGGTGATAGTCAAACTACTCGCTATGGGGGGGCACACCCTGATGTGCCTCTCCATGCGCCCCTGTCTCCCTCTGCAATCCTACATAGGTTATAATTTTGGTTTTAAACAGGACGCAACCGGCAATCCGAATAGTGTAAAATAAGTAATTTGCCATCTTTGCAAATTGAGCACTGTGTCTCACGCGCGGCGATTCAGTTAAAACTATCACTTCATTAGGCGTTCTTTTCTATTTCTTTGGGGGCCGCTTTCTAAAATCTCACAAAGGTCAAAGGGGAGAAGGAAAATCAAATAATTCAAATTGTGTAGTTATTTTAGAGAATGGAGCCCCTTTCACAGCCACCCACCCTCTGGTAACAGGTGTGTCTGAGTACGCTCTGCACCACCGAGTTGTTCCTCCAATATCTGAACCGGAGCAAAATAAGAAAAGGGAGAAAGCCCATTTACAAATGACCTGGAAACGTGGTTTACAGTGATTTTCTTGTTTTTGAGGATTCCTCCAGATGGGGAGAAAAGCACTGGGCGCGGGTAAGACGGCAATGCAGGATACCAGTTCCTATTCGCGCACACTTTAAATTGTGATTTACAGATTGTTAAATTAGCAAAATAAAAAGGACACAATTTCCCGAAACGCTGATGGACTCAGCCAATCCCCAGTTTCTGATTGGTCATCCGATCGCCCAACCCAACAGCCCATGTTCAGCACTTTACTTACGTGGGGTAACCTCTGACTCCGTGGTCTTTGGAGCAGAACTTGGTGTCCTGGACGCAGTCTACCTTCACCACATAAATTGGGGGGTCATCCATGCTGTTGTATTTGTCTGCGAGCTCGTTCCATGCGGGCTGAAGCCTCTGGCAGTGACTGCACCTGGAGGACACAGACCATCGATGAGTCTCACGCTGGAGAGACCATTCATTTCTCAACAGAAACCCTTGGTTTTGGCATTCATCACTGTCCTTCTGGCAAACAGTACAAACATCTAATAAATGACACAGGCTTAATTGTGAATTTATAATTTAACCTCCTGAAGCAGGGTGCGTGCTCATGTGGTTGCAGCAACGGCCACTCATATCTTTCATTTCTCTATTTTTACTGGTATTATTGGAAAAACTGCTAATGTAAGACCTCCTCATAAAATAGTTGATCCTGGTGAATTTTCAACGCCTTCCCTGCCTGCATACTCTACACTCGCTGATACAAAATACTGATATATTCAGCTATTTTCAGTGTAACCTGGAACTCTCACTGTTCCATGTGTGTGTTCTCTTGCGTCAAGCTGGATCACTTTACATTGGTATTGGTTTGAGGCATCTAGCATTCAGACAAGGTTATGAGCAGAGTATCGGACCGCATATACCTGCATCAGCGCATCCCGAGTTGTGTGGTTTATGAGTTTGCTTGCAAACCCTCATCCATTAAAAAGGACCATGTTTACTCGCCCTTGTAGTGTGGTGGGGCAATATATTTGCCGTGCCTAGCTTTGATCCTCAATCTGAAACCAAGTTAAATCATAAGGTCTACACAGGTTCTTTCAGCATTGACCTAGAAAACGTGGGGTCCAGGGGTCCTTCAAGAGGTCCCCAGCAAACCAATCAATAGTTGAACTTCACTATTAATTCATTAGCGCGATTAGCTTTGGGGTACAACTATAAACGTAGGTTACCGAGTTACAGTTTGTTAATACCAAACGGAAACTGTGGAAATAGTTAAATTCCTGGAGTGATGGACTTTTGCCGGTGTAATAGGATACTTAGGGCCAGTTTGGAAAGTCAGGCAGTGCAGTCATCTGGTATTTAATCACTGCTTGCCACGTAAGCGTTCATCCAAGCACTCATGTGAAGCTACTCTGCACTATAGATAAGCACTGAGAAGACCATTATACTCTGCAATACCTTAACCGGCGTACAGGCACATGTTTGAAATCACTTGCATTTCCATGCCAAGTAAAAACCGACATCGTCAACATTGTTCCACCACATAACTACTGTGCTAGCTAGCAGGCTAAGCTAAGCTAATCACAGCAGCCGGTCAAGGGGAGTGGTACTTGCTTGCTAGCTAGTTCGTCTTCTAATAAGTAGTCACTGCGTTCACGCCGCACTCCAAAGTGTATGAAAGTTTTTGGGGTTTTTTTTGTTTTACTTCGACACGACACGAACGTCGTCCGAACTTACCACGGAGCATAGAACATGACGAAGTGGGGCGCGGTGGGCACGGCGTCTTTGAACATGTCCACCGTGTAAGAGTGCTTGGCGTGCTCGTCCTCTTCTTCTGCTTCGGGCTCGCAAAATATACTACCGATAAGTAAAGAACAATAAATAAAACACAACATTGTGGGTGTACAAGTTTGCGCCGAGGCCATGATGGACGCTCTACGCCGGGTGTGTGTGTGTGTGTGTGTGTGTGTGAGCGGAGCCGGTCTCCGCTGCTGGTGCGCAAATGCTGCCTTCCAGTCCTCTGGGAGAGATGGGAACTAGTAGTTTCTCCGCAGTTTACGAGCCTCAGCCAGGTACCCTACTCATCGCCGAGGGAGAATTGCGGGGTTTACGGCAGCACACACCAAAGTCCATCGGCAATAATAATAAAGTAATATAATGGAAGAAAAGATGATGAAAGAAGATGAACCTAACAATGAATACTGTAAACTACCGTATCAGTAGTTCACAGTCTGACGAAAGTGGGGAAAATGTCCACGTTCACATAGATATATACAACATCTGTGCATGTACTGTGTGTAGCAGAATGCGGAAAATACTACTTGTGCGACGTTTCCAACGAGGAGCCGTAGAAATAGTTACAATTTTGTTTCAACCAGGATAAAATTAAAAGCTATAAAGCGAAATGTATCATATAATGTGTGCATTGGTTTGCGTTCAATGTGATATATCACACATGTATTCAACATTACTTTAATTATTATTAGTAGTAGTAGTAGTATAAGTATAATTATTATTATTACCATTATTATAGCGCAAGAGGTGTGTGGGCTTCAAATATACTCTTCTGCACAGGTTACTAAAGCTCGGGAACCCGCCTCCGTTCATCTCTCAAGGCAACCACAACAGCGTCGCCTTCACCCTGACGTCACCAGCCTGCGTCTCCTCGCTCCAGGCATTAACAATCGAAGGCTACTCAGTCCGGCGCCTGCATACGCCTCCCCCGGACTGCAAGAAATGTCCCATTTCTGTGAACAAAATTATATTACAGATTACAGCAAAAAAATATATATTAACATATGCCTGTAAACTGAATACCCAGGTGGGGAAATGGCGCATGGAAAACACAACGCACATAAATCGGCAATGTGATAGGCACTCAAGTTTACGAAACATGTCAGACCCTGTGTGAGGTACCCTGAACATACATATATTAAAAGTACAAGAACATAGCAGCAACCAGCACCAGGTCGCCCGGCATCAGCAGACCCAGCACAACATCCACAAGTGTCCGAGCCCCTGTGCCGTGTGTGAGAAAGTAAGGTGTTAACCCTGTCCTGGAATGGACACTGGTGTTGTACACAAATGCAACCTGCAACAGAAATGAGTCCCACTCCCCCTTCACATGACAGGAGAGTCTTGTCCAACTGATTGATGAGTGCTCTATTAAATATTTCTTCCATGCCATCAGAATTTGGATTGTCTAGTGTGGTGTTTGTTTTCTTCACACCCAGCATCCCACACAAATGTCTCACCACGTCCGATTCAAACTGCCTACCTATGGCTGTATACAGTGTTTCCATTGCCCCATGTTCTAGGATGTAGTATTTAAAGAGACACTCTGCGACTGTGGTGGCTTTTTGTTCAGGGACGGCTTACAGATTAACAAACTTAGCGAACTAGTCCTCAACAACCAAAACATAACAGTTGCCTTTAGACATGACTGGAAACTCTAGTATGTTGGCGACACATTGGAAAGGTCTCTCCGCCTGTGAAGTTCTTATAGGGGCATGGTCATGGGCATTGATCACACCATGTTAGAATGTCACTGTGCATATACAGTATGGCCAATAGTACACACTTCTTGCATCCGCCATTCATAGGCCAGGTGAGCTGTAAGAGGCGCCCCATGTAGGGAGAACAACTTGAGTTGACTGCCCTGCATCAGACAGCCAAACAACTCTGCATAACAGTCCATCAATGAAAGTTAACAGTAATCTTCTCAGACCCCGACTAGCACCCGTCAACCTCCACCTAGGAGGTCTCTGACCATTTTCCAGCCAGGACATAACTTTCCCAATGTCTGCATCCTTCTGCTGGAGTTCCCTAACATTGGTCCCATTGTTTGAAAGGGTGTCAAATGTTGGGGAAGGTCTGGGCGGCTCATGATATGTCCAGCACAAAGGGCCTCTCACAAGACCTCAAATGCCTCCTGACAGTCTGCTGTCAATTGAAATCGGACGTCCTTCCTGTGAGATAATTGAGGGGGGCACTGGGCAAAACTCCTCATAAATCTCCTGTAATAAGAGTAGAGCCCCAGAAAAGCACACACCTCTGTGGCGGACCGTGGAACGTGCCAGGTCATCACCTTGTCCATGTTTCAGGGGTCTGGGCAAAGCCCCACAGTAGAAATGACGTGACCAAGGAAGATCACGTGATCACGGGCCAGATGGCACTTCCTGGCATTCAATTGCAGCCCAGCTGCTCCAATCCAGGTGAAGACCTCCCCCAGGGCAGAGAGGTGGGCCTCGAACAATCTGCTGTTGATGAGTATATCATCAAGATAGACCATGCAGATGTACCATGGCAGCCCCCTTAACACCAGGTCCATGACCCTCTGTAAGGTCGTCGGTGCATTGGTAAGGCCCATGGGCATGGAACTGAATTGATACAGGCCCTGAAAGTGAAAGTGGTCTTTTCACGGTCCTCCTGCACCACCTCCACCTGCCAGTAGCTTTTAGAAAAATCCAAGGCACTGAACCAGGTGGCCCCAGATAGGGCATCCAGTGTGTCATCCACTTGCAGAAGCAGAGGAGAGTCTGTAATCCATGCAGAATCGCCATGTATTATTATTTTTCCTGATAAGCACCACAGGAGAGGACCAAGGGCTACAGCTCTCACCTCAATGATGCCGTCCTCCAAAAGGCACTGCACTTGTCTGTTTATTTCCCTCTGCATTTCGGGGGAAGTAAGGTAGGCTCGTCGCTTTATTGGGGAATGGTCACAGAGGGATGGTGACCATTCCCTGATACAGACTAGAAACTAGGCGTGTATGTGTGTGTTCATGTACCGTTTCACCTGGTTGACGTCTGGCGGGGCTGTTTGATTGATATTTTATCTCTTTGGTCTTCCTGTAAATTAAGACATACTGTTCGGATCTAACCCTGTGTTATATCCCTTTCCCACTGTGCCAAAAACCCGGTAGCACCCGCTAACATCAAGCATTTGTCATCAATGGGAACGGTAAAACCCGGGTTTCAGTCTGGGGTCAAATGACTGCGCAATAGACACAGGTCTTTATCTGCTCTACCACCGATCAGCTCTGATGGAAACATGACACACGGTTCGACCCACTTTTGGCCCCTTTACCGGGGTGATGCAAAGCGCGTTGAAGTTCCGGACGTTGGCGCATAAATAGACAGGAATATCTGTGTATCATTGCATCATTTCATATCCCATTTAGAATCCGAAATCGAAATCAGAAGTTAATTACTTTTTTCCCCCACATGTGGGACCATCAAACGTTTTGAGTGTGGGGATCGCTCCGTGGGGAGCAGAGCGGAGAACCCCCGCGTTCCCTGCTGGGCTCCGAGCCATTCCAGTACAGCCCCAAGCCGCTCTCTGAACCGGAGGCGGGACTCTGCTCCCCGCCGCCGAGGGACCGGCGGCGGGGAGCCCCCAGATTCTTGCCGGGAAAGGCGGACTCCACAAACAACACTGGTAACAGGATATAGAGGAGCACAAACATAACGCTAATACATTGAATGGCTGTTTCTTAAAAAGCACCAGCTTAATAAATACAGGAGAAATATCAAATATCAAATATGGAATTTTTTAACAAAGTAATTTTACGGATTACCACTTTAAACCGCAACGTCAATGTGGGAGTAGAGAACGGTGGTCAAAGATGAGTCATAGTTGCCTTTGCCTCTCCAGTACTGTTGGAAATGATGCTTGGGGATGAGAACATTCGAGTTCATTCGACTATAATAATTAATCCAATTTATTAGAATGGATAAATAATAACTTTATTACACTGGATAAATAGTAACTCCCAGGGGGGCTGCAAATGTCAAAGTGTTTATAAATCATGAGTCCATTACAAAAGCAACCTGCTTAAACCACTGCGTTAAGGACCTTCCTCTCCTCCTCTTCACTTTTATATACTATAGTATAGTATACTATAGTACTGTATACTATACTTTACTATACTACACTACACTATACTGGTTTCTAACAGACACATAGTGGAAGTTCTTGACTGAATGTGGGCAAGGTCCATATGTGCAGAATTTCTCTTTCAATAAATGTCTTTTTCCTTTCATCGAGACAGCAGGAAGAGTGGGAAGAGCCCAGGAAGAACTTACAGCATGGAAACAGACAGAGGTGTCGCCCAGAGCAGCACTTTGATATATACCACCATTCCAGGCTTTGGCAGCTTAGCAGCTCCGGTAAACGGGGGCATAAATGAACCTACCATGCGCCATTGGCTCTATTTGCGACAGCTCGTGGCTTGAACAGGTTCATCTCGTCTTCACATCATAACCTTATGTCTTTCTCGTATATACTGTATAAAGTAAACTATATAACTGAATAGCATGTAGCAGACTAGAGATTCTGTGTGTGTGTGTGTGTGTGTGTGTGTGTGTGTGTGTGTGTGTGCGTGTGCGTGTGCGTGTGCGTGTGCGTGTGTGTGTGTGTCTGTAGTTTTTGTCTTTTAACTCGATCCGCACAGTGGGATCAGCTTTTCCCCCCGCTGTTTCCCCGGACGCCATTAAAATTCCTCTCTCACACAGACGCGCACACAGAGATAATTTTGTCAACAGGGAGTAAAGGCATTCCACAGAGAAGCAATATATTGTTACAGACTTCCCTTGAAACGCGCAGTGACGGTGGAAGGTTGACGAGAGATGATCTTTTAACATTTTGGCCTTTTAAAAACCCAAACATCCTTTTCAAACCAGCTTTGGGAAATGCTCCAGCAGCGTTGGGCTGTGACATCACTTTTGGAGCGCTTTCTCCAATTAAATGATGTGTCGCTTGCAGAGCAAGTTGTGTCAGACAACTCAACTGCGCCACATGCTACCACGCCCATAATTGGCCAGCCTATTTAAGAAGCCAATTCCTCCTGCCCTACCTGCTTTGCTGCCTGCTTGCTTGCTGCGTTGCTGCACTCCCTCCACCTCCCCTGCATCCACCTGTTGGGCTCCACTATTCTATCCAATGGGGGGGATTCAAGCTTATCACTCTTAAATTTCTAACTGATTAAGAATTTTCTATGTTTGCTGTACACCTAACTGGGAGTGATGAGCAGTAGAGCCGAGATGCTGAACTCAAACGATGCTAAATTAATAAAGAGTTGTCTGTCAGAAACAATGTTATGTAGTGAGAAAACTTGCATAATTGGTTTCATAGTAAATTCATCAAATGCCCTGTTACTTTGATTGCGACATAGGACCTTATATGTTAAATATGCCTGTTAGGCCCCAGGATGAGAGACACTCTCTCACGTTGGGCCCCGGGCTGGAATCGCCCTGAGGTACACATTGAGTGACAACCCCTTGAACTTTTGAATTTCCCCCCGTCAAAGGCATTGGGCTGAACTATCATGACAGGTCTGATGGACTCCCAGCGCTGATTTCGCCCCGGCGTGCTTCCAGTCTTTGGTAGAAGGTGTCGGCTGCGTGCTGAGCGCCTCCACACACCCGTGTTTATTTGAGCTGTTCTATCAAAAAAAAAGGCCTCGATATACATTTGTGACCCAGAGTTCTCGCCACCCCTATATCACATTCCCACTGCTATTTACTTAGTATAACACATATGTCTTTACAGTTAATTTGAGGTGAAAAATGATATATGAGATTATTTTCCTTGACTCTCACACATGATAAATACCATCTAACCACGGATCAGGATCTCCTGAGAAGCCTCCATTGTTATCCCGGCAAGCCAATAACCACACATCACTTTTTAATCTCAACGTGTCATATAGACGTGGTTAAAAATGGCTAAATTGGGTCTGACACATTTTATGCACGCCTCCCAAAGTGGAGGGCGCATAGTTGTGGGTGTCTACTGGTTACCCATAATTGATGTCCAGGCACCTTGCCAGACCGGCCGTAGGATGGTGTAATGGGAAAAAAGAGAGATTAATGGACCCCATGGACCTGAGGACAATCTGATTATTTTTTTAATTGCCTGGAGCTGGTGGCTAAGAGTGCACAAGCCAGCAGGTGGTACAGAGGGCGAGAGTGAGAACAGAGAGACTGTGAAAATAAGGAGAGAGTGGGGCGTGGTGTGTGTGTGTGTGTGTGTGTGTGTGTGTGTGTGTGTGTGTGTGTGTGTGTGTGTGTGTGTGTGTGTGTGTTCGTGCCTTCAATGCAGGCCCTCGTCAGACTTCTTTTCAGCCCACTAACTATGGGGAGCCTGCAATATGGCAGGACACTTACAACATTCTTCATGAAAATTTAAAATCAGGGTCCACCCTGATTTTAAATTTCCTGAATGGATAAATGTTATCACCTGCCGGAATGAAGAGTAAAGCAATTAGCAACTAGAGCAATTTTTGGGGTGCATCAAATATCCTGGATCAACTTTTCAATCATGTTATTTTACTGTTTTCATGTACTGCTGGCAAACCCCTACAGATCTGTTTGAGATACAATACGTTATTATTAATACTATTACTTTCTTTATAGAAAAAAAAAGGAAATATATACATACTGTATATACTGGCCAATACAGAGTACAGATACAAATACAAATCACAACTACAAATCACAGCCCTAAACCACTACCCATTATAGATATCTCTACACTATTTTTAAATTGGAATTCCAAAAGGTTATTTTGTTAAAAAAAAAAATCTATATTTGATCATTTATTGATGAGATGGGGGTGATGGGGGTCTTCCGTGCCTGGAAAGAATGCACTGATCGGACACTTGCAAGAAGCTAAAGGCGGGCGCGATGTATTTGATAAAGAGTGAATGGATGAACAATCACAAAAAGCAACAGCACAAATAGGTATCCCCCAGCACCTTAAAGTCATAGTTCAAATTACGGGGCGGATGGGGGGGGCGGTCTGACTTCCCGAATTAAGACTGCTTCCGTCGCTAAAGACAACCCAAACACTGCAAGAACGTCGAGAATGTCATACGACTCGAATTTACACGTGTTTTTTTCCCCCCTCGAAATATCAAGACTCGTTGTGGTATTGCATCCAGAAAGCACAGGATGTGACCGGGGGAAGCTCATTCTCAACGCATGTCGTTTGCAGACGCACCAGCTCGAGCTGCTACAGCAGGCACCTGCCTTGGGGAAGGCGGCGGAAAAGAAAAACGGGGTCTCTCCCACATAATTAGACCACACCCATCTTTTCATCCTGGGTGGGTGAGAAAGAGTAGAGGGAGTGTGCGAGAGGGAGGGAGGAAGAAAATTGGAGTGGGAAGCAGAGAATGAGAAATTGGAACGGGAAACCATTGAGCAAGAGCAGGTCTGTTTGAGAGAGAGAGAGAGAGAGAGAGAGAGAGAGAGAGGGAGAGAGAGAAAGGAGAGGCGATAATGGTAGACGTAGAACGCCATAACAACCCTCAAGGTACGCCAAGTGGATCTGTGTTCTACCTCGCTTTGGCCGAGTCCAGGCGGATGACTAAACCAGGGCCAGTCCCCTGTGGGGCGTCCATCGGAATGAGTCATTTTCCACGAGGTCTGCGCTGTTGCAGGGTCAGTCGTAATTCCCAGCGCTGGAAACTCCACGTCCAGGCAGTAAACACCGGGGCTATCGACAGGTGCCGCCGCATATCGCATATCACCGAGGCGACGATGCTTTGGTATTCTACGCGGATTAGAAGGAAAGAGACGGCGCTGCGCTTTCCGTTTACGCCATAGAGGAGCAAGGCAGTTCCCTCGGAGAACCTACACACCACAATGACAGGTTGCGAAGCCCCGGCCGTTGCCCTTTGGCCGTCAAATCCTAGCGCCTCACATCATAGTCTAGCTCTGTCGCTCGGAGGGAACCCTGGACGCTTTATCTATGAGCAAGACTCCGTCTTCTCTCCGCACGGCCTTCACTTAGCGTGTTAGCAAGGGTCTCGGAGACATGTGAAATACGCCCGCCGCACTTTGTCGAGCATGTCGCCGGAGGTGAGACATCAAAATGTGGTGACAGGGCCCACCCCGATGCGGAGGACGCCTTCCACAGATGCTGCTTGGTCAGCAGCCCTCGCTATTAAAGCCTCTCTTCCTGCCGGTAAATCCATCAGGGCATCTGGGCCCGGGGTGGATGGTGGGGGTCAGAGGGAGAGAAAAAGAGAGAAAAGAGAAAGAGAGAGAGAGCGAGAGAGAGAGAGAGAGTGAGTAGCGTGGAAAAAAAGGCACAACGAAAGACAAAGAGAACAAAGGCAGCGGTAGAGAGAAACCGAGCATTGCGGCGATTGGACGGTCGAGAGAGAGAGAGAGAGAGAGAGAGAGAGAGAGAGAGAGAGAGACAGGTAAAAGAAAGGAGTAATTACAGAGGAACTGGACGGAGTGAACTGGGGTGAAGAGGGAGAGCATGAGGTCAGGAGGTATCTGACGATGGGAAAATGGGCAGACCCAGAAAGGCCGTGGCATTCCAGCACCCCAGGGATGGAGAGTCTATCGCCACACCACAGCCCATGGGTGTCACAGTGCGGCGGAAGTTATCCTAAATAGCGAATACTCGATAAGCCCTTCTTTTTGAGATCAAAATAATTCAATGTATATTTATTATCTAACCCCCATTAAGGTATGGAAGAGGTCTTTTTAAGGCGTCTGTCCCCTTGAGCACCGCAATCAGAATCGGAATGAGAATCCAAGCATCCATGAATCCAAGAATCCAAGAATCCAAGAATCCAAGAATCCAAGGCCAAGTACATTTTCATGCCCAAAGGAAATTTACTTGGTATGAGTTGGTGAGTTGTCGTACACAATCATACAGACAAAGTCGAAATCCCCAAAAATAGAACATTTGGGTCCAACAGTCCACAGGCCATTGCTCCTCTTTGAGAAACGGTCGCCCATCAGAACATCACCAACCAACAGATCAGGCGGTTGATAACGAGGCTCGCAGCAACGGGGAAAGTGGAGCTCCACCGTGAGACCTCTGCCGACAATATTTCAGCCGGGGCGAGCCGTAAACGTCAACGACGACCAACAAGGCTTCACTCGCCGGAGCGTAAAAATGGATTTTTTAAAGACCCTGAAAAAAAACAAACCCTGACTGTCCGGGTCCGACCTTTTATTCTTTCTGGACTCGCTTCAAGATATTTAAAGAGCGTCCTGGTACCTGTCTGCATTGCATCGGGACTTGTTCTTACCCCCCCTTCCTCCTGAAACCCTCCCAGAAAAAAGAAATTGCAGATGGTGTCACCTGCGTACGCTTACTCTCGGGTTCTCTCTCTCTCTCTCTCTCTCTCTCTCTCTCTCTCCCCATCTGTCTGTCTCTCTCTCCCTCTCCATCTCTCTCTCTCTCTCTCTCTCCCCCCATCTCTCTTTCTCCCCATCTGTCTCTCTCTCTCTCCCCATCTGTCTCTCTCTCTCTCTCCCCCATCTCTGTCTCTCTCTCCCTCTCCACCTCTGTCTCTCTTTCTCCCACTCTTTCCCTCTCTCTCTCTCTCTCTCACCCTCTCTCTCTTTCTCCCTCCCTTTCTCTGTCTCTTGCTCCCTCCCTCACTCCCTCTCTCCCTCTCTCTCTCTCTTCCTCTCTCTCTTTCTCTCTCTCTCCCTCTCTTTCGCTCTCTCTCGCTCTCTCGCTCGCTCCCTCTTTCCCTCTCTCTCCCTCCCTCCCTCTCTCTCCCTCTCTCTCTCTCTCCCTCCCTCTCTCTCTCTCGCTCCCCCGCTCCCTCCCTCTCCCTCTCTCTCTCTCCCTCTCCTTCCCTCTCTCTCTCTCTCTCTCTCTCTCCCTCTCTCTCGCTCATGGAAAATGTCAGAAGGGGCCCAGCCTCGTTGAGGTCAGGCTGACGCTGCCAGCGAGAGGTGGCCAAGTCGCAAAGCAGATGTTTACTGTTTTTCTAAGGATGATTTGTTCTCTTGCTCAATATTGACTCGGATCCAACCATAACTCAGCTCCCCTTTAAACCGGCGCTGCGTCACGGCGCGCACAGAGTCGCCGGGCGGGCCAGCGAAGCGGGGACTCGCGCACTCGCACACACTCGCTCGCCCGCGCGTCGTGCGAAGCAGGTGCGTAAGCGTTTGATTGTGAGGCGAACGGAGTCCAGAAATGTGACATTTTCGTGTTTGTTTGCGGGCCTCAGCCTGTTTGTGCAGACGCCGCGGCGTGCGCGCCTGTTTGTTTGTTTGCCCCGCGTCCATTGCCGGCGGCGGCCCTGCACGTCTGCAGATGCAGTCACCGGCGGGGGCCCCCGCCAGTGCGGCGTGGGGCCACTCCACAGAAGCCATTAAGCATCGCGTCGGCTGGAATAATGTGTTTGGCTTGGCCGCCGGGCGGGAGCAGGTGCGGGAGGAGCGCCGTTACTCACTCGCCCGCTTTGATCTGCAGACTGGGGACCACAGTTCTCCCTCTCTCTTTCTCCAGGTCACTCTCTTCTAACACTTGCCTTGGCCTCGGCCTCATCCCTCTTCCCCGCTGTATCTCGCGTCTTCCGTCCCGTTCTCCCGCCGCGGGTTTTCCACGCGCTTTCTCGTAATCTCGGGCGCCTCGCCTATTGTTTCTTTTGGTCTTCGTTTTATCTTCTCCTTCTCTCTTTTTTATTTTTTATTCTTTTTTTTAACCTCACTGTCGGCAGGCTTGGCATACAGGGTAATTGTATGCCGTTGCATTGTAGACAGAGTTAATCTGCAAGTGGAGTTCAAATTCTCAATCTGCAATGGCACTCTTTATTAATGATCAAGAACTGTTTGCAATAACTCTGTCCTGTGGGATGACAAGAACGCAGCTTTTTTTTGTTATACATGACCGCCACCAATCCCCCACTTTGGAGAACGATCTTACCATGATCTTTGATTTATTTGATCTTTAAACAAATAATCATCATGACTTCTCCAAGAGTGGGAGAATCACCACGGATGAGACAGATAAACACAGAGACCAACAACGATATGTACTTGACAAAGCGTAAATATAGAAACATCGGACGACAACATGTATTTGACAAAACATGATTAATTAAGTCAACGAAAACTTGAACAGCAATTACGGCGCGTGGCCTCTTTCTGTGATAGCTATGGCAGTAAAGGAGCGAAAAGGAGAAGGATGTAATCAGGAGGGTGTTCAGGGGTGTGTACGAGGCAGATGTGTGTGTTTGCCTGTGAAGAGTGTGTGTGTGTGTGTGTGTGTGTGTGTGTGTGATGTGTCCACATCCCCGCGCCATGCGGGGGCATCCCAACATCAACCCACCTGGGAAGGACTGAGTCCTGCAATTGTTCCCAAACAGCCAGATATGCGGCCCCTAAACGACCGCTGGCACCCGGGGGCACCCGCCGCAGAGAAGCTGCGTGGCAGGAGCGAGGCCGACTGCCACCTCCACCTCCAGCACCGCAACCCACATCTACGACGGCAAGCAGCCACCAAGGGGCCCTGGAGATTACCTCCCAGCACCTTGCAGCAGGCTGGAAACCGCCCGGCACCAGGGGCAAGCCGCCAGCACCGAACACAGCCGGCAGGGGGCCCACCCAGGCGCTCCCCGGCCAACACCTCTACACCAACTCACCAGTGAACCCCCCCACCCGGAAAACCCAGTGCTCAATGTGTGCTGCTTGGGTATGCGGTTAAAACTGCCGGGTGCGGGGGGCTGCAAGCCATCCAAGCAGATCGAACCCGAGTCACTTGCACCCCTCCTGCCCCACGAACGCTGGTCCGGTGGTGTGTCCATCTCTTCCTCCTCCCCCCTTGCCTCTTAGCTCTTCTGTTTCAGTACTTATGTCTTAGCTCTAGCCAAAACTGCTGATACACCTGCAAAGCCTCCACAATAAACCAAGATCTCCTGAAAGTAGGACCGATCAAAGTCTCGGAAGTTATTTTACTGTAATTGACAGGCGCTTTTGTCCAAAACGAACAAGGGAAATCCGGGCCGTGTAATAGTTTCCATCCTTGCTCTAAAATAAAAATTTCCCTTTCCAAGTAAATGCTTTCATCATCAGCCATCTGTCTTCTCTACCCGCCTATTCCGGTTCAGCGTCACAGGGGCTTGGAGCCGGGCTTATTGTAAACGTAAAGCAGGAGGCTACCTCGTATGGGACACAAACCCATTGCAAGGTCACAAACCTTCACACCTATGGGCGATTTAGGGTTTCTGATTGGCCTAAACCTGCTACACGTCTTTTGGCGGTTTGGGAGGTTTTGAAGGAGACAGTAAATCAAAGCTAATCCACAAGCTGTACTGCCATCACCTCAGTTTGGTTCACTTCTGCTCAGTTCACATCAGGTCCGTTCAATCCCTCATGGGGCAAGAATGTATTGAAAGTTATTCTGTAAAATAAACCATTTGAAATATCGAAGAGCTTCACATACAAACTATATGTACTATGACTATATATTTTAAACAATGTACTTGTGAAAAGATCAGACCCTATGTCCTCAATGGCAAACATCGCCAACGGCAGGTTGAGCTTGTGACGAGAGGAAACCAAGACAATGTGACAATGGCTGCCAAATCTGCCGGGCCTGAAGAGATAAACGACAGCTGAACTTTACTGCGACATTGGCCTAAAACGATGTTTCAGATTACCACGCTAATAGGCCACAAGAAGAAACAAGCACAAAATACAAAATACATTTTTATATATTTAGTAGGGTTAGAGGGTGGGCGAGAACACTCGAGATGAGATCACATCACGACTGCGCACGTTGTGTAAATGTGAAGCTTGTTGTTGGACATTGTGCGTTTCTGTGGTTATGGGATGATATTCAGTGGGCAGTGGGTGAATGGCTAATGCCTTTAGCTCCTGGCCCCACCCTCCATCTTTGTCCCCCGGCCCAATTGTAAAGTCATTACGATCTGAACTGAGCAAGGGCTGCACAAAGGGACGGAGAACAAAAATAAAGCACGGGGGCCATCACGGTGCCCCAGAGAGAGAGAGAGAGAGGGAGAGAGAGAGAGAGAGAGAGAGAGATAGAGAGAGAGTTGACTTTATTGAAGGACACCGGCTGTAATCCATTCCGTTGCCAAGCGCTGGTGCCTCCCCTGCAGATGCCAGTATGAAAGACTGACTCAGGGTCAGACTCCATGGGCTCTGGTGCTGGAGCTGCTCCAGGAATGTAACGCCACCCATGTAAAACACAATCACACACACACACACACACACACACACACACACACACACACACACACACACACACACACACACACACACACACACACACACACACACACACACACACACACACACACACACACACTTCCTCCCTCACCTTCCGTCTTGTCTCTCTTACACCTCTTTTCCACCGCACAAAAAACCCACTAACACCTTCCTCTTTAGTGGGAAAGGTTACATTCGGCATTCAGTCCTGGGACAAATGACCCTGAAGTAGTCACAGGTTTTTATCGGCTGCGTCTCCAAAGGGCAGTAATGGAAACATGACACCCGGGTAGACACGCTAAATTTCGCACATTTACCGACGCGATGCGACGGACGTTGAAGTCACGGATGTCGGCGCAAAAATAGGCAGGAGTATCCGATCATTTCAGAATTAGAATCCAAAATCGAAATCAGAAGTTATTGTTATTGGCTATTGACGGCTCTCTGGGGATCGCAGCGGAGAGCCCCCACGCTCCCCGCAGGGCTGCGAGCCACTCCAGAACCGCACCGAGCCGGTCTCCAAACCGGAGGAGCGTCTCCGCTTCCCGCCGCCGAATGACTGGGGCCTGACGGGCATGCTCCGCGCACCTGGCGCTGCTTGTGTGCCGGTGCAGGCGTGGATACTCCATGCTGCCTGACACGCCCCTTTTCCGGCATTTCGAACGTGACAAAAAAAAAAGAAAGGCATACTTGTCTACGTAAAAAAAAAAACTTGCGTATACACGACAATTTCGGTGTCATTGTTCTGTCAGCGAGGCCGGCCCTCATTGTCTTAGCTGGGATCCACAGCGGGGAGCTTATCTGTTTCCACAAAGGGGGTCAACAGCTCACAGGATTATGAACCGCAATTGATTGATATACAGTATATGGCCGCGGCGACCGGTGTCAGGCGGGACGTTAAAGGCTCCTCGGAGAGCTCCCGGTGAGCTCATTCTCCGTGAAAAACCGCCGGGAGATTTTAACGAAACATATGTTCGGTTCCCCCTCCCGGGCCGACCGCAAAAGTCGATCTTCCGTCGCCCATCACCCTAACCCACATACTGTACTGTACTTAAGTCCTTTCCGTCTCACGCAAACCATTTCTATTTTGCATGTAGGTATGTCCTTGCCTCCATGAAAAAAAAAATTCAAGGCTCTGCACTTCCGTGGACCACCAATGCATGATATATTAGACAGGCCTCCCTCCAAAATCCCCCCAGTTCTCCCTTTGATACACTTAAGGGAAATCCAATCCTGGTGTAATGAATGGAAAAGAGCCAGCCAGTCAGTCATGCCCCAATTTTCTGACGCTCCCTAAAATATTCTGTAATTCATAGCGACATATGATGAGAACAGGAAATATGTCGGGGGAAAAAATAAAAAAAAAGATTTAGTACTACATAGGGGATTCCTGTCTGGAAACTTCTCCCAATACAATACCGTGCATTATCGGGAAAGCCCTGGTAAGACAAAGAGCGCCTGGCTCTAAAGTTTCAAAACAGTGAAGAAGAAAAACCCAAATTGGAACGGCAGCAACAGCCATACAAAGGATGAAAGAAGTTGGGAAGAAATTGGGAGTTGATATTTTTCGCAAAACATCCCTGCTAGTTCACTCACCAAAAAAAACAGGGACGAAAACCACATAAGCAGAGGCCCCTAATCTCCTCTCAGATCACTTACCGAGCTCCCCTATTTGTTCCTTGAATTATTTCCCTAAATCGATGCCCAGACAATGAGCGATAAATAACTTTGGGGGAAAAAAAAAAAGAAGCGAATGGTTTTCTCATGATCGTTTGACCAATAGAATTCGAGAGAGACCGCTCCCTTGATTTCGCAATGTCAAACATGGAGGAAATGATGTAAAGTGAGAGTGCGACGCCCTGGCGGGGAGCTCGTCGGGGAAGTCGGCTTTACCGATTTGAGCTTCTAATTGGACGCCCCGGGACGGGCTTTCGAAAGCGGAGGGAAAGTGATGTGCAAAACAAAACAAGCTCCCTGGAGACTGAATGCTCAAATTTAGAAACCCCCGATGTTGGCGTCATTCTTGCTTGTGGCGACTTAAAAACCGCCGGCCCGGCACAACCTCGCCTCGGGAACTCTCGTAAAATACTGGGAGAACCAAAAAACAAGGGTTTATTAGTAAAATAAAATAAACACATTTCAACACATAGCTTTTCGTCGGGGTCATCATTTGTCTGTGGCAACTTCACAGCCCCAATACTCACAACCTGGGTTGGTTGTATGGATTGGATTTATATGTACCATAAGTGGATGGAAATTAATTAAATATGATTTTTAAAATTATTTGTTTAATTAAAAAAATATATTTTTTCATACAAATATAATATTAATATATAATATCATATCTAAATATATAATATAATATCTAAATATATATATATATCTAAATATAATATAATATAATATAAAATATATATATATAAAATTGTATTGTATGTATAACTCAATTAATAATTGCAATAAATAAAATAAATTCAAATTATAAAAAGGAAAATAATGGGAGTGATTGAAAATACTGCACTGTTAAAAAACATTTGAAGACTCAAACAAAATGATACCAATGATGTTCACTAACAGCATAAAGGTGCAGTTCAGTATATTTGCGGGTATTTCAGCTTGGTAGTCAGAGAAAAAAACAGCGTCAGATAAGGGACGAGCGGCTTCAGGATGGTATACAGTACATCCAATGTCCATTCAAAACCTTACTCTGGCATCATTCAAAATCTGGAACAACCAAAACTCAAAAGCTGGCATCGAAAAAAGGTTAAAAAAACAAACAATAAAAAAAAAAAATAAAACCCTGTACTATTATAAGACAGGATAATCAAACCTGTTTAGGGGAGATATAGTTCTGGTATAAACAGACCCAGACTTTCCCGAGGGAATTTGGAATAGACGACAACAAGCTTGTTGTTCCGCCAGTGGCTATTGACTGATGACGGCCCATTCTCCGCACCCTCTCTGCCCATTGTTTGCTCTGTGATTGACTGAGGGAGGTGCTTGTTGTTGCTGGACCCTTATCATTGTTTCTTGGACGAGACGATTTAAGACACGGGCTTACCGTGCCGGCGAGCCTGTGTGACCAGACCCAAAAGTCCACGTGTCTTGGAGTCCATTATGGCCGTTAAAACATGGCGCTGGGGACCACTGCGGCAAAACCGACATATTTCGGAACGGGCCTTCACCGGGGACCTCATTGATAGAGGAAATTTTCAAATTAAGCTCTTTATTAAGCGAAGGTGGTTTTTATGTGCCACCCAGTGCTAGTTTTCCGGGCTGTGCGGTATTCAGGCGGCACAGCCTTCCTCGCAACCCTCCCTAAGAGGAATATCCATTTCTTAATTTGTGGAACCGCCGCTCATTTTCTTCCACTTAGCGATCCACCGGGTGAAGGTTTGCCACGGCCAAAGAATTCCTATTACCACCTTGCATTAGCGACTCCCCGCGGTGCTGTTATGCCGCATTATTAACTCAGAGCCACGGCCCCATTGTTCATTGCCGTTTTCATTTCGGACCTCTCGTGAAAACTGAGCGAGAGGGACCGCGGCGCAGCACAAAAGAAAACGAGGGAGGAGAGGCACGCCGAGGGCGGAGAAAACCGTTTTCCCCCTGCGGCCTCTCCGCCGTTTCTCTCTCGCCGGGCGGATGAGATGAAAAGTGCTCGAGTCACAAAAGAAGAAGAAGAAAAAAAAAAAGAGTCGGCGACGCTAAGCTGGCCGCCGGAGTCAGGGAAACTGCGGCACTCCTCAGAGGCCGTTCTGTTTTTTTTTTTTTCTTCCGAGAGAGTCGGTGGTTTATTAGTTTTTCAGGTGGTATGGCAAAAAATAACCAAAGAAAGTGAAAGGAAATATCAAAGTAACACAATGGAAGGAGCTGTATTTTTGGAACGCGCCGCCACAAAACAGGGCGCGTTGTTCCTGACGATAAGAACCCACACCCTTCACATCCCACGTTAGTCACGTTAGTCACGTTAGTCAGTGCAGCAGTGTGTATCCTTTGGCAACGATGAAGTAAAAATATTAAAACACTTGTGATATGGCTAGAGATGGTAAGATTCAGTGTGCCGTGGAAAGACTCAGTCTGACTAGAATCAAAAAAGCTACTAAAGATACTACTTTCTTTAATGCAATTGAGATAACATTTTTTTTCATATATACTACAGTTGGTATATTTCTCAGCATATACATTTAACTAAGGGAAATGGATCCGGGATCTTAGAATTCTGGGCTTTGTCGACCAATGAACTCGGGGTAGGGCTACGGCCATCCAAGGCCATTGAAGAACATAAGAACCTAATAACCCTACTTATGGGTTTGGCTCCAAATAGAGTTTTTTTTTTTTTCACAGGCCCTATCATCCGAAAAGGACTCAGAAATATCAGATATTACGAATTAGGAATTTCCCCTTTCAGGCTGTTGAATGTTTTGGGACCGATATTTAATGTTTATTTTACCGGGGTTGGATTACCAGCCCCCTGCTGTAATCTCTGTCCCCTCCTTTGACGGGGCTCCGGCTGGTCGCCGCACCGCTTCCTTCACCGTTTGTGTTGGCAAAGAGGAGCGGCGGGCGGTCGGCCCTGACAGCGTCGCGGTCCCTCCATAACAGGAAGGGCACGTTGATCCCCGATGGGACACGGAAGACGACTAAGTAGAAAACTGACTCGACAAGGGGAGATGTGAGGTGGCCGGCCAGGGAGGGTGATAACGGAGAGGATGTAGACTTTTGACCGACTCACGGGCGTAGCGCCGCCCTTACGGAACGCGACGTCTGCGCAGTCTGGGTGCCGCTGATAGAGCTTTCGTCAACGCCCGACGGCGCCACGCTCGCCGTGCTTTCGGTGTAGCCGGAGAGCCAGAGATCTCGCCCTGGGGAGGCTTTTGGTGCCTCAGCGGCTGCCTCTGGTTCTGGGTTGCAACCCAAATGGGAACTGTCTGTGTGGAGTTTTGCGTGTTCTCCCCCTGTTCGCCCTGGGGGAGAACATGCCCTAGGGTTTCCTCCCACCGTAAAGAGGGGGGACAGTGACTCAGGAGGCAGATCGGGTCGTCTAGTAAGCAAAAGGTTGCCAGTTCAATCCCTAGCTCCTCCTGGTAGCGTGCTGATTTGTCCTTGAGCAAGACGCTTAACCCCCTAACTGCTCCCCAGGCACCTCTACATGGCAGCCCACTGTTCCTAGATACATCAGTTACTAGGAGAGGTAAATGCAGAGAAATTGCAAATTTCCCCACTGTGGGACTAATAAAAGGTTTATAAAAAAACAACATGCACACTACAGTCAGCTGAGAACTGTGTTCCCAAATTTTTTTCTGCCACAGCACATTATACAATGAAATAATCCCATGGTGACACCTCTATCCTGTCAAGCACTAAAAACATCCCAAAACCATAGAACAGTACTTTTTATCATTATGGCCTCCTAATAGTCAGTGATGCAAAACTTGCGAACTATTTGTTTGTAGCAAACAACTCTTTTAAAGGACTCGGAAGTTGGGAGTGGCTCATCAAGAGTGGGTGAGCACGTCTACTAAACTAACATTTACATCTTCTGACTCTCGTTCACTAGAACTGCTCCCTCACTTACCGTGCATTACACCAACTGACTCGAGCGAAGGAAGAGTCTGAAAATGTAACAACTTTTTACTCATCAATGAGCGATGATCAATGACCAAATCTCAGAAAAAAAACGTTCACGACAAGTAATAGTCGTCATTTTCAGTGTGAAAGCTTGTTCTGATGAACACAGAGCTGGTACCCTGGCTGGAACTGATTAATTAGTACAGCCTTGCAATTTTGATCTTGCAACACAACAGCTTGTCCCATTATTTTGTGTTTTTTTTCCAAGTGGCATTTGAATCGTCGTGGCACAGCTGGCATAAAAACACCACGCATCTGGTGATTTTATTTTACTGAGTAAAATCAGAATTTTATTGGAATAAATCCCCCACTTTACACTGATACACGCAAAACGAGGCGAAGGCTCGCACAGCTCTCAAGCGCCGAATAACTAATACCCGTGCGACTCCGGCGGTGACCTCTCGTGTACTCTGACTGTTTTCTTTCTGTCCGGCGAAACGCTCAAAAAATAAACAAGGGGCAGCTGAAAAGACACCTTGTTGGCCGGGGCCGGCCGCGTTTCCGTATTGTCGCTCCTTGTTAGTCGGTGATGGGCTGTCTCCGTGCTGGGCCGGCCGGCCGTGCCCAGTCAAACATGGTCGGAAAGGCGCACACACACACGCGTACACGCACCCGCACACATACACACATACACACACACACACGATACCGTACAGTAGACACTAAGAGACAAACAAGACGGGGCGCCGACACCTGCGCCGTCGCCGATGTCCATGACAAGTCCGCTTTTACCGAACCCGGGACACCGGTGTTCAGGGGTGGGATATTCCTCTGTGAACCATGAGAATCCTCACTGAAGGACGGGGAAGGGTTCTATATCATTTGGAACTGTTAAAAAAACCCACTTTATTTTACTTCCCCTTGATGGACAAGGTCAACTCCCTTCCTCAAATGACAATAGGAAAGCTGGCAGGTTTCTCCTCGCACTGTTACTGCTGAGTTGGTGTGTGTGCGAGAGAGAGAGAGAGAGAGAGAGAGAGAGAGCGAGAGAGAGGGCTACCCTAAATATTTGTCCTGTCATGTCGGCGCGAGATGAACTCCGCTCTCAGCCACGCCAGGAATGTGCCCGTGGTGCCTGCTCGTCCATCAAACTGTCCAAATAGCGCGCACCATTGTCCGGCACGGGCGCATTGTCCAAACCAAACACCCGGTTAGAAAAGCTGGACCGTGTGCGCCGCCCGACCGCCAATCTGCGGTCAGGAGATGAAAATGTAGCTCTTGTACACCAAAATCAGATTTTTTACACTTAATATTTCACAATCTGAAACTAAAATAAAGACACGCCGCTTGGCAAACAAATTCACGGTTCCGTGGACTTTTAGGAAACGTAGTCGGAGATCCGCAAAGACGGATGGTAGCCTGAGAAAACACCGACCCTGCGTCCAAAATGGCCAAAATACGATGTACCACGTTACGGGCTGGTTTCACAGACGGGGGTTTCATCTAAATCAGGACTAAACTCTTCCTACTTCAATTCGGCAAGTCTCTGGAATGACTTTGACAGATGGTGCTCAACTTAAAATTAATTTGTTTCAGACTAGGAGGTCCTAGACCAAGGAAGTGGAAAGACTAATTGGCTCTCTCTGTCTGGTCTTGGTTTACTTGGTCGACCTGGAGGCCCAAATCCCATAATCCAAAGATAAAACTGCCTACCTTTGGCCAGGTTTAATTTTCAAACCAAGACTAAGGCAAGTCTGAGACTATTTTTAAGACTTGAGAAAAGGCCATTGCAGTTAAGTCTAGATTTAAAAAAGTGTTACCTACTTACTGTTTCACTGTTGTGGGTTACTGCATACTGCGTTGTATTGCTGTTCTGTTCGGTGTTACTGTATTGCTGTGTACTGTTGTATACTGTACTGTATATCTCCATACTCACTTCATTCACATGCACTTTACTGCACATATCTGTATACAAATAGCCTATCCCACAAACATAACTCTATTCCCTTCTATTTTCAAGCAACCTTGGGTATTTTGAAAGGCGCTGTACAAATGTAAATTATTATTATTATTATTAGTATTATTATTATTATTATTGCTGCGCTCGTCAAATGAGCGTCGCCTGGCTCTGCCGGCCATACAGCCACGGCAATCCAGGCTATTCTCATTTGTAGTTCCACGCTGGTGGAACGAGCTGCCAAAAATGACCAGAGCGGGGACCTCCCTCTCTGTCTTTAAGAAGCACCTGAAGACCCAGCTCTTCAGTGAGTACCTCCTGTCCTAATCTACAATTACTTTGCACCACCTTGCAGTATTTATTGTTACACCAATGTTGTTGTTACACTAATCTCTGTCGCAATGTAGCTGAATGTTATTCTCCCTTGTAAGTCGCTTTGGATAAAAGCGTCTGCCAAATGACTAAATGTAAATGTAAATTATTATTATTATTATTAATAATTATTATTATTTTGTACCCCCACTTTGTATTATCTTTTTGAGTCTAATTAAAATGTTCTTTTATTTATATTATTCTATTCACTAACTGCATTACATTTTAGGAATCAGTTAGTTTTAGTTAGTTGCTCGGTAGGAATTAGGTTAGGCTATTATGTTCGGTTTAGTAACTATTGTGCATGATCTCCGGGTGCGTTGCAAAGACATTTCACTGCATATATGTATGAGCGCATGTATATGAATGAGACAAATAAACCTCTTGAATCTTGAATCTTAGCCTAAGGTCAGGCCTAATTTAGAGTCCTTGAAACCCCCCCTACACGTTCTTACTACGGTCGGATGCGAGAAAAAAAACGACGATGGCTTCTCGGGCCGACATCATCCCGTAGCCGCTCCGCTGCCTTCCAGCGCTGCAGGTCGATGACGAAGCCGCGTAGAAACCTTCACCGGCGTCCTGGCGCTCGCTCGGCATTGTGGGATACGCTTGCCAGGAAGGGCCGCGCGGCGTTCGCCAACGACGCTCCGTCCCCAGACGGAGCGCGTCAACCTGGTGATTTCAGCGTAATCGTATGTGACGCAGCACATGACTTCTTTTTGAGCTGTCAGAGAAACTCCACATTTGCATCCATCTACACGACATGATGGATGACTCGATGACAAAACATAAAACATACAACACAATCACACGTCGTCTCGTTTTTTTGTTTTTCTTGAATTGTGACGACGCCAACATAAACGTCCAATTCTATGATGTAATAAACAGTGATCCAAAAGCCCAGCAGGAGAAGACGGATCGGGTCGGCTTCGGTAAAGTCCATTTATTTATTTTTTTGATGAGGGTGATTTGAGGACCAAGTTGAAGTTGACGTCGGACGTCGGAGATCGAATGTTCCAAGCGGCGCGGAGACACTGATAAACGGGGCCGCTTCCACAACGTGCCGGCCCTGAACACTGCTCTCCGAGTTCTGAGTTTTCGCTTTCCAAGCTTGTTAATATCTCTAGCTTGGTACCCAACCCCCGGTTTTCCTTTCACATTCAAACCCCCCCCCCCCCCCCCGATACAAATTCATCGGCGGCACATAGAAATCTCCAAAACGTTGGGAACTTCATGGCCGGGGCGTCAACCAAGCGACTGCTTTGTTTAAAGAAGGAAAAATGACATTTTCCAGAAGTTTGCACGTCTGACTTATTCCATGCGCAAAAATAAAAAGGGCGTTTTACGTTTGAAATGCCACATCCTCATTCACACTTTAACGTTTCTGTTTTGGGGAAACGCCGACGATGAAGAAATGTTGACTTTAAAGAGCGCTCCATTTATCAATCTCCCGAAAAACTCCTTTCACATAGAGAAGCCCCCTCGGGTGTCGGCCGCCCACACCTTCCACCCTCCAACGCACCTGCTGGCAAACACGCCGACCCACACCTTGAATGTCCACCTTGCTTGCAAACGACGGGGGACTGTTTGTTGGCACCCCTGGTCCCTCCCTCCCTCCCTCCTTCCCTCCCTCCCTCGCTGGTATCTGCCGATCAGAAGGGGGAGAACCTGGCGAGGTCCTTCTTCATTTCGCCGTACTGGGTGCTGAGGCGTCCCACCTCCTTGGCGTGCTCCTCGTCCACCTCCTCCTTCAGCCGCTGCTGCTGCTTCACAAACTCCTCCCATTCCGCCCTGCCCTGCTCCACGCTGGCCTGCAGCTGGACGCTCTGGAGGGTGGCCAAGAAACCATATCAATCTATCTATCAATCAGTCTGAAATGAGATTTAATCTGTGTCCTATCTAGCTGTCTTTCCATCTATCTATCTATCTATCTATCTATCTATCTATCTAGGGAATGTATCCATCCATCTATCTATCCATCTATCTATCTAGGGAATGTATCTGAGGACCAAGTTCTGAGGACCAAGTCTATCTAGGGATTGTATCTATCCATCTATATCTAGGGAATGTATCTATCTATCTATCTATCTATGGAATGTATCTATCTGTCTGTCTATCTATCTATCTCGGAAATCTATCTAGGGAATGTATCTATCTATCTATCTATATTTAGGGAATGTATCTATCTATCTATCTATCTATCTATCTATCTATCTATCTATCTATGGAATGTATCTATCTGTCTGTCTATCTATCTATCTCGGGAATCTATCAAGGGAATGTATCTATCTATCTATATCTAGGGAATGTATGTATCTATCTATCTATCTATCTATCTATCTATCTATCTATCTATCTCGGGAATCTATCTATCCATCCATCCATTTAAAACAGCAGGTGCTGCATTCATCTTAAATTGGCATGTTTTCTCCTGAAAGTTTTGAAATGGGAAATACCTTTAGATAACTGGATGTGACTAATGAGTGAAAACGTTCTAATTCAGGCTGCTAAATTGAAGCAGCTGTGGGCATATTCACTCCCAAAAATGTTTTTTTTCCCTCCACTGCCTAAAGTATTAGGCTATTCAACAAAGCCAAAATTAGGTTCATTAGGCGGTAAAAAACAAACAAACAAACAAACAAACAAACAGACTAACTAACTAACACTATGCTCTCAGGAGATGTCGACACACTCTTCTGTTTATATTACCCAACTACACTAACTTTATTTCTAGTTTCATGTGATATTTGTCCATGGGGTAGTTCTGTGACCTGGTGCTCTCGTAGCTCCCTCTGCTGGACGCGGTGCGCCATGTGATTGGCAGCCTCCACTGTGGGGGGAAAAGTAAAAAAAGGAGAGAGAGGGGAAGAGGCACAAAGGAAAAAGTATCAACACATAAGTCATTTTAGACAGAAAACTATATAAACAAAGATGAATACAGCATTTTTTTATTTTTATTTTTTTTACCTTTGAATTAATCTGTTCCATCTACAGGTCTCTAATGGCGCGTTTCCACCGCATGGAACCGGCTCAACGCAGTGACTATTCTTTCTGACCAATCAGTAGTCTGCAGTATTTTCATGTAACATTTTAGTATCGCCTCAGCTTACTTGGAACGTCGACGGAGGTACCAGGTACTATCCACAACTTTTGCCCGACGGAAGACTAAAAAGGAGAGTAGAGTCGAGTCGCGCCAGTTCCATGCGGTGGAAAAGCGCCATAAATCCTATTCCATTCTGCTTATTATGTCTTTCTTTCATTTCATTGAATTCTATTTTACTTACATTTTTATCCCCATTCTGTCTTGTTTTGATTTTCTTCAATTGTGTTCATTTTATGGCACTGGACCGCTTTGCTTTTTAAAGCACAATTTTTTCAATTTCAAGGACTTCATGCACAAATAAAATACATTTTCACTGTGATCTTTATTAAATAAAATCGTAATCTCATTGTCTGATATATATATATATATATATATATATATATATATATATATATATATATATATATATATATATATATCAGTCATCTAGAATTTATAAGTGTCTCTTTCCAACCATTTCCGTGATTCTGGAAAATTTCTATTGCGTTACGATTTTAATAACAAAACCAGGGGGAATATCACAGGTTTTCAATTATCACGTTTTTCCCAAGGACTTTTAAAGCCGTTTGAAATGTAGAGGAGTGAATGTCGAAACATCTCTAAAACATAAAATACTTAAGTAAGTAGAGATACTTGTGCTTAAAAAAGCACAGTAACAAAGAATTTTCTACTTAGTTACTTTCCACCGCCGACTACAGGACCCCAGGGGTGGTAGAAGTGACGGGAGACATACGTACGTCGTGTGAGGATGTCGCCCAAGTGCTGCTGCATTCCTTGAGCGCATTTGGGCAGAAATTGTTCATTGGCCTCCAGCACCATCTTGTTGATGTTCTCGAGCAGCCTGCCCTCCCTGTGGCCTCGCTTCTCCTAGGGAACAGCCGGGGAGAAACGGTACCTTCCTTCAGATAGGGTGTCAGGAATATACGAGCAAATTGAAACAATCCAGGGGCAGATCGTTGCAATGGAAACGCTACCGTCACATCCGACTATCGATATAGTGTCTCAGCATTAAGCCCTCAATTTGAGCTGGTGGAGCTTACCTCAAACTCCCTCACAAAGTACCGAACCTCACTCTGGGTGATGGGTCTGTGGTCCAACAGTCTGGATTGGATGTCCCCAACATCTACGCGCGTCATGTAGAGAATTAAAATGTAACTACAGTGCTTTCAAATAGTTTCAACGCAGATCATAAACACCGAGACCAGATAACACCAAGATCGATGACAATGGTTATGTGAGGTAAAAAGATAATGCACAAAGCCCCTCATGGTACTATAAAAACTTTGGACAAAACTTTCTTTTCAACCATCTCAGTGTAATTTTAATGGATGGATGAAAGATGAATGGATGTATAGATAGATGGATGGATACTTGATTCATCCCTGGGGTGGAATTGCGGTGGTGCAGCAGCACACCTCAGAAAAAAATAGGCAATAAAAAGAGTGATAATGATGGAAATATGAAAATTTTAAGATGGCAATATACAATAAACCTAAAAATACAAGTAAACCTCCGGAGCAACAATTAAAGCAGGGCATTTGTGCACAAGCATAGTGTATATGATCAATACAAAATTAATTATACATATAGATATATACAGTACAATACAAAAATTAATTAAGATAAAATGTGCAAAAGACAACCATATGCTGATTGAACAAATGTATGCTTGGGATCATACGCACCTTTATAAATCTTTTCCATTTCCACACCCTCAAAACCTAATGGACACACACGCACACACACACCCTATCGAGTAGTTAGATGCTAATTTGTGTTGGCACGCTAAAAGCTATGTAGTATGAGCTAGTAAAGTGGGATATCGACAAGCAGGCGAACAACACGAAGACACTCGTCAAGACAACAAACTCTGTAGTCGTGCGGGTTTAAACATATGCTTAAAACCCGCAAAAAAAGAACAGCATGACGGCCTCCACTTGCTAATCGCCGTCAGGTGAATGGGAATCAGCTGACTCCACAATGTAAATATTGACGAATACTTCCGGGTTTGGGGTTGTGGAAGAAACCAAGAAACGGCAAACAAGGGGCGTCCGATTGGATTTGACGTCGTCATTAAAAGCCCACGAGTGTATCCATGACAATATCAGTTCGCGATTTACTGGCACCCTTTTCCATGCCGACGCACATTCACTAACAATGCCGCCGCAGAGGAAGTAAGTGGAAGTGTCATTGTTGAACACCAGAACGAACCATCCAGCGAGATAGAGCCGTTGGGCTTCGTGCTGCATTTCCTTGGACACTTGAAAATCGGTCGTTCCGTCGCGCTGGGCCCAAGTCAGTCAGTCAGTCAGTCAGTCAGTCAGTCAGTCAGTTAGTCAGTTAGTCCCCCGCCATTTGCTCACTACCAGAATGGCTTCTTCACGTATAACATGTTTTTTTTTACGGGGTGAGGTTGTTAACCCGACGCCCAACACCCAACCTGGAGGAGCGGGCGCTACCCGTGTCACAAAGGCACAATTATTATTATTATTATTATTATTATTATTATTATTATTATTATTATTATTATTATTATTATTATTATTATTATTATTATTATTACTGTTGTCATTATTATATAAAGGAGGTGCGGTTTTGTTTTGTTTTGTTTTTCTTCCCGAGTTGCGGTTGCCTTGGAACGTCTCGTTGGGCGGCCTGGCTGTGGCCCGGCCCTGCACGCGGCGGGACGGCAGGTGTCAGTCTTGCTCCGCGTTCGAACTCGGCGGCCGCGCGTCCCCGGCACGACGGGCCCCGGGGAGACGCCCGGGCGCCTGGGGACCGACGCCGACCGCCTGCCGCGGCGGGCAGTTTCCTGCGTGACCCGCACGCTGTCACGGCGGAGGTTTTCCCGTGGGTACATGAAAAGAGTAGGACAGAAAAATGGGCCTTTTCAGTGGAGACGCCGTCGTCTTTGACACCGCGAGTGAGTGGAGTGAGTACAGCGAGGTGCGAGGTGTAGATACGCAAATAGATTCAAGATTCAAGATTCAAGATTTTTATTTGTCACATACATATACATACTTTCATACATATATGCAGTGAAATGTAATGTAAATACATGTAAATACATAAATACCAAGTTATTTGAAACTCCCTTCAACCAGGCAGGGCACTTATGGACGTGTGATAAATAAGCTCACCCCCCCCCCACCCTGGAAATGGAGTAGTATTGTGTTGTAATGTATTGTGTTGTAATGCATGGTGTTGTAGCATTATGCACGCATGTTTATTGCATTTCCAACAACACTTTAAAGTGATGGCCGTAACGAAGGAGCCAAGTGAAATCATTTCGAACAGAAATAAAATCAAAAGTAATAGATATGAACCAAAAACAATCAACCAAACGTCTTGTTTTCTTTTGCACTATTCGTAACCCCCCCCCCCCCCCCCCCCCCCCGCACAAAATAATAAAATAAAATAAAATAAAATAAAATAAAATAAAATAATAATAAATATGACTGCAGGCAGCAATGCACGGGGTGCAGCTTGGTCGTTTTAGGTTCGTATGACAATTTTCCCAGTTCTGTGAAACGCATCACGAGTTACACTCAGCAGCCGTTCGCTTGCCGGCTGTAAATCACGGTTTGTCCCTGGTACAACTGACCGTGGTGCTTGTGGTAATACAGATCTACAGAGGCTGGTGTATGACGTCCCAGCGTCGGCTACTTACAATGTGATCTGAGCTCGGCACGGCGCTGTGATGGGGGATCGGGGTCGGGTCGCGTATTTAAAGATGTTACAATTTGTCGAGGTTCTGCAAAACACATGTTTTTCCCAATGACACGGGTGACAAAATTCCCAGTTTTCCCCCAATTTTAAATATGGGACCAGTAGACTATACATCTGAGTCAAATGGGTTTTATTTTGCAAATAGATTGTCAAGATTGCAGGAAAGACGGTTCAGATAATTGTATTATTGAACAGTTGTCCAAAACATCTGGACAAAACAACCAAACAAAATATGCCACTATTTATGAAGAGGGCATGACGTTTAATAATTTTGTATTACAAAAAATGGCAATCTTTCGAATTCCCAAGAAACTTCCAATAAATTACAAAAAAAACCCCAACGATTTACAACTTAAATGAAGTTGCCAAATAAAAATAAAAAATTCACAAAGTCTGTCTTATGTGTAATCCTTTAACGCAGAAAGGCCAATCTTCAGGAAGCAATTTTTTTTATAAAGAGAGCTCGACATTTGGAATATATTTATTACAAAAACGAGGCCATCTCCACAAAGATAAATAAACACATGACTCACCTCCATTTTCTGTTTTTACCTTTTTTTTTTTTTTCCCAACATTTGTAATATTAGTCGCCGTGTTGTTGTCGGTGTAGGCGACACGGAAGTAGGCGTCGTGTTAGGAACTCCCGCTGGACGGCTGAAACGTCCGTCACGACGCGGAGTCATTTTGTTTTGCACCAGGTACCGGTGCACGACAGACATTGTTATAATTACTGTAACGCCCAGGTTGGGCTGCACCGCATCGTTGGTGACTTCGAGAGCGTCACTAACGTTGCGGTTGTATTTACCCTTGAGTTGGAATCTATTCCAACTCCTGGCGGGCGTGGTCTTTGTGGTCAGCGTTGAAACTTTCCCGACTTCCTTCCCACACCCGATGCCTGCATGTAGCGGTCACTCGATTCCTTTTCAACATTCTCACGTCTTTCAGACCGATTTAGGTCGCCCGCACTTTATTTGTTGCTGTCCTTCTTGTTTCGCAATACTTTGTAGAATTACTTCCCACCGTGAAATCAGACGAAGAAAATAAGCAGAACCATGTTAGGATATACAATTGCCTGACCATGTTCAACAGATCCTCTTGTACACTTTGACAAAAGGGTGGTGTACATCTTATAGGTTTCATGAATTTATTATTATAATTTATTATTATAATTTATAATTATTATCCATCTAAATTTTGAATTTTTCGAATTTAATCTTCATTAACATTTCACCAGCAAATCCTATATATAATTTTTTTTCTGTCGTTGTCTAAACCTTTTCTCAAGGCAATTGACCCATTGGACACAAGTGGATTAATCTCAGATAAATATTTTCACATTCGTATTCTGAACCAGTTCTTATCTTTTGTCTAAATTGTTTTTGTGACAAACATAATTAATCGTTATTTTTTTTTGTTCTTCCTTTCAATTTCACTTTTTTTAATTTCGGAATTTTGTACTTTCAGCATAAGGTCGAGAGGTTTCGTATTTATTTATACCATATTGTATGACATCTCTTTGATGCTGTTCATTATTTGCATATTTGTGTACGCTATACTTTAAGATTTATTACACATATGAACACAATGTTTAGATTTTCTTAATTTAACACATATAACAACTTCATAATGATGATAATTCATTGACATGTTTGGAGTAAATTCCTGTCTCCATTTTAAATCGTGGCTTTGATGTACAGTATTTGAACCACCAGTGAATGTATGTACATCAAGGACCTCTGCTGCTGCCTGGATTTCAACTTCAGTAGCTCAACTTCCGACATATTTCATTTGTGATCATTGAAAATCATTTTCAGCAGATAAGTAGTCACGTCTTCATTTATTACTGTATACATCTGAGTTTTCCAAAAAGTCAGATTTTTTTTTATGTATTCTAAAATGATCATTTGAATGACAGATGTTACATTTCAAGCAAAGTCTCTTTTGTGGATACATTGTCCAAGGAAAAAAAATCAAAAACGTGGATTTTCATACTCATTGACTTTACTATTCAGTATCATCATTTTACAGTGATTTCAGAATTGCTCTATCAATTGGCATAGCTGTATTATATGAGACGTGTGGGGAATCAACACTTATTTTGAAAGGCTTCTCATCTTCATTATCCCATTTCATAGATGTTATTTCAATATTTATTGCTGTTCTTTTTTTAGTGGTTATTTCCGGCACCTTTTCAATTTGTGTTTCATAGTTTTTTTTCCAACGTTTTTTTTGAATTCCGCTTAGTATTTTATGTTCCAACAGTGTGACTGACCTCTAAGGCTGGATGTTTTGGCAATTGCTTCTTTATTGCCTAAGACTTTCGGCTACTTTTTCAGCATATGGAACAGGAATAAACACAAACCTTCCTTTAAAAAAAAAACCAAAACAATTATGTATATTATACATTTATTATACATAATAAATACATGTAACTTTAATTTGTATTGTATTACACGACTCGTGCTAACAACCTACAATTCAAGAACACTGTTAAATAGATGAATTGCCCGTAATGCAATTCAGACAACTTTTATGAGACATTAACATTAAGTTGGAATTCGAGTTCAAATGGAAGGACTCATCACTATTTCTGCTTTGCCTTCTCCTTTTTCAATCACAGCCTGCCATGTATGGCCGCAGGGAGCTGCATGTAGATAGAATGTCTTGAAAGCAATCGTCCGTCTTTGCCCGTGAACCAGAACTTTGTCATTGTTAGAACTCACCGTGTTGTCCGTGGAAAGAGAGCTGCACTCTCAGTGACCACGATCGCACCTAGGCTTGGTGCCGCGTGGGGCGGCGACGACGTGGCGACGACATTCTGTGGATTGTTCATAGTTTTCCATGTCCAAGTTTTTCGGCTCCTACGGTTTGTACCTCACGACTTCTTCGAACCCCGAAAAGGGTTGGCGTCTCTCTGTGGTTATTCATGATTTCCCGGGTCCTGGTTTTCCGACTCGTTCCGAGTACATGAAGCGCATCATAGACTTTCCCACAGTTTGCGACGCTGCATCTAACACAGGCTTAGCTGTTACATACGCTATGTAGTGTATGTCACGCTCTGCAACTTCCGGTAAGTTTTCGACAGTTCTTCCACAAATTCGTGCGCCAAAGGTAGATCGATGTGGATCAAACTTGGAACCGCGAGATGTCCGATGTCCGACCTCAACCAAATGGTTGCTAGGCTAGTGGGCCCCTCGTTAATGCTCCATAGTCAATATTGCGATCACGATTATTTATCGCGATTACTAATCCATTTTGGGTGAACAGAATTCTTTTATGGCACTTTGAAAAATCAACAGAAAACTAACTTCATAATGATAATGTATTCTACAAACCTATAAATAAATAAACTGAGGTAAGTGGTTTGACTGACTTCAATTGTAGAGGATATATAATGACATTTATTGTATGTAGTGGGCTACACGATTTCTGGTTGTCATTGTAACAAATCTGATGTTGCTGGTTATTGTCCTTATTGCAAGGCTTCTTGTGGGGGCGTGTTTTCGATGCCGTTTCTGAGCGGGTCGCCGACTATGTCACCCTGTGCCCTGAGACATTGTTATGGACGCTTTGTGTACCAGATTTAGGAGCGCTCATGGTGAAAGGGTAGGAGAGAAGTCCAAATGGAGGGGAAAAGCCTGACAGCTGGTGCAAGAAAAGTGTTTTGCCGAGCAGTAGTTGGACGGAACAAGAGTTGAGTATCAACAGGTATATTTAAAGTCACTTCATCTGCATTAAATGTTGTCAGAGGTGTTGCAGCAACTTCTGTAGGCGTTTTTCCAGCCCTTCTTTCAGAGTTCTTTGCAGTCCCGACGTTAGAATTTTCAGAGTTTTGTTCAGAAGTTTCAGAAAGGATTTTAGCCTTTTTTTTTTTTTTTAAGAGGAGAGCGACTGACCTCTCAAGTAGCACGTTCTCTCCATCGATTGTTTGCCGCCTTGGAATGTGAGCTTCTTTGAGGCATTTGGAAGGGAGCTCAAAAACTCAAAAAGAATGAAAATATTTCAAAACACATACACAGTAAATACATGTTCCTTGTGTTATGTAATTTCTAATGGTTATTGTTACCAGTAATTATAATTCAGGAAGATTGTACACTCTATCTCTAGAATGTCTATAAATTCTGTCAGTGATGTTAATGTGTTTTTACTTTGTAGAACTTGCTCTGGTGCGTGTCAGTAGCATATATATTTGTGACGTTTAATACATTGCGCCTTGTTTAATCCAATTGTCTTCTTGTAATACTTTAACTTCATTATTTTCAAACATAATAAAAAACAATACAAATAATAATAGTGACAAAATAATACCTGTCACGTTGTAACTTTGTGCGGTTAAGAGTTTGTATCTTATATTCCTTTAGTTAAAGTCAAATCGCGACTATATCTGTGCGTAACGTTATCTTGGTGAGGTTTTGGGTATTGACCAATCACAAGGCTGCAGTGAGTACTCCGTCAACTTGTGCATGCGCGCAAGGATATCTCCGTTGTAGCATACATCTGTGCCTGGTGTGATCTTGGTGAGGTTGCGATTGTTGATCACAAACTTCTTCCACAATAATGAACCGATCTGGATCAAACTTGGACGACGGCATGTGGGAACTGTCCCGAATAAGCATTTTATTCAGCTTGTCTCTGAGCTCGTCCGATCCATGACATCCATACAGCACCGATGTCAGTCTTTCATTAACAATTACAATACGGCTCCGGCCCTAAAAATCTGAACAAAAACGATTGGGTTATAAGCTAATAATAATAATAATAGCAATAATAATGAAATATGTATATAATAAATTATATATAATATATTTGTTTGTTCAACAATGTTCACTCAATATTTAAGAGATTCTTAAAAAAATATGAGTAAAAATAAATGTCCTCAGTCTAAGCAGAAGCTGTTGTCAAGAGCCACTAGATGGCGCTAACAACAACACCAACAAAACACAATTAATGAACACAATTCCTTAATAGAAAAGAGAGACCTGCAGATGCCAGCGAGGCTGAATTATCTCGCATTAGCAAATGCTTCTGTGACATACTAGGAAATGCAAATACATTTTTACAAATTTATAAACAGAGAAATGACCCCGTGGCAGGGGCAGAATTAGTATGCGTACGTACAAATGCGTGTGAGGCAAGGCGTTGTTCGGGGGCCAACGCTGCATGTTCAGTATTTAGAAGTTTGCATAAAACGCTTAATTATGGAAGACTGTCATGCCGTGTAAAGAGAGAAATAATAATATTATTCATAAAATGCATAATAATAATAACACTGTCCACACCGCTTAGTTAAACAGCAGTTACATGGACCATTAGCCCTGATTGCCTATTAAACAAATTAAATGATCGATCGTCAGCCGAGGGAAAATAATGCCCCATGGTATCTTGTATGTCTGTGTCTGATCTGTTTAGAGTGTTGTCATGGCAGCAAACACCTCAAAACAAAGTACAAACCACGTGACGAGTGACGCACGGCTGACTCCGCGGGGGGTCAAATCAAAACCATTAATATCAAGTTTGCGCGTGTTAGATGGTGGGATTTAATAGAGAGTTTGCTTTAGGGATTAATCTAGTATGAATTAATAAATGAATGATACGTTTTGTTTTTTAATTTGTTTTCGATTTTTTTAATTAAATAATTATATAATGATAAAAAAATTACTTTCGTAAATTGTTTATTTATTAATGTATTACTTTGTATTTATTAACTCATATTCTTATAAATCCGGATAATGTTGTCAAAATTTGTCGTGAATTCACAAAGAATGTAAAAGGGGGAGGGAATCTTATCCATATAGAGTATATATATTTTGAATTTTACAATAAGCGAGTACAAATGAGGCTTTCTTAAAATTAACTGTACGGCAAGGCAAGGACCCTTCGTGGTCACACGCCGGGTTGAGGACATCAATTATGAGGAGGAGCGATCAGACTAGGGCGGGGTGACTCAGATTTACCACCTTAACTTCCTAAAGGAGTGATCGAGGGGGGTGACCACGGCGATCGAGGGGGATCAGTTTGTGCCTGAGGTTCCAAAAGAGACCGATCCCACCTCGGCCCTGTCCAGTAACCGGGGGTAAAAGTGTGCTCCCGGCCGTATCGCCTGCCCAAACACAAATGCAAAGTCGTGCAGGCAGTGTGGTTGTGCTGGTAGATAAGCCTGATGGGTCGATCCGTTTCTGCGTAGACTACCAAAAGGTGAACGCGGTGTCAAAATTAGATGCGTACCCGATGCCCCGGGTCGACAAGCTGCTTGCCCGGTTAGGCACAGCTCAATTTTTCACCACACTGGATTTAACCTAGGGCTACTGGCAGATTCCCTTGTCTCCAGAGTCCAAGGAAAAATCGTCTTTCTCCACTCCGCAGGGGTTGCAACAGTTTGTCACGCTTCCCTTCGGGTCCCCAGCCACCTTTCAGAGACTCCTGCACCGGGTCTTGCATCTGCACGCGGCATACGCTGCCGCCTACTTGGACGATGTCATCATTCCTGTGACAGATGGGGGGCGGCACATGCAGCAGGTGGGGGCAGTGCTCGAGTCCCTGAGGCAGGCGGGGCTCACCGCCAACCCTAAGAAGTGTGCGGTTGGGCGGAGGGAGGTACGGTATCTAGGGTGCCGTTGGGACCGACCCCAGATAGACAAAAAACCGGGGCGGTCGTAAACAGTCTGAGACCCAAGACGAAGAAACAGGGTAAGCAGTTTTTGGGGCTGGCCGGGTACTACAGGAGGTTTGTGCTAGATTTTTCGGAGCTGACCAGGCCCTTTGTCTGATTGCAGAGTGACGCGTCGGACAGAGGGCCGGGGGCAGTGTTGTGCCGGCCGGCCGGCGCCGCACATCGGCCGGAAGCTCCCAGAACGGGAAACGAGGTACAGTACGGTCGAGGGGGAGTGTCTGGCCATCAAGTGGGCCGTCGGCACCCCATTCACCCCCTGTTCGGACCACGCCCCGCTGAAGTGGCTCCACCGCATGAAGGATACCAACGCGCCGATCAACCTGTTGGTACCTGGCTCTTCCGCCCTTTCAGTTCAAGGTGATCCATAGGCCGGGGGCAAGCAAGATGGTGGTGCCGACTTCCTCTCCCGCTCTGGGGGAGGGGGCGGCCAAAGTCCTCGGCCTATTCAAATTAATTCCTGATTCTGCTGTTCAACGTTTGACGTATACAGTATATACTGTATATATTTTTTATTTTCACAATAACCGAGACATGAGAGTGCAAATGAGGCTTTCTTAAAATAAACTGTACCGACAACGTTCATTTCGGAAACCTCTTAATTGCACCTGTGGCAGACAGTGGGGCGTGGTTAAGACGCGGTCTGCGGGGTACAACGGGGTACAGCGGGGAACAGCGGGGGCTCCTCCCCGCGACGGCGCAGCGGTTCCGGCTCGGCCCGATCAGCCCGCTGGCTCTGGTCGGTCCGAGTCGGCTGGGAGCGTTTTCCTACGTGATGTTTGTCTTGCAGTGAGGGTGGCGTGGTGCAGGAGCCGAGAGCCTGCGGATCGGACCTGACGCTCAGCGATAAATTTCTGTTCAATGTTCACGTTTGGCGAGCGGGCCTTTTTGTTGTTTTTTTATAATCAAAAAAAAAAAAACTCTGTCGTGTCGGCACCTCACTGCCGGGAAGTCTCCGTATCCCGCCCTGAACCCGTGTCTGTGGACAGAGCCTTCAAAGCACCCAGGATGACTTTCGCTGATGACGTCAAACCACATTCGGAAACATATAATTAAGTTATTATTTTTTTAACTTTCGACATTGAAGCAAGAGAATTATTTATGTTGAGGTAAGTTTAAGCTCACGGGTTATCGGAGAGAGGTGGAAAAGAGGCCGCCAAAAGAAAAGACGGAAGTAATGCTTTTGCCGGGTGTAAAAAACTATTTAGGAAGCAAAGGCAACATGGACATAACGAGGTTGTGTCTGTCTCCGTGCATCATAGTGCGCGAGCCAATTTGTTTTTTTTAGATCTATTCGGTCTCCGTTTGCATGCAAGTGTCTTCCTGCCTGGCCTCGGTCTCACACCACAGGTCTATTATCTGAATTTTCTGTTTCATCGTCAGACACTCAGTGAAAAAGAAATGTCACAAAACACTGTTTCAGAGGGATAAAGAGGGTTTTTTTTTTCCCCTCCTTTATGTAATATTTACTTGCAGTCACGAGAAACTACAACTGGCAACCCATGACTATTCCCCTACTGCTTCTTTTCCAAGGAAGTTCATATTTCAATTTTGACTTTTCTTTTGAATTTCATTCAATAGTTTCATAT
>NC_137206.1:10492815-10497815 GCF_960531495.2 Zeus faber | reverse complement strand
TGTGTGTGTGTGTGTGTATGTGTGTGGTTGTGGGGTGTTCAGCGTTTCCGCTAAGATTTCTTTCTTCCTCTATTCCAGGAAGACAGCTGCGATCACCAGACTTGTGATCAAAGATGACTTTGGACAGTAGATGAGCAGAATTCAGTGATTTAGTTCAATGCTCAAAAACCCAATGTGACGTATATCATAAGAAATATGATAGTAAAAATAATATTAAAAAATGGAGAGAAAGAAAATACATAAATAATCTCCAATCATTTTGAAGATAATAGTGTTGAAATGTTGTATAAAACATAATCCCTGATAAGCGCTTAATTGCCATAAATTCCACAATAAATGCCCCTAAATCAATATTGTCTTCCATTGGATTAGCTGAAGCTAAGGACCTACAGTACAGCCATAAGTAATCCTAAGTACCTCAGTAAACCTAAGTAAACCTAAGTACCTCAGTAAACCTAAGTACCTCAGTAAGCCTAAGTAAACCTAAGCAACTAAGTAACGTTAGTAAACCTAAGTAAAACTAAGTACCTTCGTACCTAAATACCTAAGTACTTAATTACCTAAGTCAACCTATATAAACCCAAGTACCTACGTACCAAAATGCCTAAGGAGCTAAGGCCCTAAGTACCTATGTAACTAAGTACCTAAGTAAATCGAAGTACCTTAGTACCTGAGCAAACCTAAGTACCTACAGTAAGTGAAACTAAGTACCAAAGTACCTAAGTAAACTGAAGTAATTAAGTACTTAAGTACCCAAATACCTCAGTACCCAAGGCCCTAAGGCATTAAATACCTAAGAAAACCTAAGTACCTAGGTACCCAAATACCTAAGTACCTAAATACCTAAGGAACTAAGTAAACCTGAGTACCTAAGTAAACCTATGTACCCAAATAACTAAATACCTAAGGCCTTCAGGCCCTAAGTACTTCAGTAGCTAAGTAAAGCTAAGTACCTAAGGACTGAAGGCCCTAAGTACCTCAGTAAACCTAAGTAATCCTAAATACACCTAAGTACCTTAGCACCTAAGGACCTTAGGACCTAAGTACCTAAATAAACCTAAGTACCTAAGTATCCAAGGCCCTGAGTACCTAAGTAAACCTAAGGAACTAAGTACCTACTGTAAATACCTAAGTAAACTTGAGTACCTAACAACCTACGTCAAGTGAACTACTTTTTATAATTGATCTCTTGAAGTTAGTTACTTTACTACTTAGAAACCTAACTAACTTCATCCAAATCTCAACTGAATAAAAAACACTTATTCCCTTATATATATATAGATATATATCTATCTATATATATATATATATATATATCCCCTTAAAAAACAAACAAAACATAATCACATTTTATTGTTCCAGAACAGAAATGTTACCTTGAAATATCTATTAGTGGTTGATAACATTATTTTTTGATCAACTTTAATATTTAATAATATTTAATTAAAATGTGTTTATCTTCATGATAAGCAAGGTATTTCATGCTTATGCTCTTTAAAGCTTTAATAACTAATGCCAAATGTTATGAAAAACAACAGTTTTTGTTTCATGGCCCAGAGAGTATTTTAAATATATGCATTTCATTGGCGTAATTATTTATGACGTCATTTGGATGTAAAACATTTTCATGTGGCTATTTAAGTTAAATAAAAATCGAGTCGAATGGTTTATGTGCAGCCTGTTCATATCAAATAATAATAATAATAATAATAATAATAATAATGATGATAATGACAATAATAATAATAATAATAATAATCATAATAATAATAATAATAATAATAACAATAATAATAATAATAATAATAAGAAGAAGGATAATAACAACAACAACAACAATAATAATAATAATAATAATAATATAAAATATACAAGAAGAAGAAAAGAAGAAAGAAAATGCATTGAGTATTATTAGAATATAGTATTATCCCTATTAACAGTTCCATACAGAAATAATTATGTCTATTAAGCAATGTAAAAAAGAAGAGTATTAATCCATTTATTATGTTGGTTGGGGGGGGGGGGACACTAGAACCAAAACGTGAATAATATTATTAAAGAGACTTATTTTTTCCTCATAACTGAGAAAAACGGAACATTTTAAGCTCTGCCGCGTACCTTGCACTGTAAACCTGTGGCATCTGAGCTGAGCTCCAGCTGCAGACTTCTAGCGCTCTGTACACTGTGAATGACCCCAATGACCACTGTCTAAAATAAACAAATAAATAAACAAGTGAATAAATACATAAATAAATAAATCAACAAACAAACAAACACATTTAAAAATAAACAAATAAACAAACAAACAAACAAACAAATAAATAAATTAATTAATATATAAATAGACACATAAATAACCAAGCAAACAAGTGAATAAATAGATAAATAAATCAACAAACAAACAAATAAAAACAAACAATAAATGAATACATAAAAAACGAATTATAAGCCAAATAAACAAACAAACAAATAAAAACGAATAATAATAAATCAATTAAAAAAGAAATAATAAATAAATCGATAAATAAATAAATAAACAAATAATAATAATTGGATGAAACAAGATGCCCTGTGTTGAAATCCTTCCAGGCCAAATTGTGTCTGTGCCACGCTGGCACGTTAATGTGCCACAGCAGGCTCTGTTTGGGGCGAGGGTGGGTGGGGGGCTGCCAACAACAACACTCTTCCCGAGTGTGTGTGACAACATTAGGACCCCTTCAAAGAGCCCTGGTCCCGCCTTGAGACAGACGGGCGTGTGTGTGTGTGTGTGTGTCTGGCGTGTGTGTGTGTGCGTATGTGTGCAGATGAAACCTGACAGGAGTTTAGCGCTGACGACCACCACGGCAAGGAACTGCAACATGCGTCCCTCCTCTGGGGAGACGCCGCCGCCACCACACTAGGAGTGTCTGTACCCGTTGAGTACGTGAATATCCGTCGGAATTCGAGGATAAATCAAATTCCCTTGACTGTCAACGCGTCCCATATTTGACTCGTAAAGTTATATAAAACAGTCATAACGATACACTGTGTTAAGTAACTACACAGCATTTTCCGAATCAGATTCCAGGAATTAGGGATCTATTTTTCAATACCCTGCTGAGATCTCAAGGATCATTCTTTCAGTGACCCTGCGTTACACCGACGGACGCAGCCGTCATGGGGTTAAGCGCCTCGCTCAAGGACGCCACGGCGTGCTATCTACTACCTGCCGTACCACCCGAGCTACGCCCCCCTGTGGGTGGAGGAGGAGGAGGAGTCTCAACGGCGACAACATTTACACAAATGACATTTTGAATGCGATGACTTCAGGGTCGGACGTGGAGGGTTGTTCTGGAATCTCCCATTTGACCCCTGGGTCCTTTCCAGCCCTTCCTCCTCCACCCCCCCCTTCTCCCCCCATCCCTCCTCTCCCCCCCCTCTCTTCCTCTTCCTCCCCTCCCCTCCCCTCCCCGCCTCTCCTCCTCCACCTTCTCTTCTTCCCTCCTCTCCCTCCTCCCCTTCTCTTCCTCTCCTTTCCACCCTCTCCTCTCCCCTCGCTGTCCCCCGTCTCCTCCTTTCCTCTCCTCTCCTCCCAATTCACCCCCCCCCATGTCTCCTCCTCTCCTCTCCTCCCCACTTTCTCTCCTACCCACCCCCCTCTCTCTACCTCTCCTCTCCTCTCCTCCTCCCCTTTTCCTCCTCTTCTCTGTGCCCCCCCCCCTCCTCCCCCATCCTCCCCTCCCTCCCCCGCCCTCCCACCCGCACCCATTCATCCTCCCCTCCCCCCTCTCAGCTGATGTTTGTCCCTGGAGGTGCTCTGGTAATGTCTTTGACTAAGCTTCAGCCTCTCCTGATAGTGACAGTGCCCCATAGGAAGGAAACCAATATGATGGTAATGGAGGGCTGGCGGGCGGGGAAAGCACCAAAGCCGACTGAAAGGAAGCCGCGCATTTCAGGTTTGAGTCCAGCGTAAGCCGTTTAAAGTTTTATCTCTTGATGTATGGATCTATTGATAACCCCAACCGGGACGCTCCGCCATCTTGACGCCGTGTCACACCGGACAGCAAAAAGGCCGTGTCAGCGATTGTGTAGAAAAAATCGGGTCACTCACACCTTTTGCATTGTTGAAAAAAAGCATCTACATCAGTGATGCTCATCCTTCTCCCCCAATTTGAGAATCTCAAATTTTTGTTGTTAAACATGATTTCATCCAAACTGCAGTGACAGGGGAACCACAGTGAGACTAGGATACAAAAAATAAAAATAAAAACAATCCTGATGCCACATTTCCATCGTGGTGACAAGGTCTTGTCAGTGAAATAAGGGTGACGTTTGGCGATTTTTTCATCACGGCCGTTTTTCTGGGTAAGGGCGCCTGGGGAGGGTCCCCGGACCCCACATTGAGCCACGTTGACCCGCATCGCGTCCCAGCGTCTCCATGACGTCAGTGATACGGGGCCGTTGATGGAATCCCGTCGTTGTCGCCGGGGCAAAAACTATGCGCGGTGTTTGAAACCCCCCCGGCAACGAGTGCAACGCTGAACATAAAGGAACTTGTGCTCCGACTCCAAAAAAAAAACAAAAAACACCTGCCCGGATAAACAGTCGTATCGCCACCATGGCAACCCCCCAAACAGACTGTGAAACACCGTTAGGACGTATCGCCAACCATATTAACACCCCGGCTTCACAGTGTGTGTGTGTGTGTGTGTGTGTGTGTGTGTGTGTGTGTGTGTGTGTGTGTGTGTGTGTGTGTGCGCGTGTGTGTGTGTGTGTGTGTGTGTGTGTGTTTGGGGGGGCGGGACAAGCTTTACGTTGGTCTGCGTCTGTGTGGGCCTGTGTGCATGTGTGTTTGGCTTTGCGGTGCCATCACATGCTCCCCCCGTCCCCGAGGTTAAAATGATGAATGAAAGCTGTTGAGAGCAGCATGACAGATGTGGAAGTCACAAGGGGAGTCCTCTGGCGGCGCGAAGAAGGCAAAGTTTCCCTCCCTCCTGGTGTGACCTGTACGTGCGTGTGGG
>NC_137206.1:10467815-10487815 GCF_960531495.2 Zeus faber | reverse complement strand
TCTATGCAAATGAGCCGGTGAAGTATGCAAATTAGAAAACTGTTGCTGTTTTTATTTATTTATTTATTCCAGGGAGGTCAAATTACAGGATATGACTGAGGGCAATGATCCCCGCACGCACGCACGCACACACACACACACAATTTCTCTCTAGTCTTTGACCGCCTACGACCCCCGCCACCACCGCCATCAACACCCACAATCCCCCCCCCCCCACACAGCACTCTCTAAGCTTATTTCAATTGCCATCCTCCCTGGGCAGTAATTTCCCTGTTATATTTTTAAATTCTTTCTTGTTCTTTTTTTTTTTGAAGTACCACCATCTCCACCCCACACCCTCCACCCTCTCCCCCTCCCACCACCCACCCGCCCACCCCTCCCTGTCACAGGGGCTTCAGCTGCAATTACTTTTAGTATCACTTCTCGGTGAGAAGTCAACTCCCCTCGAGGCTTCCTATCAGAACCGATTACTGCAGCTGGGTGGGGGGGGTGGTGAGGAAGAGGGTGGTGGGGGAGTTAAGTGGCGTGACCTGTGGGTTTGTTGGGAGGGGGGTGAAGCAAGGGCGGAATAAACAGCAACAGAGAAGTTGGTAAAGGCCTAAGATTGCGTTGGACGCAGTTGGGTGTGATGGGGTTGGGTTTGACGCACTCCCTGACGCCTCGTCGTCGCCATGCGTCCGCCAGTGTTCTGTTTCCCGCGGCGCCGGAGAGGCCGACGCCTTCCGCAACCCGTCCGCTCGCTCGCTCATTTTCTTGGGAAACTTCGGCCGCAGTTTCATCGCTCGAATAAATCTCCAGCCACTGCCCGCGCGACATCACCCCCGTCCCCGTCCCGTACGTCCCCCGCTGCAATGGAGGGATGACCCGATCACATGAAGAGAACCTGTGCGGTGCAGCTGAGCCAGATAGTGCAGAAGGGGCGAGGAGCGACGGAGGTGGTTAATTCAAGGAACAGTCTGTCATCTGTGCGCGGTAGCATGTGCAAACGAGCGTGAGCGTGTGTTAGTGTATGTGTGTGAGAGAGAGCGACTTGCAGTGCAATCTCATTGCCCCGGGTCACACACATGTACTTAAGTACTTATGTGCTGCAACAGCCACCCATCTCGCTGATTGATGAGGTGAGTGACTGCATCTCGTAAAACTCTGCACACCTGGGACCCCCGCCCCGCCCCCTGCCGTGCGAGCCTCACACCTGAGAGGTTGGAGGGAGGGAGAGAAAAAGTGCGAGAGAGAGAGAGAGAGAGAGAGAGAGAGAGAGAGAGAGAGAGAGAGAGAGAGAGAGAGAGAGAGAGAGAGAGAGAGAGAGAGAGAGAGAGAGAGAGAGAAAATAGGACTCTCACAAACACCAGATTTCGCTGCATATTTTGCATTCCCCGAAGCCTTCTCCGTCAAAATAAGCTCTTGTTATCGTCAATGCAGGTCGTTGACGAGTTAGAGGATCGGATCTCTGATGGTGAACTTTTCACTTTTTCCAACAATAAAAACCTGAGGACAGTTCCGAGAACGCACGCCACCAGAAATGCAAACTTCCATCCCCGGCAAAGAAAAGTGATGGATTCAAAGCAAAAGGTCCCCCGCTCGGCTTTTTTCCAAGTGCAACCCGTCTGAAGACACCGCGGCGTGGCGACGGCAAAGAGTAAACGAACATGGCCCCCGCGTCACGCCCCCGCAGCCCGGCCCCCCCGCGCGCCTATGTAATTGCAATTGACAATCAGATGCCATGTTTATAGGCGCATGGTGCGACTGTCACAAACTGTGAAGCGGCGATGAGGCGGGGGCCTGTCACAAGGGCTTACGGCACACTAACGCCGTCCTCGTCTCGTCGCCGCGCGGCCTTGATTGTTCCGTCGAATCAGTCAGCGGGCGAGGGAGATCCCCGCTTGTGCCAGATGCAGTCTCTCTCTCTCTCTGCCTTCCATCTCGTTAACAAGGTTTAATGAACGGCGGTTGTTGTTGGTGGTGGTGGTGGTGGTGGTCGCGTGTCAGTGTCTGACCTTGAACGAGGCCGCTCCGTTTACAGGACTCATTTAACCCGGGCTTTTACAGGTGTCAGTCCGCAGGAAAGTTGCCGCTCGTTGGCGACGTAAAACAAAACAATGGCACCGGCGTGGGGTCGGCAGGACCGAGATGCTGTTGGTGCGTCTTTGGTTTGGCTTCACAAACGGCCAACCCCAGTGAAATTCATCCCACCGGGCGACGGACGCGAGGCCTACAACTGAAGAGGGCTTAGAGGAAAAAGTGCATTCCACGTCCCAACGTGCCGACTCCCTGACGGCGTCGTTTTTCGAGCTTTGTAGTCCGCGGTGAGCCTCAGCGTTTGAACCCGGAGCGCGCCGTCGTTTATTAAAGAGCCAGTCAGCAGAGGTGTTGTTTTCACCGCCAACAAGTCCTTCGGGGCTTCTCTTCTCAGCTCCCCGTTGCCCTCTGCCCTCCCTCGCTAAGTCGACCCCTTCGGGCCGTGGTGCGGTGAGAGGGGAGGCTTTGTGACGGTCGGGGGGCTGGATCTGCGGGGAGAGCTCAACAGGAGGCGGAGAAAGGGGTCGAATCATCGAAATCCCGGGGACGAACTCTTGACTCTCCGACCTCTCCCTCAACGGGAGGTTGGGCAAATTGCGCTCCCGTTTGGCCCCGGTGTCGGAACCCTTGCGCGGTTTTCGATCCGCGCTCACTTTTGGATGACCAACCCCGTGGGGGGGTTCTTATCTTTCGAAGGAGGGGCGCGGGTCACCGTCTTAATTGGTGCGCGTCTTCGGGATCACCTGCTGCGGTCTCCGTCTCAGGGCGCGGCCTCGACTGCTTTACGGTGTGATCAAGAAGAAACCCCCGACTGCGAGACCCGGCTACTCCACCGTATTAAGATTGCCGACACAGTCAGTAAGTTTAACGTGAAAGAAGTCATTCGGAGACGGCCGGAGTCATTATGCACACATTCCAGTTTGGAGTGTTTCCTGGGGCCTTTTGTGGACGTTGTGTGGATAGGCCTATCAAAACTTTTCAAGGCCCCGGTCATCAATGCCATATCGACAACCACTTCTAATCTCAAAAGGAGCCCCGAACATTTCCCATAAGAGCCGATTTTTTTTTTTCTTACACAATTAACAGCTTTAATCAATCGATTTAGGGATCAAAATCGTTTTTCCCAAGGGTAGAAATCAAAGCAGCGATGCCAGAATGACATGACTATGCTGTACTGTAACATAGGATATCATAGTACATAGCCATTGAAATTATATTGATGGATATCATTTTTCAGTGGCATTGTCTGTCATAAAAACGAGATTGTCATAAGAAACATGACTGTATAATCTAAATGAGGATTAGAAGACATGACATAGAATATATCCCAACATTGAGTATGACATTTCTGGGACTGTTTAGCCCCAACACCTCCAATTACTGCATACTAGCTCAACGTAATCAATTGTTGGAAATACATTTGAATTCACAGGCAGATAATACGCACGTATGAATATTGCCTCTTTTTTTTTTTACTGGACAATCAAATTGCTACCCAACACATCCATGCCGCTAAGTAAATGGTCATCAACACTTTTTAACCAATTAATATTTTTTTATGGCGGTGGGGTTCATGGAACTGCCCTTAATATTTGTTAAACTTTTGCCATCCAGCGTGAAGGGCTTGTTTTGCACCACAGCACACCATGTGAATCCTGAGCACGTTCTCCTGGCACGACTTCTGTAGGCCCTTCAAAGTTTAATCGTTTACACTTCCCAAATAAGCAGAACTGTCGGTTGCTGCGTCGCCCTTTGAATCCATGTTCTGACAAAACAGCCGCTAAACCGCAAGGACAAGGGCTTCTTTAACAGCAGACCACATCATTATCTCCCTTATCCAGTCACAAGGCTCGCTCAAATGACTGCAAGCTACCACACACCCCACCCTGCCCACCCCCACCCCCTCTCCCCACAACTTGACACTTTCCGCTAACGCACAGCGTATCTCTGAGGCATTTATTCAACAGTATCGAGCGTCTTTGGGCTGTTTGTTCAAATTCTTAGGGGGGCTTTGAGGGGGAAACAGTAAATAATTGGCAGAGAGGTCAGGGGTCACACGACACCGGCAATTTACGTTTCCCTTTCCTTTATTGGCACAGGATGACCCGAAAAAAAAAAAAAGTGACACTTCGCAACGAACGCACAGCGGCGTCCGGGGGTAACAGACAAGACAAGAGAACGCCGGAACAAAGAGGTGTTGAAACATACAGGGAAGCATTAAATTGAGATAAAAAAACAAATTCATGCCTGACATAACGAGTTAATATCTGGACAGCTCCTCACCACATGCCAATTATTCCATTTCCACATGCATTGATAAAAGTTCTCCGTTCATCATTACCTTTTTAAGTCAGACATTAACGCCGTCTGGGCAACTTCCCTCCCTGCTAATGGCCAACAGTCAGTCAGCCGCAGCCCTTCGGAGGCTTGGATTGACGTTCACGTGTCACAAAAAGGATCCCTCGGCCCCTGGGTGCTCTTTGTTTGTCCGTCCTCTCTCGCTCTCTCTCTCTCTCCACCAAGTTCCCCCTGTAGACAAGGGGTTGAAATGACACACAGTGGCTGACTGTCCCCCAGGGGCCCGGGTTCTGGCCTTGGCTGGCTGGGTCTGTGTGGCAGCTGGTGAGCCCGCTGCCCTCGATCTGGCCTGCAGCATCAACAGCGGTGGTGGGCCCGATTGGAGACTCTCTCTGATCCCCGACGCTCACTACTCACTGCTGCCCACACAGCTGGTGGTGCCGAACAGAAGAGGAAACGTAACGAGAGGAGGGCAGGAAAAAAAAAAAAAAATCTGAAAAATAAAAAAAGGCTGCAAAAAGTGCTATTTCTCCATTTACAGTGAACGGGAGATGTGTAGTTAAAACCAAAACAACCGGATATCTTGGCAAGGAAGGAAGGTGTAACGCACGTTAAGAGATGGAGGGCAATCGAGGGAGGGCTACTGGATTTAAGGGCCCGTGTTGGGTTACCATTTTGAACCAAAATGTCCAGATCATGTTGGACGGCGATGCAAGTGCGTCCCACTTGGCAAAACCCATCGATGCAGCACATCGGATTTCTGTACCTGGGACACACTCCAACGTTACAAAAACACATTTGTTTGACCGCTCGATAAGTTCTTTATAAGCTAATGGAACGCTATGAATTCTATGAGCAAAAGACCTTCAATTCCAGGGACCTGGTTTAAAAAAAACAAGAATAAAATATTAAACCACACCAAACAAACGACTTCCGTGTATATATTAACCCTGAGCCGTTGATAAATAATACTTTTCATAGCGTTTCCACATTTCCCCTTCTATCCATAGTGTACAGCCCCAGCAGCCTCGTAATAGAAAAATAACCAAAGGAATCAAAACAAACACATAAAGGCACCACAGCTCCTGTGACAGAGACAAGACACACACACACTTCAGATTCCAAGTCTTGTAAAACCGAACAAGGCTCCATATGCGCCGTTCCCTCACCTTTTAGACACGTAGAATGAGATTTTAAAAATGGAGGGGGAGGTTGGACCTGAGTGGAAACGCGTTAGGTCAGTTTAACCGCCTGGTTGGTACAATGATATCTCAAGCAAACCAAGGACACAAACCAACATATAACATCTGAAGTGGTTTTACGTCTCAAATCAAAGTCAGTTTGGTAGGTGGTTAAGAAACAGGAACGGGTCGGGTGACGCTGGGCGGCGGTGAGAAAGGCTTAGATCTGAGGGGGGGGGGGGGGCTAAGACGTCTCAGTCCCGGGTTCCGCGAAGACAGGTCTTCCGGTGGGACTTGCTTTGAGTCAGGTTGCGTCGGGTGGGGTGGGTGGGGCTTCTCAGTGGTGTCCACCGGTGTAGATTCTGTTCCTGAGGACGACCACGGGGGGCAGATGGTGCCGCACGCCGGGGTAGTGCTGGATGTGGTCGAACCACCTCGTCACGTTCACATACTTCTCTTTCTCCTGGACGGCCAACTCCACCTGGGGGGGGGGGGTGGTGGTGGAGATGTTTAGCTGATTTTTAGGAAGCATTTACAGAAACTAGCTTGACAAAAGCTATGATTTGATTTCTATTTAGTGTCAACACCATTGTTAATCCAGTAGTCAACAGCGTTCATTTTAGGTATTTTACAATGCATATCAATTCTAAAAGTTGTGTTAGCAACGCCAATACACACGTGGCACAAGATCAATAACGTTAGCTCTTTTTTTTTTTGCTTCAAACTCAGGATTCATTCCTCTGGATCTGACCCACATGCAGATAGGAACACAGCAGCTCTGCAACTCTTACGGTGGCAAAGGGCAGCTGAGGATTCGCAAATGATTTTAGTTGCAGTAGTGATCACTGTCTACAGGGACAAATAATTAAGAAATAAGATTGGTGGGCTAAACTACTTGCAAGGGTTATTCCGATAGAGCTATAAAAAAATTATTAAATCAAAGGCTTTATTTTGCAGATTGCACAGCAACACGGTGTCTGAGTATTATTACTTTTAATCACCCTGTAACGTCGATCTGCTATACAGACAGGACTCCCCCCCGGAGCCATCCCTGTGTCAGTGGGACTCAGTGTTTGTGCTGTGCTGTTTACCATAAATTGAACATCGGGACGGGCTGTGGTTAAGGGTTAGGCTCGCTGAACTCTCGTCCCCGAGGTTAAAACCACACTGATAGGAAACCGAAGTGACTCCGTTCTGCCTGGTGGCGACCATGCATCTCCGCCGCGACCGCTGACATCTCGGCATGTGATCCCTCCCTTGTCACAGTCGGCCCCCCGCCCATCGCCCACTTATCTCCCGCTCGTCACAGGTTCTGCGTGGGCTGCTCCGGTTCGGAAGCCGTAACAAACCCCCTTGTCCATGGTCAGGGGGGACACAGGCTGCACTCTGTGCCACATCACTCAGCTCTTTCAGGAGGAGTGGGTACGTGTTTATTAGCCGTGTCTATTACCAAGTTGTTCTTGGTGCCCTTTAGCCATATGACTGGTCTAATTGTGTGCACTGCGCTGAGACAAATTGCGCATTAATGGTGTGGTCTGATTGAAGTGGGCCAAAATGCGGGATGGATGGATGGATGGGTGGATGGACGGAGGGAAGTTGAAGGTGGAGGGAGCACTAACATTGGAGCCCGATTTACCCACTTGAACCAGGTTACGCAATCACACTGACCACCTTAAGAAGAAGTCAATATCCAAAAACACTTTAGTGAGTAAGGGAAAGTTTGTAACGAGGCGTCGATGTGCCGACTACAAGAACACAGGCAGGAAAAGGAGGGAAACTCACAACCAGTGGGTGAATTCCGTAGTACATGAGTGCGTCGGCCAAGGTAAACTGGTTGCCCACTAGGTAGACCTTGTCCTGCAGATAAAGGTTCAGTTCCTGTGGGGGACAACATGAAGGAAAGGGTTAAGGATACGAAACCACCAAAACCAAATCATGGTATAGCCTGTACACTTCCTAAAACTGTTTGTGGCCTTGCACAGTTTTGTTCATTGACAGAGCAAAAATGAAATCAATTGGGGAAAAACCTCCCGTTGAAGGATTAATAATAAAGTAATGCATGGGCCAAAGCAGGTGTTCTTCCAGACACGGTTAGGAAATTCATTCAATTGGAGTCAAATATAGTTTATATCTGCAAATGTGAATAACCAATTTCATATGAAAAACAAACAACAAAAAAACATTTTGATTCAGAGAAAAAAAGGAGGTAATAATTAAAAAGCTAACAAACAGTTTATACTTTTTTTTTTTTTTTTTTTTTTTTTTTTTAAACAAACTACATGCTTAATGGGAGACAAACAAAAAGCACGAGAAGGGCTTAGTTAACCTATATATCTGAGGGTGCGTGAGGCACACATAAGTTTGGATCCACCCTTGCGTGTGTGTGTGTGTGTGTGTTGTGCTATGCGGACAGGAATAATATGTGACCTGAGGGGGTATGGCATCTCTCCCCATGACTGGCCACTTAGCACAGATGCCATACAAAATGGGCAATTTGTTTTTCCCCACTACCAAATGACTATAGCACTCGCCTGTGAATCTAATGAGGCTGTCCTAAAGAAAAGCAGCATGATGTGTGTTCTTCAGTCTGCACGCGCATGTGCGTTTGTTTGTGTGTGTGTGTGTGTGTGTGTGTGTGTTTGTAAGGAAGTGCTGGTCCCAGGGGAAGGGACCATCTTTAGCACTTGTACATTGTGCAAGGGGTGCACTCGGCGCACACGGAGCATCTTGGGGGCAAATGGAGTTATTGTGCGGCAAGAGTGGGTGATGCCAAGCAAGGCATGAAGGCAGCAGACTTCCTCCCTTCCACAATCAGATCCTTACCGTCGTTAGCCTACAGCTACGGAGCTGATGCCCAGTCGAGCAAGGACGGAGAGGCAACTCTGCTGCCTAACCAAGCTCACACAACTCCAAACCTGGGTTCCTCCCTCCTTAACGACGACCCCGAACCCCCCCCCCCCCCCGCTAAAAGGACCAGCATGAAGTTGAGAGAATATAACAAAATTCTTTAAAAGTTCCAGGCTAGGCTCTTTCACAAGCCCAAACGGATGATGAAGCTTCTCTCACAAGACTAAAGTTGATTGCGGGCGGTTCACATGCCAGGGAAACACAGATCCACTTCTCCGTTAAGAGCTCGCAAGAGGGGATGTGAATGGATTTAAATGAAGGTGTAACGCTTCAGCAGCTGATAGGGAACTGGACTTATTATTCCTACAACTTCTCCTCCTCTTTGGCTTGTTTATCAAAACATACATTTTCATCAAGGAAGTAAAGACAAAAAAAAAAAAAAAAAAAAAAAGACCCCAAAAAAGCCTTGAAAGACAGCAGGGAGAGAGGCGAAATACAAAAAATAAAAATAAAAACCAAGAAAGTTTTGATGTCTTTTTTTTTTTTTTTTAAACGACAAAACTTTTGGTTTAGACTTCAATATGGTCCGAGGGTACGTTTCTTTTGTGCCCAACGTGAGATGTCGTTCAGCGCGAGCTTGGAACAAATAACTCTGCGGCTGTTGACAGTTTGTATTCCCGTCTAAATTAATGGGAAGTGACGGTTGTGGCTGAAAGAGAAACGCTAAGGACACAACTGGAACCAGCAGGACAGGGCGAAGGGGGGCGACAGGCACCAGGGCTCAGGGCGATTTGCTCCTTTAAGTGGCACCATTAAAATATTTAGAGGACCTGTCCGGATAACATTCCACAAAACAGCGTGACTGCTCGGCACAGCGGCGCGTCACGTGCCGGAAAAGCACGCGTGTTTGTAGCGACAAACGCGCTCGAGTGGGAGCGCCTAGCGCTGACGAGACGGCGCTGACAGGCGACACGCATGCAGCGGACCAGCGGTACAGCAACGAATTTCACACCGACTGGTGTCCGACACATTAACGGCCTTTTACTGGAGTGCACGTCACTGAAGGGCCAAACATCAGTGTGTATCGCAGTCACTCGTACCTTAACGAGACACACGCTCTAAGTGTGGCCGAAAGGAGGGAAGAGATTTGGCACCCCTCAAAGGCATCTTGTAGTTTCTTGAGAAGCTCAGATGAGTGTGTTATCAATAGGCCTGTCACGATAACTCATTTTATTGGACGATATATTGTTATATTGTAATCTTCCAGAAATAATTGTGATAAACTAAATTGTCATTTTAAGACAATTTTTTGTGACTGATATGATAATATAATGCTATAAAAATCTAAGCACACATTTTAAATAAAAATGAACTTTTAATGATTTTGAATATTTAGAGACTGATGTGAAAAAAATATTGAATTATCCTCAATAAAACATAAACTAAATAAAAGCACCACCACACCTGGTTTACTGTGTGTGAGCGTGCTGCCTGAGCCCCGCCCATGGTGAAATGGCGACACAGAGCGGACCGAAGCAGCGCGACCAAAAATGACAGAGAAATTATGGATTGAAAAACACATTTATGTCTCTGATTTTTTTACACCTAAATACAGATTTGTAGATTGTATTATTTGTTGAAATTTTTCCATTTGTATTTATTGCATTATATGTATTTGTGAATTGTGACATTATTCCTTCCATAACGTGTTTTTATGAACTTTGAAACGTACAACATTTCGGCTACATTACATCATTTAGCTGGCACTTTTGTTCAAAGCCATTTCCAAACATGTTTTTCCATAAGTTTAAGTATAAGTAGATTACTTATGGATATAAAAAAACAGATTGACGTCACAAGCAGCAGCAAGCAGCAAGTCATTTTGATCGTAAATTTTCCTCCTGACTTGAACGCAGCACTGGTCTGAGTACCAGTGGCAGAGAGTCCACCGCGGACTCTAGCGTAGATAAAACTCAGTCAGGGACTGTGATCATAGTCACTGTGACAACTCCAAAAGATAAGAGGAAGATCGCGATTTCAGAGGGTTCTTTTTCTCCAAGGAACTATTTTGTTTATTTCATTTTGATACTTGGGAGATGCTCCCAGGCTCTGTGAAAAAAAAAAAAACACTTAGGCGCTGCGCTCAAGTCTTCTAATGGTATGGAAAACACTGTTGTTTATTCTGGCATCATTTTGGCTAAAATGGTGGTGACATTCTTATGTAAAACCAAAACATGCATGTAAACACAACGGGCAATTATCGAGGTCAGAAAAATTGTCAAAGTCATATCCATATATCATATAAATCCATATAGTAGTTATCACGACAGGCCGAGTTATCAAATACAATCTTAATATATATATATAAAATATTAAATACCCAATTGTTAAATTTAAGTTCAATAAGACGTACGCATGATACCTTCTTCCTTTAAACATGGTAGTGAATGAAAAAATATGATTAGATCCGCCCCCAGGATTTAATTCCAATCAGTAACCAGTATGATGTTCAATTCTTCACGTTTATTAAGACCAACGGTTCAGAATGAAGTGAGTTACATTCAATTTTGTAGAGAAGTCTTCCCCTCTTAATACACATTGTACTTGTTTACTAGCAGATCTTGAACGCTCCAATATAGCGGAGGCGCAGAGGCATAGCAGCGACATTGGCAGTAATCACAGCTCATTGATGACATGTCGTAAAGTAGCAGCAAGGTATTGATTCACTTACCATGAACCAATCATTTCGCTTCAGAGTAAAGCACAGCACGCATCTGTCTTGTCTACCTTATTTTCACTGCAACCGGCTCACGGATCAACTACGTTCCCTTACACCACCAGTTGCATGTAGTCCATTTATAATATGGCAGACAAGAGGAAACGCGCAGAAGTGTCACTAAGTTTCATAAAATAAAGCATCAACATCAAAGCATTTATTGCAGCATCGTATAATCCTGTGAACATCCACGTTGCACATGGCAAGATAGAGAATATTTAGGGATGCCACGGCGAGGATTTTTACCCCACCGGTTATTAAACTCATGACCACACCGGTGTTACCGGTAAAAGGTGCAGGGCATGTAGTGTCCCCGTTATGCACGGGTGGTAATTAAGGATGGAAGGAGACAGGTCCCAATTTATACCTGATCTAAGGTCTTAGACTTCTCTCCTCTCGTGATGAACAAACTGTTCTGCAACTCTGTGGAGCGCAGAAGCAGCCACTCACACTTTTATAGTGTCCGACTAAGAATTGATAACACGCTTAGTATTTTACAAATGTTCTTTTTTATTTTTATTTTTTTTATTTTATGAACATCGGCACTGATATGTGAAAATGAACAAAAAAATAATCATTTGGTTTTATTTCTCTTAAAAAAAAAAAGAAGAAAAACACTCCTCGCTTAACGACCATTGGGAAATACGACCAGCTCTCTGACCAGTCTGTATTGTACGCTGCGTACAATACCACGGTGTCAAGCATCTCATCGTGCATCGTCGCTCTCAGTCTCAGCCCGGCGGTCAGTATTCACTACACTCGCCATCCCCATTACCGTGAAATAACACGGGTCCTCGCTTAACCAATTCGCTTAATGACGTGGTCCTAGGAACGGAACTCGGTCGCTTAGTGAGGAGTACCTGTAATGTAATTGGTGTACGCCCAAAATACTGTAAAACCTATTACCGTAGCAAACCTAGAATATTTATATTGTTTTCCATTAGATACAGGTTAACTCTACTCCAGAGAGCTACTGACAGAGAAACTCACAATGAAGGGGCAGTTTAATGCAGAGGTAAACTGATGTCAGCCATGAGCGATATGGCTCATTCTGAAGAGTTTCTATTCATTCTCAACAGTGAACAGCTTGTTCTTAACAATTTATAATTTACGGCAGATTACATCTGCTAAAAATTGAGGATATCTTCAGTGTTCAGATTTTTTTCATACCAAAATAACCTCAGAAGCCAAACCAGTATCCGGACAGTAGTGGATTCAACAAGCAGAATCAATGTCCAATCAAAATGACTCGCTGGTTGTAGAAGTACATGCCTGTGTATTTTATCAGATTTTCGACCTCAGATCTCACAATCTACCTTAAGAACCGTCTTCATTTCTTCTTTAGCGCATCTGTCCAATTTGGCCACTCTGTATTCCAGCCATTGACGCACCACGGCTCTGCTCTCCGCCGAGTCGCCCAAAAGCTGCGGGCGCTTGGCCTCGCTCGCCAAGTGGCTGGCGATGGTCACCAACCCCACCAGTGGACCGTTGTTGGTCTGTAACACGGGGACCTGAGACAGCAAAAGCAAGACGGAAATCTAGTATAATAAAAGTACATAGAGGGGACAATTTGCCTCCGCGTCTCATCTTATTCCATTTTCATTTTTACTAATTTAAAATCAGTTTGTCTTTCCTATATTTATGGATATATATAATATTGTAATTATTAGGGCTGCACGATTAATCGTAAAAAACAAACAAACACCATCTCTATCGTCATCTATGCAATCTCATTTCTAAATGACGCTTCGGATGTATTTGCATTTGGGTCAAATGGAGATCAGTTGCATTAAAACACTCCTACTCCCCTATGCATTCACGTTATGCTGCATTCAAGTGTTGACTTCTTTGCTTTGGAACAATCCCAGTTGCAATATAAATCAAACACATCAAACTAAAGGATTTTGTGTCTGTCAGAAGATTTTTAAAAGTAATAAACTTGAGTCCCAACTTTAATCACCCCCGGGCACAATAACACCACGTCCAAATCCTCCACCTGCTTCCAAGCTACAGGCTGCACCAAACAGCCTCCATGCAATAAATAAATAAATAAAATTTGCATAATTTTATATATATATATATTTTTTTATGTAAGCCATTTAAGTGCGATATTCCAGAGCAAACGGCTTCTACGCCTGCTCCGTCACTCTCCTCACAACTCAAGCAGACACTCGCAGTAGAGTCAGCTTGTTGCTTTCTCCGTGTAGATACGTAACATCCGCCTGTAATTTCCGTCGCACAGGAAGGCAAAAAACATGGATATGAATTATTTATAATAAATAAAAATATATTATATTTATTTAATTATTATTATTTGTAAACTATTTTAACTGGCACAAAAGGGTGAACAAATAAAAATACTTTAAGTGAGTTTTTATTTTCACTTTGTTCACTTGATTATATTGTACATCATGAAGAGTTTTTCAGGGATAGTTACTTGAGAAAAGGTTTTGTATTGTTTCTATTATTGCAGTTTTGCACAATAAATGTTCCTCAAATACCTCTGTACTATGTGAAATGTGTGCTAGCAATACAGTTCAGACTAGAGCAATAGCTGCCACGCAGTTGCCAGTTCTTCACCCCTTCAGGAGCATTTATATTTAAAAGTTAAGAAAAACGCTCCATAAATGTTTTTATTGAAAAACGAATAATAGGGGGAGAGAGCCATGATAATTTCTTAGGGTGACAAATCGTGATTCACATCTTAGCAAGAATCGCGCAGCGCTACTGTAGTAATTACCAATGTAATAAGTCAAATCACCCCGTGGCTTATTCGCCGTGTCAATACTATGTATAGATATCATTCATCATGTGCAGAAATATCCACGATATTCATACTTCTACCCAGTCATACTTGCATCCTGCCAAATGTGCCCTTATCACAGCCGTCTTAGTAATGTCTGTATCTGGTGCACAGAGGACAATGATGTATATTGTGTCGATAATATACATGTATACTAGTTATTTTGGAATTTGACCGTTGGACTGCCTTTTTCAGACGAGATCACACATGCCCCGTGGTATGTGAACGTTTGTAGACTGATTCAGCGTTAGCAGTGCTTGATGGAGTAAAACGGACTGATTTCGGGGGGACAGTAGCTTGTGAATGCGGCGCGACATCGTCTTAAAAAGGTAAAAACAGATTTAGTGAATGTAATGCAAACGTCGGTGGGCGGGGGCTAACACGCGGAAGCTAGCTTAATAGCGCGCCTTCGATTTAATATCTGGCGTCATTTAAACGTTTTTTTTGTTGTTGTTTTTTTTTTAAATCATTCGAGTAAAAAAAATGTCGCGGCATAAAAAAAATAAAATAATAATAAATCCCCTCAATCATTTCACCTTGTTGTCCCCCTGCGTGGAGTATTTGTTGGGCTTTTTCAGCCCTAGATACTTCTCCAGCGACGAGAGCTCCCTCAGCGCCATCTTGGAAAGTGTCGAACGCAGCGTTCTTCTTCTTCTTCCTCCTCCTCGTCTTCTTCCTCCTAGTCTTCTTCTTCTTCTGCGAGGTTTCTGTGCGGTTTGCACCCACGGCGTTGCGCCACCGCCACCTGCAGGTTTTATTCTAATCCAGCGCCCATTTGAATGAAAGCCGTTCTCTCCCCCCCCCCCCCCCCCCCCCCCCCCTCCACCTCCCGTCCAGCCGCCGCTAAGAAGCAACCACTAAACATAACCACGTCTCCCCTTCAACCGTCTCCACATTCCAACCAGCCTTCAACCTTTAACCCTCTAACCCGCCCCGTCTCCCAAAGTTGTAATTTATTGTCATTCCTGCGTGTCCGTAGCTGTCAACCCCCCCACCCCCACGGTTTCCCCCCCCCCGCGGGATTCTACCGCGTGTCCCCCCCCCCAATTCTTCCCCGCTTCACCGTGAACAATCCCGTCCGAACGCTTTGCGATGGCCGTCACGATGGTCAACTCCGTGTCGATTGCGGCGATCATTCTAACGCCACCAGCGTGGCAAACAGGTCGGCGGCGTAACACGTCCACGCGGCCGTTGCGTCCCCCCCCCCCCCCCACCGATCAAGCGCTACCGCTGTTTGCGTCCCACCGCCATCGAGCGCCGACTTCCCGCGACGGGCTCCGACAGGCCGCCGGGCCACGGTTTCGCCGAACCCTCCCGTCCACAGGCCGCCCGCGTCATCTCTCTCACGCCATTTGGGCTCCCGACTGACACTGATATCACTCAACGGAAACCCATTGAGAACGACGACCGTTTCTTCGCCGCCATAATGCGCCGGCCCATCAGATATCGATGAAGGTCAGTGAATGATCTCGAATAAATTGAGGAACGCTTTCAGGAAACATTCATCCGCTGCAAAATAATCTGGCCAAATATTAAAGCGTTTTTGCAAGATGACCGTGCTGCAATTCCTGATTGATCAGTTTATAAGACGCAATCAATATTTATCATAGCTGGAAACCTGTCAATATCTGATAATTGATGAATAACTTCAATGACTTTGTACTAATTAATAGAAGTATACGTGTGAAATGGCCTCGCAAAAATAGGTGTCGTTTTGTCATTTCGAATTCAGCTGAGAAAATGTGTTTGTTTTATTTTATTGACATACATAACCAAAATCACAACAAGTTGCACATCAGTTGAATGTATTATAAGTCAAATTGATCGTATGTCAGTTTTTCATGAGCGTCGACGCAACACAAAATTCACGCGGATAAGGTAGCGCTGAATATTTGTCATCGCTCTGCTGTTATGCACACGTGCCCTCACGACATGTATGGCGATGGCCATCGCAGAGAGCCTAAAGAAAGACATTTTTGGGGCTCTCCTGTATGGTTTCAGTTCACTCAATAAAATCAACAAAACAAAACACGCACGCACCCACACACACACACACACACACACCCCACATGCACACACACACACACACACACACACACACACACACACACACACACGCGCGCACGCTCAGTATGTCCCCTTGTATAAATTGATACAGCGTAAGTACAATCCTGACCGCCCTTTGGCGCTCAGTTCTTTGACAAAAACACCGAGCAGCTCCAGCTGAACTGATCAGAAGTGAGAGGTACGCAGACCTGCCAGTGCAAAGTAGCATGTCTGCCTTTGCGCGGGCCTCTCTATTAAGGGTTTTGCGGTTAAATCAAATCAAAATGACAGCGGGCCGTCTGGAGTTTCCTCGGGAAGTCCTGCAGCCAAGTTTCCTCATGTGCGTCCGGGCCCGCTCTGTCTGTTCCCGCGCTGCGTCCCGCCACTGACGTCGTGTGTGTCACGTCTGGTCGGATTTGGACTGCGCCCGCGTGACTTTTCCATAATAAAATGTCACCTGTCAATCACAGCCGGGCTTATTAACTATATGTGGCCCAGGTGAGCCTCGCCTTGTGTGTGTGTGTGTGTGTGTGTGTGTGTGTGTGTGTGTGCGTGCGTGTGACACATAGTAAATGACAGTTGGCCTCAAGTGTCACACTGTAAGCTTGTCGTGCTGATTGGTTCCCAGCGGTACGTCTTCGTGGGGGACAAAATTGGGGGAAAAAAGCTTTGATTTTTAACAATCATTTCATAAACGTTATTGTGAAAGTCGTAAAACAGACAAAAAAAACCCCCAAAACTTCGAGCGAAGGACGCAGAGTCTGCTGCTTTTAAAGCTTTGAAAGTCACTGGTGACGTTGAAAGGACTTGAAAGCCCCTTTTTGCTCAATTTAATCAAAGCCTATAAGCGGAATGTTTCCTTATTGAAGTGACTACGTATAAATAAAGTCACAAACACTGGAAACAACCAAATTTATTTGATGCAACTATATTTTATATGGTAACACATTGGAGAATCTGTCTATCCAGCGGGATAAGAAAGAAATCCCGAAAATATATTATTTTTTAGATTGAATATTATATTTTCAGGAGACAAAAAAAAGGCATTTACCAATTTCGTGTGCTATGTATAACCTTTATTTCCCTCATTGTTATGATTATAAAATGCATGTACAGTATGTATTTTAAGCATAACTGAAAAATTCACATATTTCATCATGGCGGGCTGGCTAGACAATTGAATGGGAAAGACAACATTCATGAGAATACTATATTCATGTTTTCACGTTTTAAAAACATTTTCATCGTTTTTTTTTTTTTTTTTGTATTCATTGATGTAATTAAACGTTTTACAATTGCAATTAATTTTTCTTCTCTTTTTTTTCAAATTGTGATCATTACCAGAGCATAGATCGCGCCTAAGCCGATTACAGCGGAACCCCGGCCCCGTACTGTACGCTAGACTCCCACTGATGTTTATCGCTTTGCACATGTCGCCCTTCCCTCCCACTATACTCGCGCTTAATATAAAAGAACAGACGTTATTTTTAAACCCAATTTGTAGAGGGAAAAAGCCGTCCCAGAAAAAGGAAAATTAATTATAAGAATGAGTACACAGACAATCAGAAATGATTAGATGCCACGGAACAAGGTAAGGGCAGATCGCGTTTTTTTTTTTGTTTGTTTTGTTTTTTTCCTTAACCTTCCGTCTTTTTTTTTTTTTTTTTTTTTTCCCCTTATTTGTCTGCCGCACGTCACACACACTTTTTTATTTTATTTTTATTTTTTTTACCCCGAGTGGGGCTTTCGTAAATGCACGCCCGCAGCGCTAAAGTGCTTCTCCTCCGACTCTAAATGCCTTGAAGCTGCCACATCCTGTCTTTACTCAGGCGGGCTGAGAAACAACGATCCCTTGTACCCGGGTTCTATCTGTAGCCTGTGGGAGTTTTCTCATGCCGATGGTGATACACAATCTGGGGTCACATTAGTAGGGGGAATTCTACAGTGTGTGTTTGGGGGGTGGGGGCGGGGGGGGGGGGTCACCGACAGTGCCGTGGGGCTTCCAAGGCAGGCGTAGCCATAAACACAGCCCCAGTCCTCGTAGATATATCGACTCCCCCGCCCCTCCTCCATCCCATTCCTCTGTAGTCTGCAATATGCCGTTACGCTGATGTGTCTGGCCCCGCCGACCGCCCGCATGTCTCCTCCGCCGCCTTTCGTAACCCGTGAGCTCTGTTTTGTTTGAGCGAACGCCGTCTCTTAACCCCGCAGATGCTTCTCGGGGGGGTTGGGCGGCGGACGCGGGACACCGACGCGCGTGGACGCCGTCACCGCGTATCGGGGGAAATCGCGTCCCGGGGGCGCTCGACTGGATGGTGCCCGCGTGGAGGGACGCGGAGCTGCCGTGCGCGTGTTTGGGAGGGGGGAAAAGGCTGATGGAGAGTTCTAAATGTTCTGAGTATCTAGACGGCGCCACGTGGCAAAAAAGGATGCGGATCCCCGGACCGCTATCCCTCCACCGCCTAACGTCACGGCCGGGCACGACTTGTTCGGGCAGGTGGCGGTCCCCTGGCATCCGCCGAACCCAGATCGGTCCGTCAGGCCGCCGGCGAAGCGCGCTTTACACCACTCCAGCCGACGGCTCGCCATCGCGCACGGCGATCTCAGGCATCGCGTGCGGGGGCTCGGCCGTAGAAACCCACTTCCCGAAGCCCGCGCCGAGCAGCTCTCGGGCCGACGACGCTTCCAGAGGCGGTTTTTTGGAACCCGGTCGTGATTCGCCGCCACCGAGGACTCCCGAGCCTCCCGCTTCGTGGGTTGAGCTGCCGTCGCTCGTAGACGTTTCCGCTTCACGCCGACAGAGCTTAAGTTCGGCCGGGGCAGGGCTAACCGGGCAGAGATTTAACCGACTGGTCCGGTGGGAAGGCGTCCTATGATGGCGCCGACGTCGAAAATACCTTTGCATGGCGGTACGCTTTGTTTTATGCACCTGCTTGTGACGGGTGTGGCTGAAATAGCCAATTCGTCAGAAAGGTTGTCCGTATACTTCTGGCTGTACTACATACAGATTTATTTAAGATTTGGGGATTTCGTCCTCGAGGGTTACGTAAAACGGACTCCGGCAAAATGGACGCGATTCTTACCCCCGCGATACATTTTCCGTCGTCGAGTTCGAGTTAAGTGATTTTCCAGCGGCGCAGTGTGACCGGTAGTAGGATGCAGCAGTGAGCGTTTTTTATTTATTTATTTTTTTTTCAGCTCGGGCGCCGCCGGCCTCTCGCGGCGCAAGAAAGTCAGAGGCTGCCAGAAACGTCGGCCCTGCGAGCGGGCCCATGGGCCGTCATGACGACAACAATGATGGGATTATAGGAAACCCACCCTGCTGTTCTGTGCAGAAACAGCAACCCAACGGCAAAACACAACAAGCTGGTTCCCCCGGCCCTGCGCACACGCACGCACACACACATCCACACATGCAAATGATTTTTGAACGTGTATGTTTACAAGGGGGCTGGGGCTCGGTGGAGGAGCGGGAGTGATGACATTTTTGTGGCATTTCAAGCCTTTCGCTTAACATGCGCGATATGTGATTAGCATTGGAATTCATTCAGTGTGTGTGTGTGCGCATGTGCGTGTGTGTGTGTGTGTGTGTGTGTGTGTGCGCGCGTGCGTGCATGGGAATGGGGGGGTGGGGGGGGGCTGAATCTCTGTCTGATTGAGAGAGCGCCAGGAGACAAACAAACCAGTAATAAAGGCAGTTTCTCAATTTCCTGCTCCTCTGCTTACATGCCAACCATGGAAGCTCTGGGACGCGCTGGGGGACACAGTACCAGCTCACAGTAACAACAACACCCCCACCCCCACCGCCACCACCACCACCACCCCCCGCCACCATCCCTCCATCCCTCCATCCCTGTCTCCCATCCAGCAGCAGTCACTTAGGACTATTAATTACCGCCCTGATCTTCCTCCTCCTTACCCCTAGCCATCCGTGTCCCCCTCAGACAAACAGCCTCAGTGGGAGGATCTTGATTAATATAGCTTCTGAAAAGTCAGATTGTCTTTTATTGAAGTTGCCCACTGGCCATGCAGG
>NC_137206.1:10460315-10465315 GCF_960531495.2 Zeus faber | reverse complement strand
GTGAGCGTGTACGCGCGCGCGCGTGTGTGTGTGTGTGTGTGTGTGTGTGTGTGTGTGCGCGGGAAATTTGCGGCTTTCCTCGCCTCCCGAGGAAAAAAAAAAAAAAAAAAATTCCAGGCGTCGGAAGATTTGCCATCGGAGAAGCCGGCGCCGGTGCGGGGCGGTCCCGAGATGAACGGACGTGTAGCTTGCGACGTGAACACCGTCGGATTCGAAGCCCGTGGAGCCGTTCCTGAAAGGTGGTGCGGTTTGAGCGGCCACGCCCGTCCTGGGTCGAGGCAATCGGGGTCCGGGGTCAGTGTGGCCGTACACCTGTTGATTCGTCTAATCGACAGGTGAGACCCCCCCCCCGCGGCCCTTGTGGGGACATGCTGTCCATCCGCTCCCGGGCTTGTTCCACCTAGCCCACTGTATACAGTAAACCTGTGTGTTTCCAACCCCGGTGCCAGTGTCTCTGGGCCCTGAAAACTCCACTCGGTTGGTGTGTGGCAGGCGACACCGCCACAGTCTCAACACCATCGCGTCCTGCCGTCGCGTTGGCATGACAGTGTCAACATCATCATATCCTTCCTTCCTTCCTTCTTTCCTTCCTCCCTTCTTTCCTCCGTCCTCCCTCGGTCTGCAGCCTGAACTGTTGGCACCGAGGTTTAAACATCATCACACCCTTCGGTCCTGCCTTCCTTCCTTCCTTCCTATCTTCCTTCCTTCCTTCCATCCTTCCTTCCTTCCTTCCTTCCTTCCTTCCTTCCTATCTTATTATGTTTGCTGCCTGAACTTTTGGCACGACAGTGTCAACATCATCACATCCTTCCTTCCTTCCTTCCTTCCTTCCTTCCTTCCTTCTTCCTCGGTTTGCTGCCGGAACTGTTGGCACCTGCATTTCAACGTCATCACATCCTTCCTTCCTTCCTTGCTTCCTTCTTTCCTTCGCTTACACCCTTCCTTTCTTTCCTTCCTTCCTGTGTTATTATGTCTGCAGCCTGAACTGATGGCACTACACTGTCAACATCATCTCATCCTTCTGACCCACCTCCTACCTTCCTTCCTTCTTTCCTCCTTCCTTCCTCGCTCTCCAGCCTGAACTGTTGGCATCTGCGTTTCGACGTCATCACATCCTTCCTTCCTTCCTTCCTTCCTTCCTTCCTCCCGATCTTATTATGTCTGCAGCCTGAACTGTTGGCATGACAGTGTCAACATCATCATATCCTTCCTTCCTTCCTTCTTTCCTTCCTTCTTTCCTCCGTCCTCCCTCGGTCTGCAGCCTGAACTGTTGGCACCGACATTTAAACATCATCACACCCTTCGGTCCTTCGGTCCTTCGGTCCTTCGGTCCTTCCTTCCTTCCTTCCTTCCTTCCTTCCTATCTTATTATGTTTGCTGCCTGAACTTTTGGCACGACAGTGTCAACATCATCATATCCTTCCTTCCTTCCTTCCTTCCTTCCTTCCTTCCTTCCTTCTTCCTCGGTTTGCTGCCGGAACTGTTGGCACCTGCATTTCAACGTCATCACATCCTTCCTTCCTTCCTTGCTTCCTTCTTTCCTTCGCTTACACCCTTCCTTTCTTTCCTTCCTTCCTGTGTTATTATGTCTGCAGCCTGAACTGATGGCACTACACTGTCAACATCATCTCATCCGTCCGACCCACCTCCTACCTTCCTTCCTTCTTTCCTCCTTTCTTCCTCGCTCTCCAGCCTGAACTGTTGGCATCTGCGTTTCGACGTCATCACATCCTTCCTTCCTTCCTTCCTTCCTTCCTTCCTCCCGATCTTATTATGTCTGCAGCCTGAACTGTTGGCATGACAGTGTCAACATCATCATATCCTTCCTTCCTTCCTTCTTTCCTTCCTTCTTTCCTCCGTCCTCCCTCGGTCTGCAGCCTGAACTGTTGGCACCGACATTTAAACATCATCACACCCTTCGGTCCTTCGGTCCTTCGGTCCTTCGGTCCTTCCTTCCTTCCATCCTTCCTTCCTTCCTTCCTTCCTCCTTTCTTCCTCGGTCTGCAGCCTGACCAGTTGGCACCTTCCTTGCCTCCTTGCCTTCTTTCTTCCTTCGCTTGGGTTATTCGTTCGTTCACTCGTTCCTTCCTCCCTTCTTTCCTTCGCTCGTTCCTTCCTTCTTTTCTTCCTCTGTGCCTTCCTTCCGTCCTCTCTTCGTTCCCCTTTCCCCCCTTCCCTCTTCGTCCTCCCTTCCTTCCTTCCTTCCTTACTTCCATATTTCATTCCTTCCTTCCTTCCTTCCTTCCTTCCTTCCTTCCTTCCTTCTTCCTTCTTTCCTCGTTCCTTGCTCAGTCTGCAGCCTAAACTGTTTGCACCTGTGTTTCAATGTCATCACATCCTTCCTTCCTTCCTTCCTTCCTTCCTTCCTTCCTTCCTACCTTGGGAGGGATTACAGTCCAAGCCAAAACCTGGCACCGCTGTCCTATGGACTAACGCCTTTGAACATCCTGCAGCACATCTACACTGTAGCCCCCTCTCTTCCTCACTCTTTCTCTCTCTCCCCCCACCCTTCTTTCTAACTCTCTTTCTCTCTCTCTCTCTCTCTCTCTATCTCTCACTCTCCCAAAAGTCTGCGAAGCACATTTCTCCATCTTCTCAAAGCCTGCCATGGCACAAGGCGAAACTGAGAACTACAGTAGCATGACAATGCGCTCGTGCCTGCTGAGTATGGACAATATATCCCTGGGGCCATTTCCGTTCCCATCGAGCTCGCTGGCGTATGGAAGACAGAAGCTTGCAAAAAGTGACGAAGACCATGAAACAGGCCTGTAATGAAGGATCACTCTCAGACCTCGCTCTCGCCCTCTCTCTCTCTCTCTCTCTCTCTCTCTCTCTGTTCTGCCTTAACCGATTAGCGTACAACCCACACAGAGTATTGATCAATGCTTTGTTTTGGAACCACCGCCATGCCAATGAGGGTCTTTATTTTTATTGTATTTTTTTAACCGAAGCAGATTCTAAGAGGCATGGCCAAAGGTTGTCAAAGAGAATGTAGCCGAGCGAAGGGAAACTGTTCCCGAGATTTAATATGTTATTAGATATCGTCGAATTTAAGTCCATGTGGATACACGGAAAAAATAAATAAATAAATAAAAAATGCCTCCACCAACTTCTGGGTTGGTGGGGGCATCATTAATGCACTTGTTACGTTTTGCAACTCTCTCCAATAAACTGGAGCGTTTTACCATCGTGGCCTGTGTCCCGGTGTTGGCGAGCTCCTCGGAGGGGAGTCTGTTGTCGCCCCGGGGGAGGGTCGCCCGTGGACCGTGCTGGTTCCGTGGAACCAGGTCTCCAGGAAAGGGGACTGTTTCTGTTTTGTTGGACAGTTTTGTTTGTTTAAGGTATGGGAACCCTGTTTCAGAGTCCGGTCTTTTATTATCTTTAGGTATGGGAACCCTGTTTCAGTGTCCTCAGTTTGGTGTCGGGGGTATGTGGTGGGATTTACACAGCCACACCCGCCTTGGGCCAAGTTGATTGAGCCCAGGAGCAAGGGTGGCTGTGCAGCTGTTGTTCATCAGAGCAATCGATGCATCCATCCCCACGCACACAGTGAGAGCGTTTGTCAGGACAACTTTTCATCTGCTCCCGGCTTGTTTCATCTTGCCACTCTGTCCAATTAACTGGTGCGTTTTACCATCATGGCCTGTGTCTCAGTGTCAAAGATCCCCTAGAAAAAGCCACTCAGGTTGCATCTGTCCCAAAGAAGAATACTACTACTACTACTACTATTACTACTACTAATTATAATTATAATTATAATTATAAGTATAAAAATAATAATTATAATTATAAATAAATAAGTAACTAATATTAACAATTACAAAATAACAAATATAGCTGCAGGCAGCAAAACAGGGGGTCCAGTTTATTCGTTTTAGGCTCATGTTAAATTTTTGGGGTTTTGTGAAATGCAGCCAAATCCACTGAACTTATAAACATAACATGGTTACGTCCATGTAATTCCACGAATCAAACTTTTATGGCATTACATATGAAGCATTTCCATTTCAACCAGACGGTGATTGATCTTGCCGACCGGATTTTTGGACAGTGGCTTCTTTATTGTCCGCGATTTTCATAACAATAACAATAAATACATTTAATTTTGGAAAGGATTTAATACATGTTAGTTGTAATTACTACATTGTTGTATTTTTTCTGTTAATAATCTTCAATTGGAATTGGAATACTAACAAAACTTGTCTATATTGTAATGCAGACAAGATGGAACTTTAACATTGATTTGTCATTGGAATTATTATGGAAGAATTTGTCAACACTACAAACACTTTCTGCGTTTTCATTAAAGTTTTATTTTTTATTTCATTTAATGTTTATACATGAGATTTATAAAAAAATGTTTCTTTTTTGCTTTAAACTAAATATTTTCATTGTTATAACTTACCTTGTTGTATGTTAGTACATCTGGAGTTTCAGTGACGGCAGGTGACGTTGTGGCTCGTATACGTCAATTATGATGTTTTCATGTCGATTTACGATAGCAGTTGAATTTCCGTAATTTAATTGTTTACTTTTTTCCCAGGATTAAATTTTTCAATAAGTTACGTTTCCATGAAATACCAGAAACGTTGTGGTAATTCTGTGAGTAATTACCATTGCACGGCTTCTATTTTTCCGACACCTCGCTGGATCTTGAACGCATCACTCAGTCACACACTTAAGTGCATTCGTTTTGACGTGGTCATAAAGTTTTTGTCCGGCAAGAAATTTCTCAGTGGTCCCCATTACTTTTCTGTTTTTTTTTCCGGCAAAGTAATGGGGACCACGGAGTGGCGTGTCAGTTAAGCAAGACCAGCTGAATATTTGGGATCAAAGCTGTTTGGTTTTTCACTAATATCTGCTCCGTATGTGGATCGATTTGGATGCAACTTCAACCACGAGATGTTTGTGACATACCAGTTCGAACAAGATGTACTTGTTTGTAGGTTCTGCTGATGTTGTGTTCCAGATAGTTTTAGATTTCAAAATTCTGAGAATTT
>NC_137206.1:10417815-10455315 GCF_960531495.2 Zeus faber | reverse complement strand
GACGATTTAAGAATGAATAAAGAGTTGCATTGCAGGTTGAGAACTTGAACTCCACTTGCAGACTAACTCTGTCCTAGATGCAATAGCATACTCAAGTGTTGTATGCCCAGCATGCTGACGGCACAGGTTGAAAAAAAAACAAAAAACTATGCAATTCGGCAAACCAACGCTTTTGGCTGCAGCGGCGCTCACGTGAGAGACACGAAGACCGAAAGAAAGAAAAACGCGAAGTTGCGTGGCTTCCTCTTCACGACCCGCCGTTAGCCACCGTTGCGCTCTGGGTGAACTGCGCCGATCGCGCAAACGTATTTTTAAATAAATCGCGATACTGCCGTCACTCAAAACATATCAAATAAACACGAAGGAACACGTGAGAACGAAAAACGTGCGCCCCACCGGACTGCACCCAAGCACGGTGGGGAGCCGCGGCGGAGCGGTTGAGAGGTTGTGCCACGAACAGTTATGAATGATGGGAACCAACATTTTAACAAGGCCTGGGTTGAAAATAAATCGTCGCCAAGTAATAGATAGAATAGGTGAGCGCTTTCAAAGGCATCAACGCGCTATCTCGGGCGGGTCGTCCCAACGCATCCAATTTGACCGATTCCCTTGTGCGGCGGCTGTGACTAAGTAGACACAAATCAGGGGCAAATGCAAAATAAACAAAACGGATATATGGGGGGGTCGGGGGTCGGGGGCGCATTATATCGATTTCGCTTCACGGGGTGTTTTGTTTTGAAAGCGGACTGACAGACAGACAGACAGACAGACAGACAGACAGGCAGAGACATCATTAGCCGCCCAACGTCTCAACCTCACCTTCACCCCCTCAGAGAGAGAGAGAGAGAGAGAGAGAGAGGTAGGGGCGAGGGGGGGTCAGAGCGATAGAAGGGTGGATGGTGGGGTTGGCAGCGGCGGTGGTAGTGTGTGTGTGTGTGAGTGTGTGTGTGTGTGTATGTGTGTGTGTGTGTGTGTGTGTGTGTGTGTGTGTAAGGAGGGAGCGGTGGCAGTCGAAAACGGGTAAGCCTGCCTGTCATCGCTGTCTTGGCCGCGCTCTCCAATCTCGCTAACTATACTCCCCTCTCCCACCGTGCCTTCCACCACCAATCGCCCACCCACCCCCCTTCCCTCTCAGTCTCCCTCCCCCATCCCTCCCTCCCTCCCTCCCTCCCGCCCCTCGATAGCTTTCTCTATCCCGCTAACCGGGTTTTCTACCAGCGCTGACAACCCACATATAATTAAGGGGCATGAATGCGGCGCTACCTATGAGTGGAGCTGACAGTGCGACGCCTACCTATGGCTCTCCTCTGCTTCACCCCCACCGCCTCGCCCCTCCACCCCCCCTGACCGGTTCAACAGAATCTCAATGGAGCGATCGGGTGGGTGTGGGGGGTGTGTGTGTGTGTGTGTGTGTGGGGCGCGGGGGGCCTGTCGGGGCAGAGCGTAGACCCACTGGCCCCAATTGACGCTCTCTTATTCCGGGGTGGGTGGGCCTGGGTCGATGCAGGGGCGGACGCAAAGGCAAAAAGGGGCGGGTGGGCGATCCACACGACTGACGCGTACGCGCGTGCGCGCGCACAGACAGTTAGACTCACACACGCATGCACACACGCACACACACACACACACACACACACACACACACACACACACACACACACGCCTGGAACCCATGCCTCTTGTATGTTCTCTCTCTCTCCCTCTCTCATGGAATCTCTATCCTAGTGGACACCAATGAGTTGTCTTCTACCGGGCACCAACTCCCTCTCTCTCTCTCTCTCTCTCTCTCTCTCTCTCTCTCTCTCTCTTCCACGTGGCCGAGCGAGAGAATCAGAGACCTCATGCCAGAGAGGAGAGATCGCCCCCTCCAAAATACATCCAATATAGCGATCAAGCAGGAATTTGTACCGATGCACCGTAAGGGAAGAGAGAAAGAGGGGGGAGGGGGAGAGGAGGGAACGGGGGAGAAGTTGAGCGACACGACTGGGTGAGAACAGGGCTCCCTCCCGCTACCTCCGCTCCGTGAGTGCTCACGTCTCGATGTGTGTATGCGTGTCGACAGGGCGGGCCTGATGATCGCTAATATCTCCGCGGTTGTTGCTGAGTGTGTGTGTGTGTGTGTGTGTGTGTGTGTGTGTGTGTGTGTGTGTGTGTGTGTGTGTGTCTGTGGAGTGGGTCGCGAGCCGCTGAGTGATTAGAGCAATTACCCGTCAAGGCTCTGTCACAGCCAGTCAGATCTGTCGCTCGCTCCGTCTCGGCGTGGCGGCGGAGGAGGAGGAGGAGGAGGAGGAGGAGGAGGAGGAGGAGGAGGAGGCAGGGTGAGGGGGTGACCCAGACCTGCCCACACCCAACCCACTGCGGCCCTCATTTGGGCGTGTGTGTGTGGGGTTATGTGATTATATGAGTACGTGTGTGTGTGTGTGTGTGTGTGTGTGTGTGTGTGTGTGTGTGTGTGTGTGTGTGTGTGTGTGTGTGTGTGTGTGTGTGTGTGTGTGTGAGTGTGTGTGTGTGTGTGTGTGTGTGTGTGTGTTTGTTTTGCTATAGTTGTATGGACGGGTCTCCAAATATAATATTTATTTGGTTTTGGTAAGTGCATCAAGAACATGGGTTCTCACTAAGCAGGTGTATTGTACTGTATATGTACTGACAGTCAGTCAGTCAGTCAGTCAGTCAGTCAGTCAGTCAGTCAGTCTGTCTGTCTGTCTGTCTGTCTGTCTGTCTGTCTGTCTGTCTATCTATCTATCTACTCTCTAAGGCTACATTCACAAAAGTACAAAAGCCACTGGAGAGGAAGCGATAGCGTGTGTCCGCTTCCTCTAAATATAGCAAATAAAAACATTGTGTTTTTACTTTAGATGTATTTTACTTTACTAAACCCCACCCACCTCCACCCCCACCCCCACAGCTTGCTGCATGTGACGTCTTTGTTATTGTTCTACTGCGCATACCGGTCAGTTCAGGACCGTGACCAGTTCACACTGGAATCTGACATTGACCACCTTTAAAAAATAATGTGAACAGCCAAAGGAAAACGGAAAATCGGATCCGAGCAGCAAATCCGAATGGAGCCGCCGTCAGAACCGCAGCGCGAGCGCAGCCTCGCTCTCTCCTTTTGCTCTCCCAAGCCAACTTTCCCCCATTTCTCCTCTCCTTTCGCCTTTCTCTTTTCATCCGTCACCCTGGCGGTTCACCTTTCTCTCCTCTGTCTTTTCTCGAGTCTCCTCTTCACCTCCTCGCATTCCCGGACCTCCCTCCCTCCTCCTCCCTCCTCTCTGGCCCCGGCCCCGACCCCGGCTTGGCTCGGAGCGCCGACGCTGGGGCCTTTGGCGGAGAACGGATCGTTACGGAGAAGCTCGCGTTCCCCTTGCCCCCGACCGCAGAGCCGGGAGATCACCGCCGGTGACCTCCCGGGGCGTTCCGAAGCTCGTCTGTGTGTTTATATTATACGTATCCTTCGTGTTGTTGCGCGTGGAAGCGCCTGTTGCACCCGTGAAGTTTGCCTGTTTTTACAACCTTGTGCCGGGTCTTTTCTTCTCCGGCTTCTTCTCTGCCGTGTTGCGGCGCGAGGTGTTCTTTCTCCTTTCGTCGAGTCAATACCAAAGCCCTAAAACGCCGAAATACCGCTTTGTACTTAAATTTTTTTTTTTTTTTTGTATGCTCACACATCCATCTCTCTGAATGATTTATAAACATACGGTACAAAGGTAATATGGTGCAGCGGGAGAGTGAGATTGGAGAAAATAACACGGAGTTCCCGCAGGGTCGCCCAGATTTTAGGGTCCGTCGGAGAAAGCAATTAGATAAAAAGAAAAAGTAGCAGGGATCGCGATTGGTTTTCAAACAAAAAAACAAAACAGAAAAAAGAAGAAGAAAGAAGAAATCGTAACGCCATTACTTTTACAGGGGTGAGGATATGCATATATGCGCGTATAATGTCTCCTCACCTCCTCCATTCAGATGAACTGTGACTCACCTTAATTGACTCTAAATTCATGGAGGTTTAATCCCCGAACCGTGGGCTTGCTTTTGCACGCGCGTCACGAGCGTAAAACATTCTAATATACAGTATATGTGGGCACGGGGGAGAGGGAAAAAATGCAAAAAAAAAAAGAAGGAGATATATTTATATATGTTTATGTCTTGGATAAATGGGCGATTACCAGTGATTATCCCTCTGGAAGCCGCGCGTAACCGAGCGGGCGTTGTATCTGCGCGATAACATATGTGCATAAACACACGGATTACACGTGTGCATATGCGAGATTATATGGGCGGGCTGCCACGGCTCGGCGCGCACCTCCTAAGCCCACTGCGCCACACTCACCACGTTGCCTCGCTTTTCGGAGCGGAAAAACAAACGGAAAAATTGAAGGCGACAATATCGACGGAGCGCCCCGGTGGTATGTGGTCGGCGGCCGCTACGTTCGCGCCGCTCTGCCTCAAATGACGCGGCGGTTATTATTATTTTTTTTGTTGTTTTTCACCACGCGGCCCCGTCTGTTTGTTAAGTGGGCTAATCTTCCTTTCAGAGAGGCGACCACTAAGAATAGCAAACGGTCGCGATCTGCCAGAAACTGTGACTCGCTGGGGCAGGGCGGTGGGGGGGGCGGGGTGGGGGTGGACGCTCCAGGCGCTCTCCAGCCCCGACTCCAAAACCTTACATCATGTATTATTCCCCCGCTTATATTGATATGCAATTTGCTTCTTTTTTATCCCGGCGTAAATTCAAAATGACAGATGCCAGAAGAGAGAGACGAACAAAAGGGCTCGCGGTTTTGTCGGAAACGTCTCTCTGAGCGTTTTTTCCCCGTGTTTTGTCAATCTTTGGGAGGATTTTCTCTCTCTCGCTCTCTCCCTCTCTTTTTTTTTTTCTTTCTTTTTTTTGTAAAGACCAAGTCACGTAGAGCGTTTGTGAAGTCCCCGCGTAGTCCGTCGGTCACCGGCCCCCCGATGTCTATGTCCTGGATATTATTTGTGGCTGTCTGCGCGCTCCGTCTCGGGGCGCGATGGAGCCTTTTTCGCCAAGCCACCCCCGCCCCCCTCCACCCCCACCCCCCGCATCATAATGCGATCGCACAAATCTCCCTGCGAGGCATCGCGCTATTGGAAAAGCGAATAACATATGTTGTGTCTCAAACTCACCCTTCTTCCCCTTATCCCACTGGTGCAGATGACCAGCGAGGCTGCCAGTGCCAAGGGCTGGGGACAAAGAGGAGAAAGGAGGAGGAGGAGGAGGAGAGCGCTCCGGAAACATGTCACATAGACTATCATCCATCTCCAAGGAGGGGAGCCAAACAACATGAACCCTCCCGATCAAAAAAAACAAAAAAACAAAAAACCCCCGAAGAAGAGCCATGATACATTAAATTCGGAGTGGCACCACCACCGAAAAAACACGGCTCCGTAATGTATTGCCCTTATGCTTTATTGATATTGGAGGAGAATAGTCTGCGCTGCTGCCTTGAGGAAGCTCCACAAAGCAGATTATCTTTTCCTTGGCATGCACTCTGACTTGGTGCGGCTTTCCAACAGGGGGCAAGGGTGTGCGTGTGCGTGTGCGCGTGAGAGAGAGTCGTGTGTGTCATGTTTCGCTGCGTGGCTCGGCCCGCGCTAATCTCTCGCTCAACACCGCGCTCGCGGGGCACGCCGGCAGCGCCGCTCCGGAAAAAAAGAAACCCCACCAAAAAAACAAACCGCATTACCGAGAAAAACGAATCAGCGCAAAGCAACAACGTCTCGGGGTCTGGCTGCTCCGAGCGCGGCGCTTCGCGGCGAAACGCCCGCGTCTCACGGTTTTTCGGATGCTGCGAAACGGAGAGAGGGGAGTAGGGGACAGCAACCGCCGGGCCGCCGGGCTGCCAGGCTGCCGGGCTGCCGGGCTGCCGTGCAGTGCGCGGGCGTCACACATCCAACCCCAGCTCCGCGAGGAGACGGGGACGGTCATTAAAGATGGATACGCGGCGTCCAGGAGAGAGAGAGAGAGAGCCGGAGTTCAGTGAGGGGGAGATGATGAAAAGAGTAGCCACCCAGTCCTTTGAGACGCCGCCGCTTCCCCCTCGCTGCCAAATTAGTCCAATTAGTCAGAGCCCGGCCTCGGCTGGGGCGGCTGTCAGAGCCAGAGCGCCGCCCGGCAGCCCCAGCGGTCATTCCCCCTCGTTTAAATTCAAGCTTTTTGACTCTGCGCGCTCTCCCCTCTGCCTGGTGAGCCACCTGCACGCCTCTGAATGCCCAATGAATGTGAACGAGTCCTCCCTTTCCCTGTGTGTGTGTGTGTGTGTGTGTGTGTGTGTGTGTGTGTGTGTGTGCGTGCGTGCGTGCGTGCGTTTACGAGTGCACACTTATGCGAACGTCTCCGTATGCGAGCGTGAGCACCGGCACGCCGAGAGCATGAAAGGCAAGACGTCCTCGCGTCGCCGAGCCGCTTCCCTCCGGCGTTCGAGCGCCCCGGCCCCATCCCCGACGGCGTTTTTACATTAAAAAAAAAAAAATTCGTTCCGCAGGTAAAACCTACCCTCTTTTTCCTCTTTAAAGCCCGCTGTGGCGCGACGGTCCTTTAATCTCCGCACATCTGAAGAGTCCAACTTTTACACGCCATCACTGTCGGGTGAGGGCGGGGGCGGGGTTGGAGAGAAGAGTTGGTTGAAGACGAGCAAAGGGGAAAAAGGCCCTGAGCTCTGCGGGCCGGGGTGAGAATCCGGCACCGGTCCGACCCCGGCGTCGCCGAGTCCCCCTCGGACCACTTAGCCCCACCGCGGGAAGCGTCTCACACCACGCATCCGGCGGAGGAGCTCCGAGCACCTCCAACAGCTCAGGAGAGGCTGGTCTGAAGTTGTCTCATTGGGGCTGAGCCAGGCCCTCGATGGTCGTGGTGCGTCTACGCTGGGGTCGGGGTTTGCCTCGCTCGTAAGAATAACAACATATCCAATAATATTAGTTTGGCCCCCAGCGGACGTGTAGGTCATGATAAATACCCCATCGCTCCAACATTTCTCTTCGCTCCCCGGCTTTGCGGCTGGTATGCTGCCACTATGCTGAGTATGAATAAATGCAGGGCGACTACATTTTGAAATCCCCCAAACCGGGACCCTTAAGTGTACCGCACATTCGGCACTCTGTCGGTTGGGTCGGGGTCTGGGGGTGGAGAGAAGAGTTAGTTGAAGACGAGCAAAGTCTAGGAAAAAAAGGCCTTTGGCTCTGCGGGCACGGTTGAAGTATCCTACGCTGGTCTGACCCCGGTGTTACAAAGTGTGTGTGTGCCAAAAAGACCCCAAACCAAAAACAACAAACTACGGTAAACTAGTTCTGCGATTGTTTGGTCTCGCCCACCACAACAAGCCAAAAAAGCCTCCGAGAAAGAATCACAGCCACCGTCGCCCCACCCGAAGCGATTCCCACGGCATCTCGAAGCGACGCACCCTCCGAACGGGCGACCGAGGCGGAGGAACCGCCCATAAGCCCACCGGCCGCGCTCACCTTTCATGCCAAATGTTTCAAATTGGAGAGAATGGGGGTGAAAGAAAGAAAGAAAGTTGTGCTTAAATAATCACCCGCCCAAGGGCTTTGGGACAACAGAGGGGTGGAGGCAGAGGAGACGGCGGAGGGGATGGGAGAGGAGGGCGGGGTAATGGGGACGACCTTGTTGTTTGACCGAGCACCTTAAGCCACGTGGACGGCGGCGGAGCGGGAGGAGAGCGGCAAAGTGGGACAGAGCGCAATTCATTGCTTTAATTTACATCAGGGCTTCACCCTGGGCCCCGTCGCCGGGAAGACAAACAGCCGAGCGGCCGGTCGGGGGGGGGGGGGGGGGGGGTGGGAGGTGGGGTCTGACCCGGTATCCAGGTCGTCTTGGAGTTCCGGCGTCTTCGTATATTGCTCAATGACTGTTGATGCCGCTTATTTGGCTGATGAAACAACTGATCGATACGATGCTTTTCAGCCCGTACATTTTTGGGATTGCGTCTGGCATTTCTATTCCCTGTGAAACTGTAGTCGTACAATATGAAACAAAGGAGACTAGAGAACCACATAGGTACAACATCTAGAGCATTGACAAAAACAACAGCAACAAAAAAAAACAAAAAAAACTTTGAATTAATTTTTTCCATACAAAATACAAATTTGTATAGCAACTTTCAAAATCAACATGTGACTCAAAGTGGTTTTCATTAATCAAGCAACCAAACAGTAATATTTAAAAACAAACAAGCAAAATTCATTTCATAAAAAAAAAAAATAATAATAATAATTATAATGTTTTAGCATAGTTAGACTCGCTTTTAAGTAACATTTACTCATACTTATATATAAGTTCTCTGATATTGTTGTAATATGTGTAACAATAAATACATTTCATACCAGTGGTCAAAATGTCCCTCACACACACAAACACACACACACACACACACACACACACACACACACACACACACACACACACACACACACACACACACACACAGACCTTTGCAGCAGGTAACGACCGTCTTACTCCAATTATTGTATATTTTCTTTGTGACCCTCGTCCTTTTCCATCAAGACGTGACTTGACACAGTCTTGTCCAAACAGAACGTCAATATTTGCAGTTAATGATGATCGCAAAGGATTGGTGTCAAAATCTGTTCAGGGAAATCACATGGAATCAGCTGATGGTGAATAGATACACGTCTGCGGCTCTCTTTGTCCGACACACACACACACACACACACACACACACACACACACACACACACACACACACACACACACACACACACACACACACACACACACACGTTCTACAAGACGTTTCCAAACCTATCCACAGACATGGTCGCTCATACCCACACTTCCTTGAAAAAAACGAATGCAGTGTAAAGCGTAATTAGGAAGGGCAGCCTGTGATTGGCCGAGATCGCAGCGTTTGCATGGATCGTCTCTGTTGAGGAGCTTATAATGTGACCTGATGGGAGGAGACTGGGAGGAGTAGGGGCGGGGTGTGTGAGTGTGTGTGTGTGTGTGTGTGTGTGTGTGTGTGTGTGTGTGTGTGTGTGTGTGTGTGTGTGTGTGTGTGTGTGTGTGTGTAGGGGTGTGTCGGGTGGGGGTGGTGTGGGTGGCTGCTTCCATCTTTGACCTGTGGAGATGCATCATTACCCCCTCACCCCGTCCCTTTTCCTCCCCCCATCGGTACCCCCCTATAAGGGTAAGTGTATGGGGTGGGGGTGCGGTGGGATCATGTGTGCCCTCCACATCCTGTCAACCCCCCTTCCCTGTCAACTCCTGAAGACATTTGGACAATTAACCCTAACCACTTTACACTCCTGGATGTACTCCCCCAGAAGTAATACGTATACACACTTGTACATACACACTCATAGATATACACCTATACACCATTACACACAGTATCAATTCCAAACTGCCTTTCTCCCATCATATACTATGTATTATATAAATCATATAAATGTATGTATATTATGCATTCACTGTTGTTATACTGTATGTACAGCATGCCTTTACTGCGCATTATTCTGCTACATTTCCCCCTATTTACTTCCGGTAAAGTACGTTGCCCCTCGGAGATGTTCAAAATTCACCCCGTCGGACCCCCTCGCGGGCAGGGTGGGGTGACTGGTCTCCATCCACCATTTCTTCCTCGGTTTCACAGATGGCCTCCTCTATATCTTACCTCTCAGGGTTGCTTCCTCTTTCCTTTATCCTCCCAGCCTTGCCCTCCCTTTCTCCCTCTCCTCCTGACATTTGCCCCCAACCCCCTCCCCCCCCTCCCTGTATATCCTCATATCAGTCCTCACCTCATCAGCCAGGTGGGGTCATTCCTTACCACCTGCGGCATTTCTTAAGTTACGGAAGGAGGCACTAAAAGCTGAGGTTGGAGGTAAAGGGATGAATGTGTGTGTGTGTGTGTGTGTGTGTGTGTGTGTGTGCAGCATATGTGGCAATCCTCATACCTGTCCATTTAACTCGTGTAGGTTCTTGTTCATGAAAAATTACGTTACCCAGGACTAAAGAAATGATCGTATTATTGACTAAAAGGTCGATTTAACGCTTACTGCTGGTACAGTAAAAAATTACATTTAGGTTACATCAAAGTTATCTGTGGGTAATTCCCCTTTCCCACCGCACAAAAAACCCGATAACACCCGCTAACATCTGGAATTCATTTGTCAGTAGTGGGAAAGGTGACATCCGGGTTTCAGTCCCGGGACAAATGACCCTGCCGTAGAAACAGGTTTTTATTGGCTCCACCTCTGATGGGAACATGACAACCGGGTCGACGCGCTCATTTTCGCCCCTTTTCCGGCGCGTCGAAGTTCCGTACGTTGGTGCGTCAATAGACAGGAATATCCGTGTGTCATTCGATCATTTCATATCCCATTTAGAATCCAAAAACAAAATCAGAAGTTATTGACTTTTTCTTTCCCGCATGGGGGGGGATCATGGAATGTTTTGAGTGTGGGGGCGGCTCTCTGGGAACCGCTTCGGAGAACCCCCATGCTCCCCGCCGGGCTCCGAGCCACTCTGGAACCCCCCCCAAAAAAGACCGGCATTTCTCCTGGCAATGGGAAAGGCATCATCGCCTATTGTTTGCAGGTTTACCTGCGCTTAAAAAAACCTGGGTGAACCCTCTAATTCTGGTGTAAAAACGGTATTATACCGTACAGCATTCCAGTACTTGATAGGTCCTTGAGACACAAGCAGAAACAACCAGGACTACAAAGTCACCAGTAAAAGCAAGAGGTGTCCATGTCCATGTTGTAAATGTAAACAAGTCTGCAAGTATTTACAATTATCTGCCTCGATAGCTGAGTCTAGAGGGTCTTGAGTCTTGAGCCTTCTACCACTGTTTTCTATAGACAGCGAAGCAGCTTCTTCACATCCAACCCTCCTCTCCTCGTGGCCTGGCCCTACTGAGCCTGACACCTGGTTCTCCTCTTTTTTCTGCCACTCATCGGCCCATCCGGCGGCGTAAACCCTGCCCCCCTCTTAAACGGCCTTCACCTGTCCCTACCTCTGTCAGGCTGGCCCGCCCTGTGGCCCCCACCGGCCGCTTAGCCTCACCGCGGGAAATGTCTCACGTAACACATCGCTTGTAGGGGATGGTAGCTCAGGAGGAAGAGCTGGTGGTCTAGTGATCTAAAAAGGTTGCTGGTTCGATCCCAGGCTCCTCCTGCTAGCATGCTGTAGTGTCCTTGAGCAAGACACTTAACCCCTAATTGCTCCTGATGGCTGGGTCCGTCGGTGTTTGAACAATTGTAAGTCGCTTTGGATAAAAGCGTCTGCTAAATGACTAAATGTAAATGTAAATGGATGGAGGAGCTCTGAGGACCTCCGATAGCTCAAGAGAGCCTGGTCTGAAGCTGTCTTATTTGGGCTGAGGCAGACCCCCGATGGTCTTGGTGCGTCTACACTAGCTCGACAGAGGCCGGAAATATCTGTACAAATGACTTTGCCAATGGCAGTAGCAGGTAGGGCCTCGTCCAAGCGTGGGTATTTAAAAAATATATGTATATTTCCACCTCCGAAAAGATTCCTGTCCACATTATCAGCATTTTTGAAAATATCTACCTCCACAAACAGAACGCGAAAAAAGAACATCGGGAGCATTTGCATTAACGTGTGCTCTCTCAATATGTGAAGGGACAATTGCGCATGTGTAAATCGAGGTCGTCACGTCGTCGTCCGGAGTTTTTAAAAATCTCCACCTGGAAGGAGTTTTTGGAAAGCTTCGTTTTCAGTGACCTGAAACGCTGTTTTGGTGTGACCAGAGGCCAAAGCGCGGAGAAAATAAGACTTTTGAGAAATACCCTCATACGTGTCACGGTCATTAGAATAAGAACAAATCCAACAATGTTAGCTGAGCCCTCAGCAGATGTTCACATTTGGACCAAAACCTCGAAATTAAATACAGGACTGATGTCTGAGTTAAGCCGAAGCATTTGGTAACAATGGATAATTCATAAAGTGCTTTGCACCAAAGTCACTGAACATCATTAAACATTCTCTGGTTAAAGACAAAGACATCAGACAATTCAAACACGCAAACTGAAAAGCGACATTGGTGGATGCGAGGTTAAAAATATAACTCGCTAATGGCTGACTTGAACATAAGGGAGGAAACTGTCAAAACGGCATCCAGCAAATCCTGCAGCACATGAGCTGCTTTGGGGTATTGGTGCGGCCCATATCAATCAACGCCGCTTCCATATTTTCGTGCTGCTGGAGGGAACAAGGCAGGACATCTCTCGGACCCTCCCGGCCACCTCCTAACCCCACTTTCCGAAATACCATCTTCTCTCCTGACAGCGTTTGAAAAGTGGGGGGGTTGGGGGGAGGGGGTTGGCGGAATGAGTGCGGGGGAGTATGTCAGTCTGCTCCCGGACCCGGCAGGCGATTTCCGCGAGACCCTCCGACTAATTAGGCCCCTCCGCATGGGTCTGATAAGAAAAGCCTCGCTGGCGATGGAGAATCCACTTAGTCCTACTGAGCAGCCAAATGAGCCGGGTGAGGGGGACGGATGAGCGGACAGATGGCTGGTGGCGGACTGGTGTGCGGAGACCGAACGCGGGGCCGGGCAGGAGGAGGGCCGGGGCCGCCTCGGACCCGGGGGCCGACGGGGTAAAAGTAAAAAAAAAATAAAATAAATAAAAGACGGGACGGGGCGAGGGAGGTCGGGTAAGAGGAAAATAATAAGAGAGGGATAGATTGGGGGGCCGGTGGTGGAGAAAGGGCGTTAACTGGAGAGATGGATCGCGGGGAGATGCTGTCGGAGCCGCGCGGCACAACGTAACCGTGGGATGTTTCGGCGGAGGGGGGCAAGCCGGGGGTGAGGCGGGGGCGGGGTGTTGGCACGGACACCGGCGCGGTCGACGCTGCCACTTTTCATTAACCCTTTGTTTACCCGCCACACGTTTGTTGTTCACCCGTTTCACCCGGGGGCGTCTTTTCGTGGCGAGACCTTTGACTCTGGGAGCGCTCGTTCCTTGTTGCGAATCACGGGCAATTAGGGTTATTCACCGGAGGGCGTTCAAAGTTTGGATTCTGACGGCGCTTCCTGCTCGCCTGAAACTGAACTCAAGCTGAGCTCGAGAGCGGCTCAGAAATGTCATCCATGGAAATGAATCGATGTCAAGCTGGTCTACAAAAGGGAATCAAAATGCTTATTGTTGTTTAGCAAAAACAAAATCATAACAAACCCCCTTTTTAACATGAATATATTATAATGTATGACACATGTTATTATTATTATAATAATAATAATAATAATAATAATAATAATAATAATAATAATAATAATAATAATAATAATAATAATAATAATAATAAGCGTTCGAAAACTAATGGAACGAGAGGAGTTTTAGAGTAAGACACTTGGCGACATCATCATCCGACGTACTATAAATGTGCAGATTATGGTTCGGAACATCCAGTCGCATTGTGCGCGGTACGTGGCGCAGACTCCAGCGCTCTGTAGTGTTCAGAGGTTACAAACTAGGCGTGTCTGTGTGTGTTTATGTACCGCCTTACCTGGTTGAGGTCTGCGGGGCTGTCTGATTACTATTTTATCTCTTTGGTCTTTTTGTTAATGAAGACATTGTGTTCTGACATAACCCTGTGTTCGATGCGCCGTGGTGGTCCTCCTTACCACAGGAAGTCGCCACCGCGTCAAGTCAAGTCCACCCTGGCTGTGGGGATGAATGATGGCTTCATGTACCAGGAACGCGTTGGAAAACTAGAACCCGTGAAATTGAAATTAGATTTCCCGGAACCGTAACCTAACCTAAATTTAATTCACAGCAAGGCCTGGTCACTAAGATGACGTAACTGTGCTTCCCTTCGTCAACTTCCCTAAATAGGTTATTATTACACCACATGAGACCAAACGTCAACTTCCGTCACTGGGACTACAGATCTACTTACACAAACAATAAGATGAGTTACAACAATGACAAGGTTTGGTTTTGAGTCAAAAATACACGGTTGTATTAAAGAAACATTGTGTACATGCAGCTTCCTACAGCTAAACATAGCAGACGAAACAGTGACGAGTCCTTCCATAATGAGTAAAATCCGAAATTAATGTTAATGCTCAATAAATGTTGTCTGTATACAGGCAATTAATCTTTTTAACTGAATTTTCCAGTTGTAGATTGTGAACAGAAAAAATACAATAAAGTACAAATTAAAACGAACGTTCATTTATTATGTTTGTGAAATCACATTTATTTGATCATGATTGTTTACAAAGTTTGTGTACATTATTGTTCCACATGCCGTAAAAATTGCCGAAAGTCTAAGGCAATAAAGAAGCAATATTCCAAACATCCAGCCTAAGAGATCAGTCACACTGTTCTGAAAGTAAACACAAAAGAAAAAGACTGTGAAAAACCCTATGAAACAGAAATTGAAAAAAAAGAAACCTGAGGAAAACATATGAAAACAAATGTTGAAATTTCATCTATGAAAGAGGTTAATGTAAGTGTTGATTCAGCGATACGTTTCTGTGCAAAGAGGCTCATTTCATCAGGATGGTTCAGACTCCAGGAACAAGCTGAACAAGTGTGCCGTTTATTGGCAGTTTACTGGCAAGGGGCCAGTTTAACAGCAGTACTTAAAAACAAGATCAAGAATGTTTGCACAGAATGACCATGACAATGCTTTGATTAAAGGAACTCATCTTTATCGGGATATGAAAAAGTCTGGTAGAATAAAAGATAATGTTCCAGGAAGAGATAATATTAAAATAACAGGATTGCCAAGAAGACAAACTACGTTTAATACAACATTCCAAATAAAGTATGCTGAGCCGTTTACTGGCTGCATTGGTTTAGATCATTATGACTCGGAGTTACACAATACAGCTATGCCAACTCACTGCCATTCAGCAGTCAGTTAATAAATAACGATGCATGTTTTTACTATTATTTTTAATACTTTTACTATTTTACTACTATTTAAATATTTCTGGTCATACATGTCCAATTATCAGCAGGGATCATGGTATGCAGTTGTTGATTCACACACAAGGAGCAAAGTTGGACACAATGAATGGGTAATGCGTATCTAACACAACTAAACTGGACCCTGTGTATTGCTGCCTGCAGCTATATTTATTATTATTATTATTATTATTATTATTATTATATTAGTCACAATAATAGTAATACTACTACTACTACTACTACTACTACTACTACTACTACTTCTACTACTACTACTACTACTACTACTACTACTACTAATAATAATAATAATAATAATAATAATTATTATTATTATTATTATTATTCTTTTGACTGTAGCATGCAGCTGTCTCTATCACATTTGGACCAAATACAAATTTATGGGGACAGGTGGACGTAAGGGCTCAAATGTGTGTATGTTTGTATGGTGACGTGTGTGTGTGCACGTACGCTCCTACTCCTCTACATTGAAGGACAAGGTGCTTAGCCTCAGCTGATTCAAGGGTGAGGACCTGACAGCTCCATGTACAAAACGGCTCCTAACCGTATAGGTCCTTTTCTGTCATGCCGCCTGCATGAACGGCACAAAAATGCCGGTAGCAGTGCGTGTGTGTGTGTGTGTGTGTGTGTGCGTGCGTGCCTGCCTGCCTGCGTGCGTGCGTACGTGTGCGTGTGTGTGTGTGTTGTGTGACAGCCCCCGTCCACCCCGGTGACACGCCAGCAGCAAGCCCCTCGGTAGCACTTTGACACCCCCTCGGGGGCCATGCGAAAGACCCCCGGTGAAGAGTTGAGAGGTGTGTACGTGCGATTGCGGGCGGGCCTACGATTGTGTACGTGCGCGTGTCAGCGCATAAACAGCGTTCAGCGCTTTTTCTTTTTCCCCGGACGGTGAAACCCCAAACCCCGGCGCCGTGATTTCTCTTGACTTGTGAACGACGGGGCGAGTCGTCCCCGGTGACACGCTTGCAGCGAAAGCCCCCCTCGGTGGGAAAACGTGACGTCCCTTCAAGACCCTACTCCGGGTCTACTCGGTGGGTAGATGGAGAGAGACAAAGGGTGAATGCGATTCTACAACGGTTGATCCCCTACAAAAATCAAAATCAATCAATCAATCCGCTCGTTTTGGCGGGAAAACGTCGTTTTTCAGCCGCGTGGTTTTGGTGGGTTGTGCTTTGGAAAAAAATCCCACTCCGTTCATTGGATGCTTTTTATAAAAATGTGCAGATGTACACATTTGCTCATATCCCCCGACAGCTCTCTCGCAATAAATTAGCTTTCCACCGTTTTCCACGGCCCCCGAACGCTCATGGTGTGCAGTCTCCGTAATGCCCTTTACTGCTCCGCCTACCCGGATCACCCGCGCTCCATGTTTACAGAAATAGAACGAAGGTCGATCCCCCTCAATTTGGACTTCCACAATGCACACACGTGGCCTTTTGCCATCGATGCCTTTCCATACTCGGCGCCTCAGCGCACTCGACGGGGTTTTTCGCGCAGGGGAGGCCCCTGTAGAAATCGAAACGACGTCTCGTATAGTTTTCGTATATACAGTATATATACCGGATATATACCGGATATACCGAGCGGCGGACGAGGAAGATATTTACTTCTGAGTGACCGGAGTTCAGCTTCTCTCTCGGGAAGGGAAAGGTGAAAAAAATATGGAATATATTCTTATATATAGAATATATAGAATATAAAGTAAAAGATAAAAGATAATAATTAAACAAATACACATTTTCTCATATTGCATCTGTGTTTCCTGAACCTCCTGGACTTGCCTTCCGGTGGAGGGTGAGGTCCGGAGGAGATATATGCATGCAGTTGTGTGGTTGTTTGTGTGTGTGTGTGTGTGTGTGCGTGCGTGCATGTGCAAGCCCTTCCTTCTGCGGCCTCTCCCAGGAGACCTGCTAAGACCTGGCGGTTCAAATCTCGGGTGCTGAAAGGCCCTTGGCAGAGTTGACTTTGGGGCTCAGTCTTTCCGAGCTTATCCGATCATGTTCCACTTGGGGGGAGGGGGGGCACATGTTTGCCGCCCCCCGCCCCCCCGACACACACACAGACCTACCGCCCCCCACTGCTGATCCCCGTCCAACGGGCTCTACCTGGCTCAGTACCCCTCGCCGTTGCCAGGCATCCAACCCCAATATCATTTAACCCGGGCTGACATTAATTCCCCGAATGACCTGTCGTCTCTCGCAATCTATTTCCCTCAGAGATGCCCCGCGTTTTCGGAGGGGACGCACCCGATGCCAGCCATTCTTCCGAGCCGAGGCCGAAGGACATCTCTGGTTCGGGCTAATTACTGGCCTGTGTACATAAAGGCCCATTGTGGTCACCCGAGTGTAGTTGGCCCTAAAATCCACTAAACACACAGTAATAGATCTCCGCCAGGATCCTTGCCTCCAAAAAAGCGCGTTACAATCCGACCTCAAAGGTATTTCCAGAATGCACACTATCAATAAAGGGAGGGTTGATGCTCCCTATAATAAATATTAATCATCAACCAATGTCAGTGTGAGAGACCATGTTGTAGTTTCTCAGAAAATATTTATTCTGTGTGGGATTTTTTTTTTTTTCCAAATGAAAATGGGAAGTATCGCTCTTCTGCCCTCCCCTCCCTGACAAACGATTACAACCTGTTTGACCCGTGGCGTAATAACTACATAAGACATCAATCCAAACCTTTCTGCGCTTGACAAATGGCAACGTGGTGCTTATTTTACAAACATATGCACCAGAGTATGTGCCAGAGTATGAGTATTTTCACATAAAGTCTACCCTCCCCCCAAAAAAAACCCACATTGGACACTAAGCACACAGTTGTTGGGAACGCTGCCCTCGCCGCATGGCTACGGCGTATGAAAAATGAGGCCCGGCACCGGAATTTACAATTCAGATGGCTTTCCTTAGGGATGCCCATTTAAGATGCATTGGTATAATATATTTGTTGTCTCTCGCGCTCGCCAGCGCCATCGAACATCATTAGGTAATGCGTGGAAGGGGGACCCAGTGTATATCATCATTTACTTGGCAAGCAGTCGTTAGCCGGGACTTTTGGCGCTGCGCCCTTGTGAACCAGACGTACTGCAAAAGACCACCGCTTGTGCTAAGCCCTCCTATGGTCATCTATCATATCAGTTTTACATACTAAAGACCGAGAAAGAGGAATATCATTAACAGCATGTTTAGGAAACACAAGACATTTGTAGCTTGTTGTGTGTGTGTGTTTATGTGTGTGTGTGTGTGTGTGTGTGTGTGTGTGAGCGGGTGTGTGTGTGTGTGTGTGTGTCTGTCTGTCTGTGTGTGTGTGTATGTGTGCGCATGTGTGCTTATGCCTGTCTGTCTGCCTGTCTGTCTGTCTGTCTGTGTGCGTGCGTGTCTGTATGCCTGTCTGTCTGTCTGTCTGTCTGTCTGTCTGTCTGTCTGTCTGTTTGTCTGGGTGTGTGTGTGTGTGTGTGTGTGTGTGACTGCCTGTGTGTGTGTGTGTTTGCGTGTGTATGTGTATGCCTGTCTGCCTGTCTGTGTATGTGTGTGTGTGTGTGTGTGTGTGTGTGTGTGTGTGTGTGACTGCCTGTGTGTGTGTGTGTTTGCGTGTGTATGTGTATGCCTGTCTGCCTGTCTGTGTATGTGTGTGTGTGTGTGTGTGTGTGTGTGTCTTTGTCTGTCTGTCTGTCTGTCTGTTTGTCTGTGTGTGTGTCTCTGCCTGTCTGTGTGTGTGAATGTGTGTGTCTGTATGTGTGTGTGTGTGTGTGTGTGTGTGTGTGTGTGTGTGTGTGTGTGTGTGTGTGTTAAGTCTTTGTGTGCGTGTGTGCTTTGTCGCGTATTCCTATCTTTTGTGAGCCACATGACCTGCATTAACACACATAAACATTAAGTGGTTATTCACCGTGGGCTGTTAAATATACTGTCGCCCACTGAAAAACAAACAGAGAGGAAAGTCTGGGAGGCCATGTTGATTCTGGTCCACATGGAGAGGATCCTCCCTGCCCGCTGTGAGGGATTATGACAGTCATTTTTTCCCCGGGTATTCGCCAGGATCCTGCGTCGGGAACCCCAGCGACACAGGTCCCCCTGTGGGGTTCAACGGGAAGGACATAAATCAAATTTTCGGGAAAGGAGACAAAATAAATAAATAAACAAATAAAATCAGAACATCCATGCTTTTGTTTTACTTCCCTTATTATGAGAAGAAGAAAAAAAAAAAGACGCACGACGGGGCTCGCTCTTCAGCGCACCGTCCCGCCCCTCGCCATACGTCCGACGCCTCGAAACCCCCGCTCGGGGAACCGCGGCCGACACCGCCCGAAAAAAACATCCTGGAGTTATCCGTCTGCATCAGCGCACAGGAAATGACAACGGACAAGAACAAATGCACAAACATGGATTTTTGGTACATAAGGGAAATAACGCCGGCTAATACATTTGCTTTGGTAAACACAGATCTCGTATTTGTCTATATTGGATTAGGAATATTGAGGGGGAGCGTGGCTACAGTACATACGAGACAAACCCCAGAGTCTAACGCTGCCCTAGAGCAAAACAAGACAAAAAAGGCTTATTTTATCATTTCAGGTTTTTTTTTTGTTTTTTTTTTTCTTCCCCGCTGAGACTGGATGCAAATGATTTGTGACTCTGGATTATGGCGAGACTTATTGGACACGGCACTCCGCGTTCAATAAAACCTTTAATTCTCCACACCGCTGTTTACACACACTTTTGTTGATGATTGAATGAGACACTTAAGACTATTATGATATTGCAATTAGAGATTGGTTAATTCCCTTTTAATCAGCGCGCTACTCCGTTTAAGCGGCCCCGCGCTGTCACCGCGATTCGAGCGGAGGGAGAACGTCATTAACGTAGCCTACATCTCTTAATCCCGAAATATTTTTGGTCGCCATTAATTTGCGCCGCATTTCTCATTCCCCCCCCCCCCCCTCGCCGGGTAAAGCTCATCACATAATTTGATTGAAATAATGAATGTGGCTTCCATGGCCTATTCAGACGCTTACAATAATAATTACTTGGTGCACATGAGGAGGAAAAAAAAAAAAACCCAGAAGAACTTAATTGTCTAATGTGAGATAGGCCTACTTCATCAAGTATGAACACCTCAAATTAAAAACGGTGTGTATTTGTGTATTTGTATGGGTTAATAGATATGACAGAAAATATAAAGGCTTATTATGATTTGTGTTGGTGCCCTGAGAATGGGTTAACTCAAGTTTTAAGGCGATAGATAGACAGACAGACGGACGGAAAGACAGACAAACAGACAGACAGACAGACAGACAGACAGACAGATAGATTGATAGACAGATAGATCGATAGATTGATAGATAGATAGATGGATAGATATGGCATGTCAGGCTTTACACTGAATCCGAAAACATCATCTGAAACCCATCTCTGGCTGCCGTCGTAGTGCATGCGTGTGGATTTTGCGTCATGAAACGTGTCTCAGAAAACATGGACCTGTCGAGTAGTTTGCTCAGCTGCATATTCACCATTTTCCACGAATGAGAGTTTAAAAGGTCCTTGATGTCGTATTAAGTGCGCACAAATGTGAAAAATATTCATTCACTTTCAGAGATCTGTTGACAGTGAAGACGGTGACACCCAATGCCAACGTTAACGACATTACTTTAGGGACCATCGCTTATTGACTCTGTCTCAGCGCCAGTCCCAGTACCGCTCGCTTGTCGCAATCGCCCGTCAAAACATCTGTCGGGGGGAAGAGTATAACTTTTTTTTCCGAGGCAGGGGGAAACCTCCCGACGCGCTCGGTGCGCGGTTCCCCGCTCCACCTTTCCCCCCCCTGTCCCTCCCTCTCTTTTCGTCTCTCCTCCTTCCCTTCCACTCCCTGTCGTCGCGGCCGGCCCGCCGCAGTGGCTAATGTGAACGGACTCAAGTCTCCCGGGGTGTCTCGCCCCCCTCGTCCCCCGCACGCATGCACGCACGCAGGCACACACACACACGCGCGCACGCACCCCACGGAGCCTCCCAGGCAAATCTTCAGCGGGACGCTCCGGCTCGCAAGGCTCCACAGCAGCGGCAGCGGCGGCGGCAGCGGCGGCGGCAGCAGCAGCAGCAAAAAGCCGCGGAGCAATGTGAACGGACCGATGAAGGCTTTCGTCTCGGACTCGGGAGGACGGCGCCGTGCCGGGAACGGCAAGAGAGAGGGGAGGGGGGGGGGGGGGGGGTGACCGGGTGGGGGGCTGGCTGGGAGGGGGGGCAAGGCAGAGTGTTCCTGACAGTGCTTTGTTTTGAATCCGCAAGGACTTGACATATGCCTCAAATCGTTTGCTCTCGCCGCGCCACGGACCCGTGCGCCGCTGCGATCGGAGACAGGCCAGCGCTGTCTGCCGCCGAGCGAGCGAGCGAGCGAGCGTGTGTGTGTGTAATTGTTTGGTGTGCCAACAAATATTGGCGTTGTATGTGAATATGTGTGTGTGTGTGTGTGTGACGGGGAGCATATAAACAGAAACATCCGACAGCACTGTTCACTGCCTCTCTCTCTCTCTCTCTCTCTCTTTGTTTGATTGTCGTCTTCTACGACCGCGTCGGCTAAACCAAACTAACCAGTCCAGTGTAACGTCCCCGCCACTTCATGACCCCCGCCCCCCTCGACCCCTCCTCCCGTGTAACCGCGGCCCTTTTCACGGCGTTTGTATTTCCTGTTCGTTTCACCCGTTTCACCCGTTCATTTCACGCGTTCTGCAGTGATTCGCAGCTTCGACGGAATCTGGGACGTTGTGGTTGGGTAGGGCGGTTTTAAAAAATATAAAATACAGATAGATACAGATAAAGTGTGTCCGTGTGCGTCTTTGAGTGTGTGTGTGCGTGTGTGTGTCTCTGTATGCGTGCGTCTTTGAGTATGTGTGTGTGCGTGTGTGTGTGTATGTGTGCGTCTTTGAGTGTTTGTGCTTGTGTATGTGTGTGTGTGTGTGTGTGTCTGTGTATGCGTGCGTCTTTGAGTGTGTGTGTGTGTGCGTGCATGTGTGTGTGTGCATGTGTGTGTATGTGTGCGTCTTTGAGTGTTTGTGCTTGTGTATGTGTGTGTGTGTGTGTATGCGTGTGTCTCTGAGTGTGTGAGCTTGTGTCTGTGTGTGTGTGTGCGTGTATGCATGCGTCCTTGAGTGTGTGTGTGTGTGTGTCTGTGTGTGTGTATGCATGCGTCTTTGAGTGTGTGTGTATGTGTGTGTGTGTGTTACTTGTGAGGGTATGCGTGCTTCCTTGAGCGTATGTGTGTGTGTATATGCGTGAGTCTTTGAGTGTGTGTGGGTGCGTGTGTGTGTGTGTATATGCGTGAGTCTTTGAGTGTGTGTGGGTGCGTGTGTGTGTGTGTGTGTGTGTGCGTGCGTGTGTGTGTGTATGCATGCGTCTTTGTGTGTGTGTGCTTGTGTCTGTGTGTGTGTGTATGCGTGCATCTTTGACTGTGTGTGTGTGTGTGTGTGTGTGTGCGTGTGTGTCTGTGTGTATGCGTGCGTCTTTGAGTGTGTGTGTGTGTGTGTGTGTGTGTGTGTGTGCCTGTGCGTGTGTGCGTGCATCTTTGACTGTGTGTGTGTGTGTGTGTGTGTGTGTGTCTGTGTGTATGCGTGCGTCTTTGAGTGTGTGTGTGTGTGTGTGTGTGTGTGTGTGTGTGTGTGTGTGTGTGTGTGTGTGTGTGTGTGTGTGCGTGTGCGTGCGTGCGCATGCGTGCGTGGCATGATGGCAACCATGAAAAGGTAAAAACGCAGGTCGCTCCCGAGCGTCTGATCGCCAGAGCACGGCCACCAGCATTTCACGCTACATTAGCCCGGTTTTAAGATCTAATCGGCTCCTTACAATATTTTACGCTTAATTTCATGGAGGCGAGGACGCGAGCTCGACGCCGCACGGGCAGCGGAGCCGTTACCTGGCGGCGCAGCTGCGTAGCGACGCCTGGCCCCGAGTGGCACGGCTGAGTGAGCGGACCACATGTTTGAACCCGGGCGCACGGTGTGACTCTGCAGGGAAGCGCCGCGCTGTGTACAAGCAGTGTGAAGATCATGGATGCAAATAGATTCGGCGCGCCATTTCTCCTTCCCATGGGCGGTATTTATTTCATTGCTCCCTGATCACCGGTACTTTCACATATTTGCGCTGTATTTACTGTATGTCGTTCAAGATATCAGCATATATGCACTTGTATAATGCTATGATATCACGTCATTGGCATAAGTAGGTGCCTGGTATCTTCTGGATGGATGACAGTGTACCCCACTGATGTACTGTAATGGCTGACTGTAAGTGGGGCTCACATCGGCATCTTGGTATTACCCTTTGCAAGATGTCGCGGCATGCCAGACACACTTTAGCCCGTCATTTCTGCTGATATGCGCCACTTTGCATGAATGGACACATTAAGATGCAGTTAAAAAAACCTTTTTCAAAACAACGTTCCATTCGTTGGGAATGAGGTTTGAAGGCACATCCAGTGTTCATTTGTTACCATTAATGAAAATCACCAAATATTGTTTGAGAATGCCCCCTTCTACCTTCATTTTTTCACTTCCTTCAAAGTGAAAAGTTAATTACCAACCAACCAGCCAACCAGCCAACCAACCAACCAGCCAACCAACCAGCCAACCAACAAACCAACCAATGAGTAAAATACTGTATATGTAAGTATAAGTGAATACATGAAGAAGTTGAAAACAACTAATGATCGAATGAAAGAACAAATGAACAAACCAACCGACCGACCGACCACCCAACCACCCACCCAACCACCCAACCACCCAACCAACCACCCAACCACCCAACCACCCAACCAACCAAACGACCAATGAGTAAAATACCGTATATGTAAGTAAATAAATGAACAAGTTGAAAACAACTAATGATCGAATGAAAGAACAAATGAAAAAACCAACCGACCAACCAACCACCCACCCAACCGACCGACCGACCGACCACCCAACCACCCAGCCACCCAACCAAACAACCAATGAGTATAGTACTGTATATGTAAGTAAATAAATGAACAAGTTGAAAACAACTAATGATCGAATGAAAGAACAAATGAGCAAACCAACCAACCAACCAACCAACCGACAAACCGACCGACCAACCAACTAACCACCCACCCGACCACCCAGCCACCCAATCAAACAACCAACCAGCCAACCAAACAACCAACCAGACAACAAACCAAACAAACCAAACAGCCAATAAGTAAAATACTGTATATGTAAGTATAAGTAAATACATGGACAAGTTGAAAACAACTAATGATTGAATGAAAGAACAAATGAACAAACCAACCAACCAACCGGCCACCCAACTGACCGACAAACCGACAGACCAACCAACCGACCACCCACCCAACCAACAGACCGACCACCCACCCACTTCACCACCCAACCACCCAAACACCCAACCAAACAACCGACCAACCGACCAAACGACCAACCAACCAACCAACCAACCAACCAACCAACCAACCAACCAACCAACCGACTGACCAAGCAACTAAAAACACAACTTTTAATAACTTTGCTCCAAGTTCAGATGTCTGAATTCACAATTTATTTCCTTGTTTGTTTCCACCAACAAAAAAAAAAAATCATTAAAAGTACCATTAAAAACACGGGAAGGCAGCTGAGCGACACCAAGCGTGTGACCGCGCCGCGCCGCAAAGTTCTCATACGCAGCTGCAGCGAGGCGGCGTCGCCCGGCTCCGCATAACAAACGACTTGCGTCGCCCCGGAGCCAAGCGCTGCTCAAGTCCGTCCCCTAACTCCAATCTAATTGTCCACATCCAGTTGATCAGGCATAAGAGCCCTTTTTAACCGAGCACTTACCGAGATCAGTGATTTGAGAAATGATCCGGCGAACTGCGCTAACTCAGATATGATTGGCTGGGCATTTAGCGGCATTAGGGGGACGGCCCTGTCGATGTCTGCGGTGGAGCTAATTGCAGTTAATTTACTGTGAAGCCGATCCCAGGCTGCTGTTGTTGGGGGAGCGCTCGTTACGGCGTTGCTTGCAGAGTGAAACTCACTCAGCACCCCGTGCAAGTGCTACGGTGCGGGCGAGCGAGGGAGGGCGAGGGAGGGGGAGGACAAGAGAGGAAAAAGAGATGAGACAAATGTGGTTGGAGGGGAGGATTCACGTTGATTGTTATTGCAACTACTCGATGACGCCGTGATTGCCTCCAATTAGAAGAAATCGGAGAGAAATGAGAAACAGAAATTGTCGTCGATCGCGAAACAGGCCGAAAATGAGACGGGAATGTCTCGTGCAAAAACACATGTTTTGTTCAGTATTTATTGGTGTTTTTCAAGTGTATTTAAATAAATAAATTCTTCATTGACCAGTACAACAAAAAATTGCAAAAAATTGGTTGAATCTATTGAAGTGGAGACGTAATAATCAACAAACCTAGATTATTTCCACAGATATGCTATTATGAAACAAAACTCTTTAAAGGTAAAAATGCTGATAAAACTGCTGCTTTAGGTTATTCACGCTCAGCAGTATTATAATTAATATTTTTATTATTATTATTATTATTAATAAAATTATTTATTAATATTTATAATAATAATACGAATACAACAACTACTACTAATAATATATATTAGTAGCAACAATAATATATATATATATCTTTTAATACAATGTTTTGTGTATATATATATATATATATATATATATATATATATATATATATATATATATATATATATATATATATATATATATATATATATGTCACTTACATACATATGGCCAGTTTTTGTGGGGCTAAATCTGACAAAAAAGTATTTAAAGTACAGTGCGACAAAGCCTTCCTTGCTGTGATGGCTCTTAAATTGTATAATTTCCTACACTGTATGTCACAAAACATCATATATCATTAAATAAATGGCTAAATACAATTACAAATCGGCTAGTTGCGTTTCCAACACCACTCTTAAAAAGCTTATGAACGCGTCGACTTGATATATATCGGCTGGCGCACGTAAACCTTGCACAAACATACGGAACGGGGCCGTCGTGTCAGACGCTTATTAATCTTCTTACCGCCTGTGTCATCAGCCGTGGGGACGTCTAATGAGTCGTGACGCAGGCAGGCCTGTGCTCTTAATGTCGGCCCTGAGCCTCTCACTCAATCACCGCCGAGCTCTCGCCGTCCGCCGTCTCCACCCCCCCCCCCCACCCCCACCCCCCACCCCCCGGTTCAACCTTCATCTAATTTTCAACCTTTTTGCTTTTCTTTCAAAAACATCTGGGGGAGCGCCCTCCGTCAATTATCTCCATTTGTTTTTGGAAAGGCCAGTGCTGTTATGTGAGCTCACCTTAAAACAGAGTCGTCTTCTCTTCAGTTATCAACCATTGGGAAACACGTACTGTAGATGGGAAGACAAAAAGGAGCTTTTGCGTCGCAAGATCAAAACTGCTAAGGCTGTGATAATTCGTCAAACTCGTCAGTTGCCGCCGGAAGTGCAGCTCCGTGTTGGGAGGCCTAAACGTGGAGATGGAAATTCTCACGGGAATCGTAAAATTCCGTCAAAGCGATTTATTTCGGTTGCGCGCAAAAAGTCGCATTCAATGTGAATTGGGCCTTTTTTTTTTTCTTGCCTCGTCTTTAAATAAGTCCTGAGAAATTATTTTAAGTTTGGGAATCGAACAGTGCGGAGCGACTCCTGAATCCTGAGTCATTCACAAGATTTGTTTGGCAACGAACGAGTCGTTCGTGAGTCGTGCATCACCAACTATTACTCGGCCATAACCATGAGCACAGGTCATTGTGTTTGTGACTTTTTTAGTGGTTGACTGGATGGCCGTGTAGCCGCGGGATCATTTCATTGTAGAAAGTGTGCAGTGGGAGAAAAAAAAACACCATCAGTCTGCCTTTTTCCAAAGCCACCATCCCTCACCCGGTCTTTCTAACATGTGATCGATCGGCCCTGGCCAGTCCGGCTTTGGAGCAAACTTTCATCTCAAAAAAACGAACAAACAAACAAAGAAAAAAAAACAAAAACCTTCTTTCTTCTCTCCTCTCGCGTCCATCTTTTCGTCTTCTTATTGCTTTTCGCTCGCTCTCCAGGCAAAGCCGTCACCTCTACGTTACCTCTGGGTTTCGACCCCCCATCCCCTCCGCTCGGAGAACCCCGGCTCCTTCCCTTCTCCGGCTGCGTTATTCCATTTAAACTTCAATCCTATTTACGGCCTATCCCTTCCCCTCGCCCGCCCGGGGCCATCAAACTATTCATCCAGCCGACTCCATGTCACCCGGCCCTGTCATAAAAGCCTCTGTTGGGATACGAGCTTTTGGAGGTGTGTGTGTGTGTGTGTGTGTGTGTGTGTGTGTGTGTGTGTGTGTGTGTGTGCGCGTGTGTGTGTGTGTGTGGTGGAGATGAAAAGTATTGTAGTGTATTTATTGTAGAGATGAGTCCGTGCTATTTGAGCATGTGTGTGTGTGTTTGTCATGAGTGTGCATTTGAAATAGGGTGTGTACGTATGTGTCCGTCTGTGCGTGTGTGTGTGTGTGTGTGTGTGTGGAACCAGTCTCTGCTGGATGTGTGTTGTGACACGAGCGTAACTGGTCTTCTCAGACAAATGCAAACTTCACACTTATAGGGGGCCCCCTGCTGCTACGTCACCCGTTCTGCAATGGGACCCTGCCCCGCTGCCCCGAGAGAGAGAGAGAGAGAGAGAGAGAGAGAGAGAGAGAGAGAGAGACGGAGGTGAAAACACAGCCGCGTTTAAATACCAGATCACCTCAATTAGTTGGTATTGTACTGTGATGTTTGGTTCTGATGCCTGTGTGGACGTTGCATGTCGTCAGTTGTGCCGACCGATGACCGGTTCCCCGTTGGGCCCAGCCACCGCTGCCTCCTCCGGGGCGGCCATTTTTGTCGTTTTCTCGTCGCCCGCTCCCTCCTCCGTTTTTTTTGGGGGGGGGGGGGTTTTTCGAGGGACGCGAAAGAGACGCCGCGGCGCGCTTGGGCGGCCATATTTGGATAGGTCGCCGGCGAGTTCGGGAGCTCCTTCTTCATCTTCTCCTTCTTTTTCTTCTCTTCTCTTCTCCTCGAACGACAGAAGGCGAGAGGACCAGAAGACGAGAACTCGGCGCGAGGAGGAGGAGGAAAAAAAAAAAAAAAAATAGCTGCGGTTACCGGCCGAGGGGTAGCCGGTCGGAGCGGCGGCGTTGCGTCAGGTAAAAGCAGACATGAGGCAACAAAGGACACGTCTGATGGGGTGGACGCCCTGGGAGCGGCAGAGGGAAGAAAAAAAAACAAAAAAAAAAGACGGTGGAGGGAGAAGGAGAGTCCAAAGGAGGAGAGAGCGAGAGAGAGATAGAGAGAGAGAGAGAGAAGGTTGAGGAGTGGAGGTGTGGCGAGGGAGCGCGAGAACCGGTAGAGTCGTGTCTCACCCCCCTTTCCAGACTCCTCCCGTGGGATCGGCGGAAAGAAGAAGGGGGGGGGGGGGGCGCGAAGGGATGAAAAGAGGTGTCCATCATCTCCCCACATCCTCTGTTTTCTCGTCGTCGTTGTTGTTGTTGTTGTTGATGTCGTTGTTGTTGTTGCTTTTCCCGGACGTTGCCGTGACGTTTCGGGGCTTTTCGTCGCGGGGGGAGATGAAGGGCAACGCCGCCGAGACTGACAAGCGCGTGGGAGCATTAGGCAAATGGCGTCGTTAAACAAAAAGGGTGGGCGCAGGTAGCCGGGCGGCGGGCGCCAGGCGGTGTCGAGATTTTTTGGGGGGAAGAAGGTGGGCTGGGTGGGTGGGTGGGGGTGGGTGGGTGGGGGAGGGGGGGTGGACGCGGCGGAGCTCCGCGCCCCCCAGCTCTGCTGCTCCGGCAAAAATTTTGATCTCGAGATCTCGAGCTCGTACCTCTGCGCAGCCCTTTGGTCCTCTGACGTCCTCTTACTCTCGGGCTCGATCGCTGATGCGATGATGCTTCTTTGATGCTAGAGTGTGTGTGTGTGTGTGTGTGCGTGCGTGCGTGTGTGTGTGTGTGTGTGTGTGTGTGTGCGTGCGTGTGTGTGTGTGTGTGTGTGTGTGTGCGTCTGTATGCTCACAGAAAATAATACACAAGAATTGCAACACTTGGAATTAAACATGCCTAGTAGCAGTGAACTTGACTTCCGTGGTTTTTAACCCTTTGGAGTCTTCCACGGGGCCTGCACTATCCGGACACATGGACTTACCGAACGCCCGTGGTATCAGTCAGTATCGAGCGGGACAAAAAATTGTGCTTTTAATTCTGGTACGGAATTTCATATTTTCCATTTCATATTTCATGCCATAATTGGCGAAAAAGAGCGTCTCATCTCCAACGTTTTTTTTTTGTTTTTTTTAATTGACCATCAATAGTGCCCTTCATCTCTTATGTCTTTCAACACCAAAATGAAGATTAAACAGACAGTCGACAAACAGTTGATCTTATCATGGTCATAAGTGAAGGTGTAATTTCACACAAATTGTATTTCCTACTACTACTACAAAAAAACTATATTGGAAACATTTTGAAAATAAATTGATTGTGCAGGAAATCACTTTTGGCCTTTCTAAAAATAATAGGTATTTAGCAGTGTCTTATTGTTGACCGTAATTACAGAGTTATTCAACGAGTCAATGTGTGTGTGTGTGTGTGTGTGCGTGTGTGTGTGTGTGTGTGTGTGTGTGCGTGCGTGAAAGCGTGTGTGTGCGTGTGCGTGTGTGTGTGTGTGTGTGTGTGCGCGTCGCTGCACTTTGTAAACGACAGCACGGGCAGCCGAGGAGAAAAGGGAATGTGAAATCATTTGACTGCAGAGTGTCCCGCTGGGAGGCCTCGGGCGGCCACACACACTCGCAGACACACACACACACACACACACACATACACGCGCGCACACGCACACACACATTCATGCACTAACATACATTCTCTGTCTTTAATGATCAGGCAACTGCAAAACAATTGAAATGCAATCTCCCTCACCAACTTGTTTTGCTTAAATATCGCAGCTACCCTTTCACGTTTGGCTTTGATTTCAGGCCGATGCGAAATCGTCAAGAAGTTAATAATTGACGAAATTGAAAAAACGATAATACATCAAAACGTAAAACAGGAGAAGAGAATAGCGGAAACGGAAAAAAAAAATCCTTCGTTTTTTATTGGCTCTCATCGGCCTCGGCAATTCCCAAAGGAATCAGATTCAGTTTTGACGGATGACGTGTCAGCCTCCGGTAGCTGCTTTTAATGGTCCGCGCCAAGATTCGTCCGCGGGCGAGCTGTGTTTGGAACGCGTGTCTGCTTGGGAGATCCGCCCGCCGGGCCCCCCTTGCCTGGATCCCAAACTCCGTGAGCAAATCGAAATCGTCACGGCGGGGGAGTCAGCGCAGGAAAGAGGCGGAGACCTCGGTTTCGCGACGTTACCGGACAAACCCTAAACGGCGGCCGGTCCAACGGCCACATTGGAGGGGCGCGGTGATAGAGTGCGCGGCGGACCGAATCGGCCGGATTGGCGCCCGAGCGCCGCTGCATAGTCCTTGTTCAGGTGCCACTTAGGCCCAGTCCGTCACCTCCCAGGGTGGAATGGCGGAGGCGGGAGGGTTCATTCGGGGCGTGAGCTTTCTTTTGATAATGAAAACTGACCAACAGGGTGGAAGATAACACAACTCGTCATAATAACAGGTCGGAACATCGGTGGACATCAATCAGCCGCGCTCGGGCGAAGATCCCGCCGATTCGGGACAGCCACGCGGCCGCGGGGAGGGAGCCGCGCTGTCGTCCGCCGCCGCGCGCTCTATCACGGCCTAAACACGCCCCCTAGTCCCCCTTATCCCGCTGAACTCAGTTTGACTCTTGACTCCCGTCGCCGTCTGTGTGTGTAGCCTACACAAAAAAATAAAAATAAAAATAAAATGTGATAACAGAGTTTGGTTGATTTCCCCCATTTGCCGAAACCGCACTTCCAAGTTAAAGTGGAGATCCATAAGACCGTCTGCGCTGGGCGGATTAGGCTACAAATCCCAGAATTCCATTCAAAAGCCTTTTTCAGCGTTTTTTTTCCTCTCGGAGGGGGTCAAATTCTTTCCTCAAAAGCGATGCCTTCCTCTAATCCAACGATTTGCAAATACTTCTTTCGGGGTCACCCGAGGTAGACTTGGATAATTCTTGCCAGGGAAAAGGTGGACCCCGCCACCAAACAATGGAAACAGCGCACGGAGGAGCCAGGCCTGTGCCGAGACGTTAAGACGGGCAGGCACATGAAAAAGGCACATGGACCCCCAGCTCCGGTTTAGGGAATTTTTGCCGCTCTGGGCATTCTGTCGACGGGGTTGAGAGAGGGAGCGAGGAAGCGCTCCCATAACGCACGGTGTTTTGTTCCGTTCCGCCGGGGAAACGGAGCGGCACTGCGGGGCGCACGATGGTGCTCATCGGGGCGCCCGTGATGTGCGGAAAAAAACCAAAAACGGGGGCTGATAAAAGGGTCAAAGGGCAGGAAACATGCATAACTCAAATACACTGAACGGCTGTTTACTATTAAGTGTCAACTATCAACTTCAACCTATCACAGCTATCAAATATGAGATTTTTTTCAACAAAATAAAAACAAAATCATCGAAGAGATTATTTGAATTGAATTGTTACCGTATAGTACTGCACTCATACTAAACTGGGTTGTGGGTCCTCTTCCCGGCTGCCCTTGCTTGTTGTTATTGTCTCTCCCGGAGTCAAAGTTAGGCCTGGCCTGATTGCATGCCCTTGCCCGTCCCTGGGTCTCTCTCTCTCTCTCTCTCTCTCGCTCCCCCTCCCTCTATCCCGCTCCCAAAAACATGTCCCTGATTAGAAGTAGGTGAGCGAGCATTTCCCAGAGAGGTGTCCCCTCTGACTTCGCGTTGTCCCATTTAGCGTGGCTAACCCGCCGCGACTCTCGGTGTTTACCCTTGGTGACCGCAAACGGCTATTTACGCCGCCCTTGTTACACACTGACCCAGGCAGAGTCTGGCCTGGTGCTTTGGGATGGGTGTGTGTGTAGAGGTGATTTGGGATCTATCTATCCGTCCGTCCATCCACCTACCTACCTGTCTGTCTGTCTATCTATCGAAAAATTGCAACATTTGTGCACCTACCATTTATTATTTCTTTCATTCCCCTCACATCGTACCCTCATCCTGATGTTGCATCACCCGTGCGATGGAGGCCAAAACCAATGAAAGGTGAGACAATGAATACACCTGGAGATGGGAAAGGAAACAAATGATTTTGGAGATTTTGGATTCTGGAGATTCTCACTTTTCAACACTTTCGTGTTGCCCTGTTACCTTCCGTCCTCCGCCTTCCTTCCTTCCTGGTCGGGTGGGTGGGCAGAGGAGTGGGGTTTCGGGTGGAGTTCTGTCATCACAGACACTTTGTATGGATTGCGCAAATCTGCGGCGTTCTCCGCTGCTCACATATCATCCGGTTGGTTGGTGACACACACACGCACACACACATGCGCGCGCGCACGCACGCACGCACGCACGCACACACACACACACACACACACACACACACCCTGCGCTCACACAGACACAGATACATATTTGCCCTCCCTCTCTTGTCTTTCATCTTTTATTCAAAAGTGCTGAGCGTGACGATCTAGGAGAGAGTGGCAGCACGGGAGAAGGTGTGTGTGTGTGTGTGTGTGTGTGTGTGTGTGTGTGTGTGCGTATGTGTGTGTGTGTGTGTGTGGGGGGGGGGGGGGGTCCTGTTATACACATGACACATTTGCGTACTCATCTTTTTTCCCGACTTTTCTTTTCTCCCTCCCATCATTGACGGGGGAGGAGGGGGGCTGTCTCATACGTTTCTTTTTCCTTTTTTCCCCTTTTGAGTGTTTACTAATGTTTCATTCATTAAGCGTTAGCGGCTGCGACAGAGCCGTCATCCGTCCGCCAAAGCGGGAGGTTATTATCACCTTAAATCACGTCTGAGCCTACCTGTTCGGCTGGCTGTCAGGGGGCGAGCGAGGCCGGCCTAACTAGCCTCGGGGAGACACACTCCTCTCTCTCTCTCGCTCTCTCTACATCATTCCCATCTCAGTTATCGCCGCCTGCATTCGCTCTGCTGCTTGCTCTTTCTCAGCCGCTTTCTTTCTTTCTTTCTTTCTCTCTTTCTTCCTTCCTTTCTTTCTTTCTCCCTCTCCCCGTGCTCATACGTCTCTCTACTCTTTTATTTCTTTCTGATCGCATCTCGCCGCAAATACATTCCAAATAACATTAGTTTGCCGCTGTTCATTAAGTGAAGTTGACGTTTCCCTACGTGCATATGTCAAGATATTAGAACCCCAATAAATATATCACATGCATACATTTTGCAGTTGGAATTAAAAAAGCAAATCACTTGTGGCATGAAACCTCTTACCTCCAACCGAGGCGACCGTGGTTGAAGTAAATTCAATAAAACCGATCAGCAAAATTGAGGATGAATCCCCCAGTTATGGGGAATTGGGGAGGAATCATTCTAACTCATCCTGACTTTCTCTCCCTCCCTCCCTCTCCCTCCCTCTCTCTCCCTCTCTCTCTCTCTCTCTCCCGTTAACATCTGTTTTCTCTGTCTGTGTCCCCCCTCCATGCAATTTGTCTCACCCCCCCCCACACTCCCCTTTTTCCCTGCAACACTTCACTTTTTTGCCGCTTAGCACGGCAATTATCGCTCCACCTTGCTTTGCGGTGACCTCTGAGATGATTAAGTGAGATTACCTGTACACTACTTGTGGTGAGGAGCATGCTGGGAGATGAGTTTGCGTACATGCGGGCGAGTGTGTGTGTGTGCGTGCGCGCGTGTGTGTGTGTGCGCGTGAGTGTGTGTGCGTGTGCGATACAGTGGCGACAGTCGTCTTTAGCCGCAGGGCAGGTGAGTCCCTCCCGAGTCTATGTGGCCGGCTGACTGGCTGCTGGTGGTCTGAACCCAGCCATGATTTACAGCCTCGCAGCGCCACTCTGACTCTTTACCTTTCGAGTCTCGAGTGGAACGGAAATAAAATATGAAAGTGACTGTTTGTGAATGCAGATATTCATGTTTGTGTTTTTAATTGGTTGCAGGTAATAACAGGGCCGGCTGCGTAACGTGTCACGGTACTGAGACGTATCACGGCTGTTCACCATGTCGCCCGCGACACCATTTGGCTCAATGGGTACTAATGGCGTTTCCCTGTAAAAGAGTCCAAGAGATAATTATGACTGTGAAGAACTAAGAATAAGAATAATAAATATGTTTACAATAGGTCGGTATTTTTTGCATACCCAATATGATAAAATGGCCACTTATCCTTAGTTCACTCTGAAGACAAATGTTCAAGATCCTAAGAGAATCTTAAGAAAATCTCTCGTCCAGGGGGACACGGCGTCATTTTCAAGGCCTATTCGGCAACGGTTTGAGATGGGCGCGGTTGCGGCCGTCCAGGGCGGTCGCGCCCTGGAGCCGACAGCAGTTGTCATGTGTGTGTTCATTATCGACATTATCATTACTGGCACCGTACCGAGGAACCTGGATCAGAGGCCGACATCCGCTCTCATCTTTAAGTTGTCCACTATTTGTGCATAAAACCCGCCGTGCCGGCGCCACTTCACCTGCAGCCTGCGTCTCTCCAAGTCCTTGCCCGAACCCGGGTAGCAAGGCTGCGACAGTCGTCGGCCGGCAGCCATTTTGATTTGAGATGGGCAGAAATTCAAAATGCGCGATCCTCTGTCCTTACCAAATCCTATAGTGTGGGCACTACTGGGACGGAAAAAAGTCTTTCAATGTGCCGCGCTGTCTTTTGAGCGTCTTTTGAGCGCCTTTGAGAGTCTTTTGGGGTATCTCCGCCGTTATCTATTGTCGCCATGGGACTAGCTGTAGTTATGGGGGCTCTCAACGCGACAACATTCAGGCAGAACGGAAAGTATTTACATCTCCCGTGTCCTTTTTAGGGATATAAAAGACGCCGAAAAAAAAAAAAAAAAAAAATCGAAATCTTCAGTCAGGGCCACGCCCCGCTCGGAGAGCTGCGCGGCCATCGCCGCTCCCCTCTTTGTTGCGATACGCGTCTCATTAGGTGTCCGCCGCCGCACAGCACCTCCGGGCGGACGGGAAGCGCTAATGAGGACGACACATCCAACGAAAGGCTCTCATCTCCGTGTCCTTAATTACAGCGCCGCGTTTCCCCGAGCCGGCGCGGCGCGTGTGGTCCGCGGCGAAAGAGGCATTGTGAAACAGGCAACCGAAAAAAGACCCCCCCAAAAAAAGTGAAATACAAAGGGGACGTGGGTTCTTGGGTGAAGCGGAAGTGGTTTTAAATAAGTGTGTGTGTGTGTGTGTGTGTGTGTGTGTGTGTGTGTTTGTGTCCACATCTGTGTGAGGCGGTAGATGTTTGTTCATGGTACGGTGTGCTATGCTATTATTTGATAATTTGGGGACAGGCTGTAGGCTCCGGGCTGGCCTGGTGATTACGCATGCGGCTCTATTTATTCGGTCCGTGGCGAGATAATTACTTAACAAGGAATATAATCACTGATTGTTATTTACTGACACACAAAGAGCCGCCACGCGGAAGTACCACACTGTACTGGTTGCTGCATAATGGCCAGAGATGTCACTGTTCTGAGAGGAAAAGTTTAAAAATCAAATTCTGGACCTTTGGGTAAAGAACTTTTTAAAATGCATGTATTTATTCTATATGAATATTAGAGATGTATAGTATATATTTATTATTATTTTTAATATAATTGGATTATTATTATTATTATTGTTATTGTTATTGTTATAATAATAATAATTATAATACTACTACTACTACTACTACTACTACTACTACTAATAATAATAATAATAATAATAATAATTATTATTATTATTATTGTTATTATGAAATTTGTTTGTTGTACTCATTCAAAAAAATAAGCACATGGCTCTGCAAATAGGGAGTTATTTGGTTGAAAGTGGAATCTACTGATACATTTTTTGGGGTAAAAAATCACAAAGGGAAACTTTGGTGCAACAAAATTCCGAGCGCCTTCAACCTGGCCACTGGGATCGAAAGGCGGTTGAAGAAACACAGCAAATATATAGAGAACAAAGATAGAATAAAAGTAAGAATAAAGTTATCGATAAGCCTCCAATTGCTCATCCCGCATATTGAGCACAGTGTGATGTGTTTCCAAGTTAATAAATGTATTACAAGCGTGGAGACAGACACGCAGACACGCGCACGTTTTGTCGCTGATAATTTATTTTCTTTCCACACAGCTGTAATTACAATTCACGCGCCGCGACCGGGAGGACGAAGATTCCGAGCCCTTGAAATGATAAGCCGCTAATCCTCGGTAATAGCCATGAATAGTGAAGCAGCATCTCTGGACTCGTCTTGAAGAAACCAAAGTCCTAATTGGTCATTTTGTACTTCTGAGGAGCCGCGTGGCGGTCCGGATCCCGTGGCGCTCCCACGGGGGGATTCAGCAAAACACCCTCACTTCCAAAGGGTGACCTATGGACGCGGCCCCCGGGTCCTCCCGCGCTTTGGCCCGGCCTTCGACGCGTCGCGGGCACGCAAGGCCGCTAATTAGGGCAGAGGCCGGCGCCGACCGCGCCTCCAACTTTGGACTCATTTTCATCCTCTCCGGAGGGTCGTGGGGGGGGGGGGGGCTTCTCTCACGGCTGAATGTTCAGCCGACTACGTTATGCGGATAAATCCTTCCCCTCTGTTTATTCATTTGGTTCGTGGGCAACAAAAAAACACTCGCCCCGGTTATTAACGACGCCTTCCGTCCATTTTCCCCCGCCCCTGACTCGCTTCCCCTCCTCTTCCCCGTCCCTTCCCTCCGTATCTGTGGGCGCCGAAGGTCGCCCGCAGCCCGTGCGGAACGAGAAGGGGGGGGGGGGAAGAAATACAGAGGATTTCAAATTAGAAATTAATTTGGATAATTTGTCTCCTACCAGTGGCCTCCTCCCGCCGTTTCTGGCAGGAATATGTTAATTTATCATATTAAGTAATTGCCGGGCTACGGACACACATGATTATGGAGAGGGGATGAGAAGGGGAGAGAATAGACGGGGGTAGACTCGGGAACACACTGCATTTGGGAGAGGGGGGGGGAGGGCAAGACGGGAGATTGAGAGAGAGAGAGAGAGAGGTAGAGAGAGAGAGAGAGAGGGAGAGAGAGAGAGATAAAATGCAACCCATCAAGGTCAGCCCTCTAATTAGCTTGCTTTGCTTTTTGGGGCTCTCTGCGACGACTCCGAGCTCCGCGGAACCAGAGTGCGCGGAGTCGGTTCCGCGGAGAACGCCGGGGGGGGGGGACGGACGGGGGGACGAGGGAGGCGGAGGGGAGGGTGGGCGAGAACCAGAGGACGAGGGAGACGGAGGAGATGGAGGGACGTGAATCAGAGAGACGGTTGGACGGGGGGGGGGGTGACGGAAGGGCGGCCTGCGAGGCCGTTCTGACGGATCGTCTCAATAAGCGGACGGGTAGTTTTCTGCTTTTGGAGCCGCACCCAAGGCGGCGTCCCTCGAACGCCTCCCCAGCGCGCGCTCCCCCTCGAGATGGACGCCACGC